>NW_026067911.1:8615650-8697116 GCF_014885135.2 Alexandromys fortis | reverse complement strand
GACAAGGAGGACTACTGAGACCTCAAGAACAATGGCAACGGGTTTTTGATTCTACTGGACCTATTGGTTTCGTGGGAGCCTAGGCAGTTTCGTGGATGCTCACCTTACTAGACCTGGATGGAGGTGGGTGGTCCTTGGACTTCCCACAGGGCAGAGAACCCTGATTGCTTTTTGGGCTGACGAGGGAGGGGGACTTAATTGGGGGAGGGGGAGGGAAAGGGGAGGCGGCGGTGGGGAAGAGACAGAAATCTTTAATAAATAAATTAAAAAAAAAGTGGGCGAGGCTGGTTACCTCTTGCATAGCAGTTGCCGGTCATCTGCATAGAAGAGAGGGCACCCAAATATGTGAAAAGATTTGCATTGCAAATGAGAGTGGTTTGCTGTAACCAGGAGAAACAGGGTGACAAGAGGGCTCACTGTCACCTTTCCTAAGGACAGGGCGCTTGGAGTTCCTGAGACGCTAGCTGGACGATTTTGGTGTAGTCTTTAGAGTCTACTGTACAGAAGAGGTGTAGTCTTTAGAGTCTACTGTACAGAAGAGGCTTCCTGATGGCACTGTGCTTAGACTGGACTCCCACTGTACTATGTCACAACAACTTTTTTTGGGGGGAGGAGGGCAGTTCTTTTAAATAAACTTTGTTTTTGAAAGTGTGAAAGCCACAGACCTAAAGCTACATTAAGGTTTTTAAGTGTTGGTCATCCATTTCTACCCCCTCTATGACAGGATGAATGTGGAATTTATAAGTCATCTTTAGCCAGGGAGCTAAGGAAAAAGATCACAGATGTGGAAAATGCCGGATTCCCTGAGGTGGGATGCTTTTCTCCCACATTGGGGCGGGGGGTATCAGTGATGTATTCTTCCTTCTTGGGAATGGCAGTGGCTGCAGAAGAAATATCTATAACTGATCCAGATGAAAGCAGACAGGGAAGACTGGGGGTCTCATGTCTTGCTAAAGTGACTAATAACTGTAACTACAAATGACTATGATCTCTGTAGGGAGATCTGTTCCTTAAGTACTTCCTAAATAATTACACACAAAAAAATCATAAATGCATTTATTCGGCCCCACCTTTATCAATAGAACTTTTAGTTTATGTTTTTAAATCTTTTGCTTAGGATTGCTGCTGTTTAGTGCTAGACAGGAGGAGAAGAAACTCGAAATGGAAGATTAAATGCAAGGGATTTGGGGCTGGAGAAATGGCTCAGGGTCTCTGAGCACTTGCTGATACCCACAGAGTGACTCACAACTATCTGCAATTCCACCTCCGGGGCATCTGACATTCTGGAGTTTGATCCACACGGCCATGTAAAAAGCCAGGCAGGGCTGTACATGGTTTTAATCCAGCTTTGGACAGTGATACAGGGTGATGTTGAGAGCTCATTGGTACCCAGCCTGGTCAAAACGGTAAATTTCTGGTTCGCCAGGTAATAACGGCAGATAGTGCTGCAAGAGGGCACCTGACATCTGGTCTGGATTCTACATGCATGCTACACACACACACACACACACACACACACTCACATACATGAGAATGGGTTTAATTATAGTAATTTATATTCCTTCATAAAAATAAAGGATTTTGTTGGGGGAAAATTGTGAACGTATACAGTGCGATTGTCAATGAGCATACAAATACTTTTTGCTAATCATGAAATGTAGCGTTCAGCATATTGAAGATTATTCACTATATAGTAATCTCAGAAGCTTGGCAAAGCCTTAAGACAAAGCCCCAGGTTTGTGGCAGTGGTGATATTCCACAGTCTGCAATGTTTGAAGTGACTGTATAGGACTCAATCATGCTTCTTCATAGTAAGAGCTGAAAGGCGAGTCTGTTTGCCATCTACCTATGAATCTGAACTTTATAAAATGTCCCTTCTCCACCACCACAAAATCCATTATTCTACAGCAGGAAATATTTAAGCTTGACATTTCAGCCTGAAGCATGGGTTTGCACACACAACTCTTGTGTCCTGCTGCAGCCTGAAGCATGGGTTTGCACACACAGTTCTCATGTCCTGCTGCAGCCTGAAGCATGGGTTTGCACACACAGTTCTCATGTCCTGCTGCAGCCTGAAGCATGGGTTTGCACACACAGTTCTTGTGTCCTGATGCAGATGTCTCTTACTCCTAAAGGATAAGAATAGTCATCCTGCCTCCCAGAGATATGGGGCTATTGTGCAGAATCAGATAGCCTAAATAATCCTAGGAGCTTTAGTTAATGCATAATTTGCATCTGTTTCTCAAGTGCCATAACAATTGTAAAGCAGCAATAAAAGCATAGAGCAGAGCCCTCTCCTTATGAGCAATGCTTGAAGTCGGGTTTTTCCTGAGAGCAAGAGTGGAAATCATGGCTATGGAAGCAAAAGACCGTGGGTGAGTGCTTGGAATCACCTAAATTCAAGGTTTCTGCAGATCCCCCTCCTTTTTGACAGAGGTACTTTTTAAACATAGCAAATGAAAATGATATTTTTATTTCTTATAAAATATGCATGCCGACTTGTTACTTTTTTTTTTGCTATATTACAAACACAGCAGCTCTTCTTTCCCACAATGATCTACTATTTCATGGGAGCCTTTCAATATTAAAGGCTTCTTATGCATGCAGATCCCTTCTGTGGGTTACAAATAAAGATACAGTGAAATTAAGTTATTAATAGCTCAAGGACAGGAAAACAAATGCTCGATGTTTTAGCTGCCTTTACCATTTTCTTAAATTTATGAAACTGGTGTCTAAGAGCACATAATGAGAGGCGTGCTCCAGCTACAAATCTGCTCCCTAGAGACAGCCACGAATAAGAAAATAGCCCTTGTATGTCTTACAGAAGATGTTTTAAGAGGATGTGTGCAGCTAAGTAAGCACAATACATCAGAAGGGCAAATTGGTATAAATAAAGTGATCAGGGCGGTAGAGCCAACTAAGCAGAATGCTACCCTAGGCAGGGCTAGGGAAAGTCTCTCAACAGAGGAAATATTTGGTGGAGATGTAAATGAAAAGAGGGGCCCTCAGAAAATCTCAGGGGGAGGCATTCAAGACAGAAATCAGAGCAAGTCTGGATGCTCCGAGGAGAGGCAGCCTCGTGTGGTAGAAGATGGAAGAAGGTGTGGGTTCTTAGTAACCAAAGTGGAGATGAGGCAGGCAGAAGGAACATGGGAGGTAAGGCACCTACTGTGGGACAGGACACTGTGGACATAGTGCTATGCTGCAGAGGGTAAGGCACCTACTGTGGGTTGGGCTTAATGGCCACCGTGCTATGCTGCAGAGAGAGAAGGAAATAGCTCATCAGCACAGACAGGATACCTCACTGTCCAGAAGACGCAGGGAAAGAAAGTGTTCAGAGTCTTGCCTTGTGGTTGGTTTAGTTGCCAAGGGCTTCACTCACCAAGGACCCCAGCTGGACTCCTTGAACAACAGCTCATCATCTCAGGGTCCTGGGCGTGGGGGGGGGGGAGGTTAGCAACAGGAGCCCAGAATCAAAGACGCCCACTAGAAGCTCCAGAGAGAAGTGAGCCAGCACCTTCTCCAAGCCCTCAGAAGGGACTGATGTGATTGAACACTACCTTGGAACATCTACGAACTCATAGCCCTTTGTGACATTTGCTTGCTGCGATCGACTAAGATCAGCCTAAGGAGATCTGTCATGTCTTCCACAACATCCCTCTCCTGCCTCCCTCCTAAGTGATCATGACTTCCTTTGAGACCCAGCTTAGCACACTGCTCTCCCACCCCTCCCCAGTGTCTTCTATGCCAACAGCATTTGCTCACACTCGGAGAACAGTCTCGGGGTTGACATCTGAAAGTCAGACCATGTGCCTGGGGCATGCACTCCCCAACTTCATGACAACTGAGAAGACCTGTGATTAGTTGAGACAAATGAGTCTGTTTGCTTAGGGCAAAGGCAGAAACACGGGAGACAGACATTTAGTTTTCACATTAAAATGTGATGGTTATCTGCCACAAACTATAAAATGTTTATGTTGAAAACTATCGTTAATACAGGACATGTTGTGAGATTAATGCTTTGCTGTGAAATTGATGAAGTTTTTAATCAAATAAGATGAGTACGAGAGTGGGAGTCTTGCTGTGACCCATCCTTCCTTCATGTCCATTTGCTACTGTTATTAATAATATAATCCTATTCCCTTGTTTCTCACACTACGCTCTATTCCTTCTGATTTTCACCAGACTAGACTATTCCAAGGATCTTATGACTTGCAGTTCATTTTAAAGTTCTTCAAGATTAGATTTCAAGAACAGAATCACGACAGAGAAGCTCCTATTTAATACTTGCTCCGAATTTGCTAATGCAATTTCTGCTAATGTGGATGGGAAAATACTCACACAGCTTCCTCTCTGGATGGAGAGGTGTGGGCAGCTGATGGTTCCCGAGAGGGAGAATTCCCTTGGTAATTAGGAGTCAGCCCTGAACACATATGAACTACATTAAATGATGTCAACAAGTTGTTTTTATAAATGCAAATCCCTATCTTTCTATCTCTATCTATCTATCTATCTATCTATCTATCTATCTATCTATCTACGTTTCTATGTATGTATGTATGTATGTATGTATGTATCTATGTATCTATCTACAGACATATGTATGTAACAATTATAATTAAAGAATAAGGGATTGTGGATTTGAGAAGTGGGAGGGACATGAAGGTGAGAGAATAATCCATTTCATAGTTGAAATTTATCAAATATGGAATAGAAACAAGTCACATATATAATGCAGATAACTTTAAAACCAGAATTATGAATTTTTTTAACACACAGAAGCTATAATCACAGAAAATATTATTATATGAATATACTAAGAGTATATTAGCATACTAAAATATGCTAAAATTATAATATTAGTATAATATGTTGATTTCTTAAAGAAATGCCTTAAGAGTCCAATGTGTTATGTTTGGAGTGATATTTAGAAATTAATATTTAAAAAATAACTATAAATTATTTTAGTTCAATTGGCGATTATGGACCACACCTAGAATTAATGACAAATTAACTGTCATTTTAAAAACCTGGTTGAAAGCTCCAAAAAAAAAAAAGTCTTGGGCAAACAAGAATGTAAACATTATACTCTTCATGATAGTAAGCCAAAACCCAGAATTTATGGATTACCTCAACGTTACTTGTCTTGAAGTCCTCTTGAGAACCCAAGCTGTGTCCTCATTACTATCTCCTAACTTGCATATTCCTAAATCCATAGAAGGGTGGCTTTGTAGAATTTGGAATCTACAATAACTGAATTCCATACATTTTGCTCTCTTGCTCTTGACACTTTCAGTGATCTCTAATGGCTGAGTTACCAAACGTGTAAGCAGAGGTTTTATATTTAGTTTTAGGGAAGTTATCTTATGATTACTGTATACATCGTTCCTCCCACCCTCTCCTCCCCACTTCATCTCTCTCTCTTCAAATTCATGGCCTCTTATTCTTTAGTCATAATTGCTGTGTGTGTGTGTGTGTGTGTGTGTGTGTGTGTGTGTGTGTGTGCGTGCTGTTGGGTACACTTATAAACACAACTTGCTGAGAGATCATTTAATGTTGCTCAAATGTATTCAGGGATGACTCTTGGGGATTGGCCAACTACCAGGGAAAGTCTCCCTCTCAGGTACCGTCAGCTGCCTGCAGCTCTTCTCTCCACTCCCCGGTCCATCTGGGCATGTCAATCAATGCCACTTTTTAGGTTTCTTTT
The DNA here is from genome assembly GCF_014885135.2 of Alexandromys fortis. Classification (NCBI taxonomy): domain Eukaryota; kingdom Metazoa; phylum Chordata; class Mammalia; order Rodentia; family Cricetidae; genus Alexandromys; species Alexandromys fortis. The sequence continues at coordinate 8,691,409 of NW_026067911.1, read as the reverse complement.
TGATTTCAATCACACCATTAAGATTTTCTGGGTGTCTTTTCCAAGTCTTTGAGTGCTATATTAATAGAAAGATCTCATGAAACCTTTGTTGCGAGCAATGCTTGGCCTCTGTATTCTCTGGCATTATGTTGGAGACCCAGGTGAGTGTCCTCCTTGCAACACGGCTGGTTGGGGTAATATACAGATCTAAGAATCCAAGTTAGTCAGCACAGCTCTACCTGGCCTATATAGATCCTCTCTAGGGATTCCAAAGCATTTGTAAAAGATGCAAAGACAGCTTATCCCTATTTTCAACTTATATCCTGGGAGGTGCTGCTCTTTCTCTGGGTAGACACTGAAATACAGTTTTAACATATGGCCCATGTGTATTTCTAATTAAAATGTTTAATGTCAAGTACCAGAGATTTCTCTTTCCATAAATCACTTCACGTTGTCCTTGGTTTCCAAACTGAGAATTTTTTGGAAACCGCCACCTGAATATGTACTTTCATTGGGGAACAATATTTTTGGTTCATTGTTATTTTTATTGATGTTAAGTTCTTGGCTTTTACAGAGGGTAAGAAAGTCAAAATTGTTAGCAGCAGTATATATGGATCTGGGAAAACGTATATGGCTCACCATGCCACCTCCATGATAGAGGAAGGGGTTTGAAATGGAATATGGGAGCAGAAGGAGGATGTGTTATTTTAGAATTAGAAAGGAAAGCTATGATCTCATGAAAGATGTAATCTTAGAACGGAGTGTCGACTTGTATTTACAATTTAAAAAGTTAATCTCCATAGCAGTTGTGAGCTCTCTACTTTAAATATACATTCTCTACTTGCTAGTTCTTCCTGCTTCTTCACCTCAGCTGCTACCAAGGAAAACGCATTAGCCTTAGCTGGATATTATTTCAGAAAAGCAGCCTTGGCTCCTATTACTTTTAGCAGTGGGTGTGGATATAAGTGGGCAAATTGTTATTCAAATTCTTAATGACATTACAAAACCTTTTAATTTGTTTTAGACTCATCCACTACAGCAACAGAGGTGTAGGGATTGAGAAAAGTGAAGTCAGAGGAGATACACGGTAAGCGACAACTTGAAGTCCAAAACTTGACCGCAAGAGTTCAGGAAGGGCCATGGCCACTGTGGATGTCCTCATTCAGTAACTGCTTAGAATAAAATTACATTTCAAAATTTAAATGGTCTGGTGTGTTGAAATCTAATCAATTAAAAGAATAACATGAACTTCTCTTGGCCTTGAGTGCCAACGCAGATGGCCTCTTCTTGTTTTCAAAATTAGATTCCTTTTCCTTCCATTTTAGATGCTGGTTTCTGCCCAGATTCTGCTTAAATTTCCTTCCCTGATCTTCGAGTTTAGATGCATAATGTACTTGTGAGTGTTCTGTTATCATACTTCCTTAGTGCAGGTCTTTACCAACATTGCCAGCAACGCAAGGCACGGAACATTTGTGTTCTGTTTTCATACTTCCTTAGTGCGGGTTTTTAGACTAACATTGCCAGCAACGCAAGGCAGAGAACCCTCCCCTTGCTTCCCAGAGGAGGAACCACTGAGGACGTGCTGATGGCTTCCAGCTGCCGGCCCTTCTTCACTCATACTGCCTTCCCCACAGGAGAATTCTCTTCATTGCCTAACATTAGAGATCGTGTTTTTCTCTTTTTTTCATTAAACTTTAGAAAATCTTAGTATACATTAGTATTACCACACATTAATTGTATGACATGTCTACAGAGAAGAGTCTAGAAACAGCCATGGACGAGCATCGAGGCCCCTTCCACACACACGGGAGCATCACAGCATCCTTCAGTCTCATTTCCGTGATTTTTCTAACCAGGCTTTCAACTGGGAGCACTCATTACACTTCCGCACAGCTCAGCTACTTTCTGTCACGAACTGGATGGAGGCTTCTAAAATGCATGCGTTGGAAATCCTAGAATCTGCAAATGCCCCTTGCTTGAAATTTTAGGTCATTTAAATTACACACGCTGAGCTTTAATTTTTCCACTTACATCAGTGGGGCACAGTAACTAGTGCCGTTATTAGAGACAAAGAGGAAGACGTAGCTCCAGGCAGAAGCGCATATGGTGGAGGTACCGGAGACTTCATCTGCACACACATTCCCAGATTTTCTAGAAGCTGAAGGGCCAAGAAGGTGCTTTCCTAGAACCTTTAGGGGGAGTGTGGTCTTGCTAACACCTTACATTCTCGGATTTTTGTTTTCCCCATTGGTAAAAGAATAAATTTCCATTCTTTTTAATGACACCAAATCTGAGGCAACCAATTACATTCACCTTGCTGGAGAGATAAATCAACTCCCTTAAACATTGAGAGTATATATGGAAGAAGAGTTATTGGGGAAAAACATCATTTTATTAATATAATTAAATAGTAATGCAGTTAATGTTAGTTTAAAGAGCAGAGAATGCAAGAATACTGAATATTTGGAGCTAGGCACCCAAAAAGAGAAAATTGTGTGGATTGAGTAGCAAAGGGTTTATTTGCATTTTTCTTTCCTTTCTAGAAGTTTTCAGGGAAAACAAAATGTTTGAGAAATATTAGTGGAAAATGATATTGATTTTAGATATGATTAAAAATTGTCATGGGAACACCTGATACATACAGACATATCACATGGATTAGATCACTTCTTCTCTGCAGTTATGAGGGAAATATTTTGTCATTCAGGGTGGTTGGTGTTTATGAGTCATGGCAAGACTCGCCGCTTTAGGGAAAACACTGTGGAATATACCTCCCTCCAAACTGTCCTGTGTATTTTCATGTAGTTTCCTTCATGTTCAGTTGTGAGAATGGAGCTCAGAGGTTAAATACTTCACCAAGGTTCTCCTTGGCGATAAGTCTTAGATGTAGAATTTGCATGTGAGTCCAGCTGGCTTTCTGTTAGATCAAGGTCTTTTTAACCTCTGCTCACTTTGCTTTCTTTATATGTTTATATATAAAGGAAATGCTTGGTGATTTATTATTGGTCGTTATAAAAATTTAACAATGGGGTACAATGAAATGGTAGCCAAGATCAGCATTCAATTGCTAGCACCCGAGTCAGGTGACTCACAACCACCTGTAACCCAAGGGACTGGAATTCTTCTTTAGACACGTGCCCACATTACAAACATATAAATACAAATAAGACAAATGGTACAATACTTTGTTTTCTGTAGTTGCTCATTTTTATAACTGTATAGATGTGATTCTGTAGTGATATTTCATTCGTATTTTTTTCAATTCTTTTTTTAAAGATTTTTATCTATTATGTATACAGTGTTCTATCTGCATATATGCCTACTCGCCAGAGAGGGCACCAGATCTCATTACAGATGGTTGTGAGCCACCATGTGGTTGCTGGGAATTGAACTCAGGACCTCAGGAAGAGCAGTCAGTGCTCTTAACCTCTGAGCCATCTCTCCAGCTCATTCGTATTTTAATAAATAAAACTTGCCCGAAGTTTATTGTATTTTAATAAAAACAGCCACACTGATCAGCCTTCTAGACCACGCAGTGGTGACACACACCTTTAATCCTAGTAACCATATTAGTTTGCCATAGAAACTGGGTGATAGTGGTACACACCTTTAATCTCAGCCCTAGAGAAGAATATAAGACAGGAGGAGACAGCTCTCAGGCACAGTCTAATTCTGAGATTCCTGGAGGCAGGATCGCCATTTTGGACTGAGGAAGAGGTAAGAGCCAGTGGCTGGCTGTTTTGTTTTTCTGACCTTCATGTTGAACCCCAATTTCTGCCTCTGGGTTTTTATTTGTTGTGCTTTAGTCTGAAAGGGGCTAACGGAATTATTCCTTTTGGATTCTTTGGAAAAGTATATGAAAAGGATGGGCATAGTAGTTGTATGTCTTTAATCCCAGCCCTTGAAAGGCAGAAGCAGTAGGATCTCTGTGAGTTAAAGGCTAGCCTGGTCTACTAAGGGAGTTCTGGGACAGCCAGAACAACATAGAGAGAACTAATCTCAAAAGGGAGAAAAGCCCAAAATAAAATAAAATTATGGGCTGGAGAGAAGGTTTAGGGATTAAGAGCACTCCCTGCTCTTCCAAAGATCCTGAGTTCAATTCCCAGCAAGCATATGGTGGCTCACAATCATCTGTATTGAGATCTGGTGCTCTCTTGAGGAAGAGTCCTGGTCAGTCGTCCTCATCACCTTAGACCATGAAACCCAATGTTGACAAGTTCAACAGAACCCCCATATATGAGCTGCCCATGTCTGCATTTTTTTAAAAAAATATGAAATAAATCTTCCAATATTTCTAATTTTTTATGAATATATCATTCTTTCCTTTGCATACCACACAAGCAGAAAATAAGTATGTGTGTACTTTGTATGACTCACATCACTAAACATGGTCTGCATTTTTTTAAAGTAGTTCAGTTAGAGAACCTGGCTGTGTTTATTGTGTTAGAGTACGTGCAGTATATGGAAGCCAACCCGGTCCAGAACTCTCTAGAACAATGTGCACAGAACCAGCTGTGGCGTTCTCTGCCAGAGCAGAGTCACAGTGAGATTCATAGGCATCTTAGTGTTTTAGGCAAAGAACAAAAGTGAACACATTTTTTTTTTTCATACCAAGGACTCAAAGTGTGTTGGCTTTAGTGTGTCCTACATTATAAAAACACTGTCTTAAACCAAGTTATTAACCAAACTCTACTCAGATCTAATGTTCAGAAGAAAGACACAGGTCTTGTCAATCATTCAAAACACTTAGTCAACAGATACCAGAGAAATAGGAATGAGATGATAACTCTGGATTCCTAACGCCTTTCTCTCATGCCCCAGCACCACTCTCTTCCCCTCCTCCCCGCCTCTCCTTCTCTTCTCTTCTCTTTCCCTTCCCTTCTTTTCCTCTTCCCTCCTCTCCTCCCATCTTCCCCCTTTCTCTCCTTTATATACATGCAGGAGATTTTTTTTTCTTCTAATATGAAAGTCTTTGAACCTGATGTTGCCAGCATCTGACAGAAGCCAGACAATTGTGAAATTTACAAACAGCCACACCTCAATTTATTCTGCATAATAAAATAGCTCTCATCTCTATATCCCTTTTCTGGTCAGCTTTAGTTATTACTATTTGATCTGTTTTAAGCAGCACCGTGATGGGAAGTCAACAAATGTTTAAGTAAAGCAAGTGCTGTCGTTAGTGAGGTCATGACAGTAGAAGCAAGCAGACATGGTCTGCCTTTGTGGATTCTGAGTGCATCTAAGGTGCTTTGTTCAGTACTGTACATGGTCATGCAATTTCAAACAGTTTAAAAAGGAGCCGCAGGGCCTGAAGAGATGGCTCCAAGGTGAAGAGAGCATCGGTTTCCTGCAGAGGACCTGGCTTAGTTCTCAGCACCCACATGGTGGTGTAAGCCCTGGTCTTGGGCTTCCTATCTTTGGGGGCCCCGCCCCTGAGCTCACCAAGCCTTGGCCCCTCCCCGGAGGAGTGTCAAGGTAGCCCTCCAAAACCTTCATCCCTCCCTGGAGTAGAGACAAGGCAGCTCTACAATCTATTTATTAAACTGCTCCTGGGAGAGAGACCCTTTGTGGTGGTGTTGGTCCTGTCCTCCCCTCCCTCTCCCCATTCCTGGTTCCCCTCTGGGGCCTCCTGGGAGTGTAGGAATCCCATTAAAATCTGGATATCCTTTAATTCAGCTTCTTCTGATTTGGCTTGATTGGGATTTTTGGAGTGCTTGCGTTAGGAAATATTTCTAACAGGTGGTTCGTAATCACCTGAAATGTCAGCTCCAGGATCCTCAACACTTTTTTCTGACCTCCTTGGTAGCAGGTATGTATCTGAAACATAGACACACATGCGCACAAACCATTCATAAAAATAAGTCTAAAAATGTTTTTAAAGGAGCTGCAGTCTAGCATATTCAATGACAAATTCAAAGCTGAGGATGTGAGCTCAGTAGGCGGAATATTTGCTTGACACTTCTGACTCCCTGGATTTGATTCCCAGCTTCCCGTAACCTGGGCATGGTGGAGGATATCTTCCATACCAGAACTTGAGGAGGAAAGCCAAGAAGATCAGAAACTCAAATCCATCCTCAAGAGATACTGAGTTCCAGGCAAGTTTGGACTAAAAATTATGTGTTCAAGATCATGTAGCAACTAAATTGATTAAGAGCCCATGGTCAGTCATTATAGTGTAGAAGCATGTGGGATTGTCTACTGTTCATCCCAGACACCACTATTATCATACCGAGGTTCATGAGGACTGCCCTGGTGGTCCCCTGAGTCCTTTTAAAGCTATCCCAAACAGAGCCAAATGTCCAGAAAGACAATGATCAGATTATTGCTGGGGTCAGCAATGTCCTTCTTCATCAATGTGCCCAAATGTAAGATAATCCTTGCAACAGATGAACCTTAAATACCTAATGGTTACTCAGACTCTGAACACCCACAAAGAACATTATCTTCAGGTGTGCCTTCATTGATTACATGCCCGACTGCACGTTATCTAACCAGTATGTATTCAATTATTGCATACCCAGCCACACACTAAGCAATAAGCATATATTTTTAAGGGTACCTGTGTTTTCTGCATCTGTTGATACCTGCTTGCATGTGTGATTTCATTCCAACTGAAATTGCCATTTGCCTGGCTGAGTGCTCTAGAGAGCCATTTGGAGTGAGGGACTCTCACTTGGAATATTTTTCCAGTGACTGGTATGAAAATTGCAAGGTACTTTCAAGATACTTGGTGGCAGTTTCTGCATTGATGACTAGGTTAGATGAGATGGAGACAGGACAATGCATGAAAGCAGACAGAACACCGTATTTAGAGGACTTCCTCTCCATAGTGCCAAGCCTGTCTTACAGACAGACATATCTGTGCATCTTTGCAGAAAAGGCCTCGGTCAAGGGTCAAGAAGGAGGCAAGGTAAACAGATTAATTCCTCAACAATCAACTGAAATGAAAAAGCTCCCTATTGCTCTTTTCTCTGCCTTTTTTCTGAGGATGGTTCCACACATCCCCTGCATCCCCCTACCCAGCAAAGTCGTTCCTTGTCACCAGCTTCTGCCTCTGGGACAAGGGCTAGTTCCTTTGTATTGTACCACAAGCAACAACCTAAGGGTTCCACAGTCACCTTTTCAAGCACCATGCTCATTACATATTCAGAAACGTTGAGGTCATCTCCAGACTTGCTTCCCCATGAGCATCAGTATCAAACAAAGACTCTGATCATCTGAAAGCTGTGTCAGAGGCACATTTTGCTGAGGTGGAGAGGCTAACTAAACAGGGTCTCAGAAGGGGTCCATTGTTCTCTTTTCTGAGGTTTCAGACAATCTGCCTGTCATTAGCTCCCAGCCCATCATGGCCTCAAGCTTTGTTTGCAATCTGTTTTTGAGAGCAGTGTCTGGGACTACCTGCCAAGGAGTAGCCGCCCCTCTCTTCAGAGGCCTGCTCATCACATGATGTCATGGTACATCTGTTTGGACTGTCTGAGCGGAGATAGCAGATGCTGTTGCAGATGGGAGATTTGGAGAAATAACAACAAAAATAAAGAGAAAGCAGAAACTTTTCAAACAATCCTCCTTCGGCACCAATCTACAGGCTCCTGCCAAAAACTCAGCGTGGTCTGCACATCTCAGAGATGGGCTGTGGGAGGAACGCACCAAGGCATCCCAGCTCTCAGCGCCAGCTGGACGGTTGTTTTAAAGAATACAACCAACTTCTTGCATTCTTCAGGCATCCAGGATGATAGTCTTAACCGGTGTTACTTCTGGCAAATAGCAGCTGTTGCTTCATGGCTGGATTCATCCGCAGAGGGCTATGCAATCCCATAATGCTGAAAGCTCCAGGTATCACTAAATCTCTGGCCTCCAAGTACTTCACCCTTCTGGAAAGTTTGTGTTCTGTAATTGAATTCATTTTTAGATTGAGAAACAATCTCATTGTCTTAGCTCTTTAATCGACCCTTTTCCCCCCATCCCTATCCCTTTATCCATATTCTCACCAGCATAGTAAGTCAACACTAAATATTTAGATCTGGTCTGATTTCTTAGCTGTATTACATCACATCATGTGTTTCAAAATATTTACTCTGTTGGCATATTTGTGATTTACTGTGCAAGCAGAGAGGGGTTGTCAAAGTGGGTTCTAATGGATGAACACTATTGTCTGTGCCCATGGGGACCAGAGCACACTGCCTTTCCCACAGACAAATGCTATATGCTCTAAGTGTAGGGAGATTTTACAGCTGAACCTGTCCTGGTTCCCCTATTTTGACCAGGTTCCTCATTTTGCATTTAGTTTGTCATTTGTTCTAAATTTTTCATGTTTAATAAAATGTTGATCTTGTGGGAGGTCCTTCTTTCTATGTGTTGCTTGTATTCGTTAATGAATAAAGAAACTGCCTTGGCCTGATAGGGGCAGAAATTAGGTAGGCAGAGAAGAAAGAACTGAATTCTGGGAGGAAGAAAGCACGAGAGAGCTGCCATGGAGCCGCCATACTGAATCTTTGCTGGTAAACCACTGCAACATGGCAATATATGGATGAATAAAAATGGGTTAAATTGAGATGTAAGAATTAACCAATAAGAAACTATTGGCTAATGGGCCAAACAGTGATTTAACTAATACAGTTTCTGTGTGGTTATTTCGAGTACAAGCTAGCCAGGCGGCCAGGATGAATAAGCAGGCCTTCTCCCTGCAACATGTTGATGTATGTGCATGCCATCTTGGCAAGGCATGGCAGCCTCCACACGGCAAAGCTTGTCTGTGGCTTCCCATTCTCAGCTGTGAACACATGTGCAGTCGGGTTCTCATCTTAGCAAGGCTTTCCATGTGTGAGTTGTTCAGGAGTGATGAAATCACAGTCACTCTCGGTCTCACACCCCTTACAAGGTAACCCAGCTTCCCCAGGGGAAATCCAGAATGCCTGCTGGTCTAGTGAGTCTCAACAGTGTCTGTCTGGGGCAGCTCAAGGGGTCTGGTCCCCAGTGCTGAACAGCTGAAAGTGTTTTTGTTGTTGTTGTCTGGTTGGATTGCTTGTCTTTTGTTAATTTGATATCCTGTTTTTAGTCTTACTAGAAGAGAAACAATTGAAGACCCCAGCTATCGTCGGGGCACCAAGGTTAAGAAAATGACAGAAATTCAGCTTCCTTAGCCAAAGTTCCAACCTCATAGATTCCCTCCTCTTCAAACCACACAACAAACTTTAATTTCCTGCTAATTTTAGCACAATTTTTCCAAAAGCCAATCATATAAGAACAGCTCAGCATGGATATACTTAAATAGCCCTTTATACACCAGAGCCTAGGAAGCATCATGTTCCTTGCTGGTATCCCAAGTTTGTTAAAACATTGGGCAGAAACCTCTACAAAAAGCTTTAACAGGGATAAGAAGATGGCCATCAGAAGAGTGCCTGCTTTGCCTGCTTGAAGTCCTGAGTTCAAGCCATAGACTCCATAAAGTCTCAAGTGGTATGCCCTAGCGATCTCAGCTCAAGGCAATGCAGGGACAGGCATGTCTCTAGCTTCAGCAGTGAGAGATCCTGCCTCAAAATGAAGGGGAAGAGTTCCTGAGGAACAGCAGTAGAAGGTGTCCCCCTGTCACTCCGGGAATGCACACAGCACACATGCAAACATGTCAGCACACACTTATGATCCCACATAGGAACATGCCACTTACCATACACACCAGTTATCAGCAAACAACAAAGCGTGTTGGAGAGGCACTAAGTAAATGAAGCAGGAGTCAGTGTCCTCTCTGTGTGATGTAACTGAACCTGGGAGGTCTGTCTATGGCTTATGTATGCCACAACGCTGGTAGGATGGAGGGAGGGAGGCAGGGACACAGGACCAGAGAAGTCCTTTGTTAGTGAGTGAAAGAGGAATCAAGACAGGCTGATGCCCCTTGGGACCACTGCTGGGACAATTGGTGGAAAGTGGACTTTGATTGCTCTACAGCCCTTTCACCCAGTGTGACTTCAGGTGAGAAAGAGACAGCATGACTGCCACCCTTCCTCTCAGTCTTCACCCACAATGTGTCCTACTATCTGGGTCAAGGGACTTGGGAGGTTTTGCTTGTGACTGACGCTGAAGTTTGCAGCAGACACAGGGAATGATGGAGAGACCAGTGAGGGGTCAATGAGCTCCCAACAAATCTGGTCAAAAGAAGCCAACCGAATTCCTGGCACCAAAGACCCAGCAGGCACATATGAATATGTATATTATGCTGGGGGTCAAACCAAGAGCCTGGTACATGTTAGGAAAAGACATTAACCCTGAACTACACCCTCAGCTCTCCAAGGGGAGCACATCTGCTTCCAAAGACTGTTTATGTATCCAGAATACTGTGTAAAAGATTGCCCGAGAGTGCGGGGCTGTGCCGTTGCCTGAGAGATAATGAAGCTGTCAGCTTGCCAGCACTCAGCATGACCAATGTGGCAAATTATAGGTTAAGCACATGTGAAATGCACGTGATGAGTGAGTGATGAACGGCTTTGTTGTAGCTCTCACAAAGGGGACTCTCTGCATTTTTGCTATGCTTGCTGATAGACACATTATATAATGTAGACCTATAATTAAACATAGGCACATATATAATTACTTAGCTTTTTTAATGTTGTAATAAATCCTTACAAGCAGAAGACACCAAGAAAAAAAATGGTATGTTGAATGAAAACTTTTAAGAATTGGAGTTGAGTTGTTCTCTTTTCCGGGGAAGTTGATGAAGATTTCTCTCTAAGTTGACAAAATATTTGTTGACATTTACCCATGGAGATAAGAGAGTCATTGACAGAATAATCATAATTACACTGAGTACATTTTGTGTTTTGCTTTCAAGTAACTTTTTCTAAGCAGTTTTACTAATTTTCTATTTTAAATGCGCATGCCGACATAATAGCTGTGAATTGATTAACATATGAAACAGGGTTTCATATCTGTATCATCGACTCTTCCAACAGAAGAGCAATCAGCTCATTAGTTCTAATAGCAATGAGCTTTATTCTAATGAGCTGAGGAATCAAATGTTCTCTGCGAAGGGGTCGGTCTCCTGATGGCAACTGGGCCTCGCTATGCGCACTCTCATGAGCTCAGTTCAGGATTCTCACGAAGATGTTTTACCTCTTTATGCACTGACCATAAAACACATCACCAGGGCACAGTGTCCGAGTGAAAACCAGCTCTTCTATGAGACCAGGGCACCAAAAAATAAAACAAGAAACAAACAAGCAAACAACAACAGCAACAAAACAAAAAAGCAAAAAAAAATATTAATTACCACTTAAATTAAGAAACACATTAACTTTGGTCTTTTAATTGTAAGTTATATTTTCTTTTAGAAAGCTCACTTGTCTAGTTTTACTATCATTAAAAGTTAAAAAGGCTGCCTGGTGTTTTTTGTTTTCCTATTTGGGAATAATTCATAGAATAATGCAGAGGTATACAAATGTATTACCCCACACATGTTGAGACGGGCAATAGAGCTGCAGACAGAAGTGGGGTGCAATGACATAGGCTATCTCCCTGACAATTGACAGAAAGAGCTTCATAAAAGTTTAGAAAGTGCAGCAGAGATAAATATCCTCAAAAACATTAACTAGACTACAAAGCAGAACGGAAGTTTGCTGATGACCTCTGAAGCTGAGCACAGAGAGCTGAGGAAGCAGAGGGAATGCTGGGTGTGTGTTGGTTCCCAGGTACTTTTACCGGAGTTTCTGTGTGTGCCTGATTCTCCGGGAAAGGTGCTATGCTGTAGAAGCCACAAGATAAAATGTCATTCCTGATATGTTCTTGATGACCCCATCAGCTGCCTCTCATGCCTTGCTACAACCAGTCCAAGGAACTGAAAGACTTTTTAGGCTACTCAACCAAAAAATGAAGTGACCTGAGCATTGAAACGAACAGTGGCTGTTTATGTTCACACTGTCCTGCTACAGGGCTGCCCGGCAAGGGCTTTGATCTGCTGGGACAGCACTTGGGGTTTTACTGTGGCTCAGCTGAACACCCCTTTGTCTAGTCGTTGGCTAAACATCCTTCTGTAATTCTTAGAGAGAGTCCCAAGGGAACCAGCCAAGGATGCAAGGGAAGCTGTCACTCATTCACCAGCACTGCATGGCAGGATTTTTTTTTTTTTTTTTTTTTTTTTTTTTTTTTTTTTTTTTTTTTTTTTTTTTTTTTTTGTGCCAAGTGTTGTCAGGGAGCAGGATGGGCTCTCCTGAGCTGCTTGGTTTCTGGAGCTTCTGTTTGAACTAGTGGCTGGAGTCTGCCTTATCGGCCTTCATGGTTTTTGACAAATGAATTAATTCTAAACGCCAGAGTTTAGCCATTAGTGATAGCAGCATGCATTCAGTCTCCGTGCATTTATACGTTGAATAATGGTTACCTTCACTGCAAGGCTGCAGCATGCAGCATTTTTCCTCTGTTTTTGAAAGCTGAGTAATCACTTCCAGGTGACAATGACCACTTATCTTCCATTTTTCTCTACTAGGCAGTTGCTCAACCTTTGTGATTAATTGACCATAGAAATATCTTCCTGAAAACGGGAAACCACAGGACTGCATTATCTTAGTGATTACTGGCCAATTAAGCTCTGGAACCAGGTGAGGGAAATGGCAGAGAGTTTGAGAAGTCAAGTAACAATGCTGATTTGAGGCATGCCTCTAACTCCAGTGGCTGCCGCCTCAGTCTTAATTTTACGGTGAAGCACTCAGTTGTAGTCGTATGGTTACTACTCAACCTCGTGAAATTTATCAGTCCAAGTCCTTCATCCACTTGAGGGGTGCTAACTCGGGCTTTTAGTAGAGGCAGCTGGACGTTAAAAATTGCATTTTAAGTACTGTAGGCAATAAGAAATGAAAAATGAAGTTCAAGAGAACAACAGCCACAGCAGGAAGTTCAAGTAAGAGCTGCCTGTTTGCTCAGGGGTAAAATCCTCACTATTGCTATGAATTCAAATCACTGTGTTAGCGCTGTTAGAAGCATAGGTCTAAAAGGCTGTTTACATACTGAGCCAGATCAGTGGTGAGAAACTTCTGGTTAAATTATATATGTTTGGTAAGAGTTTACAAGACAACTGTATGCACAAGCTCCTAGCATGATGACATACCCCAGTGCCAGCATCTCTGTCTAATATTGTCTTAGTAGAAGTCAATTCCTACTGCATAACCAGCTCAGAATTTCTGTCCAATGCTGAACTTGGGAAAGGTATTGGGGCTGAACATAGAAAAACACAAGGAAATGCTATTTTTTATTTTTAAACATTATTTTATTTTATGTGTGTGTGCTTGATGTACGCATGTAAACTACATGCATGTGGTGCCTACAGATGCTTGAAGAGGACATTAGAACTGGAGTTGCAGGTAATTGTGAGCCACCATGTGAATGCTGCAAACTGAATCCGGGTCCTCTGCGTGAGCAACAAGTGCTCTTGGTCACTGAGTCACCTCCCTAGTCTCATACTTATTCATCATTTAACACAAAGTATATGAACATTTAAGTAGCACATCTGGGATCTTTATCCATGTATATGTGTCTGTGTGTTTATTTTGTGAAGATTAATACAGAAAGGATTAAATTTAGATGACAAAATGACTGAAATTGATGCACAAATAATTTTGATTACTGAAGGCAGAAACTAAGAGCGGCTGATTCTATAGAAATGAGAGGCATTGAACAACAGAGCACCCTGACTCAGGACCAAGGCCTCTTAGTCGCTGTTGTGTCCCCTAAAGTGTCTGGTTTCTCCCACGAGGCACACAGTGGGCTGCATGAACTCATCTGGCTGAGGCAACGTGAGTGCACACAATGTTTGCTATTTCTGAGAGGAAGCTCAAGGGCCCCTGAATACTTCCCCACAATCTTTCTCGTATCTCAGTACCTAGGAATAGTCCTGATGTTGAAAAGATCTACCAACCTTTCTTCAAGATGCATTTTCAAGATACCCAATGTGCTATGCCATGCACCTAGGTAGCAGAAGTGAACTTTTGCTTTCTAAGTCACCAATTTAACATCATTCATGTCTATCACAGAATCTAGCTGAGCCTCGGTTAGAGAAAAATTCATCATGTGACATCTAATGATTTAACATACGTGCTTCAAACGGTAGGTTGTGTTTTCCAGACAATGTCAAGAAGGACCTGATGTATCAAATTTCCTGAGGCAGGTTAGCTAAGGAGCTTCCTATTGTCATGGTCTTTTCTGTTGGAGCAGAGGAGTTCTCTCTTTTGATGATTTGGAGTTTTGCTTTCCCTGAAGTTATTCAGAATATGAAGAAGCTCCAGGCTACTTCCTTCATCCTCCTAACCAAATCTTGAATGTAACTTTCTGCATAGCCAGGCTTGGTTGCCGAAGATTAGGAAGGCTTTAAATATTATCAATATTGCCTCAAAGGGCCTTTGACTTTCTCAGAATGCGCTAACTTGATAGCTTACCAGGTATGCTTTTTTTTTTTTTTCTTTCTGAATGGAAAAGTAATCTCAATACTGCTTATTCACTCTGGCATCTTTGTGAGCAACTGTTACTTTGGAATAATTAAAATTCTGCAGTGTTACAGCCCTCAGCACGCTTCACCCTCTCCGCCATCTTCAACACAGACAAGGAACAACAGATGCGACAGCCGAGCACACGAGATGTCGCCACAACCACGCTGGTTCCCGGCAATGGTAACTCAAGGTCCTGAGTGAGAGCTGATCCCACTCCACAGTTGGCAGTCAGCTGCTCCCTACAGCTTACCCATGGCACTGATGGTGGATGGATGAATGTTTTTAAGAGCTGGTCCCGAGATCAGGCTGGGGTGAGAGGGTTTGTTGGGCAGCCTGTTCTAGCAGGCATGGGCATGGCAGCGAAGCAGGGATGGAATTCTGTTTGTGAGGCACTGTTGAGCAGCTACTCTACTGTGAGATTACAGACTTCAGCTTCCTGGAACCTTCTCTGAGACTTCATGAGTACGATGTAAAACTTCTTCCCGGAGTTGACAAAGCTGAAGTGTCCCACCATCTTTCCTTATGTGGTCAGTTGAGAGTTGCCTTCAGACACCTCCATCTTGAATGACTTAACTTTTCTCCATGTTGTGACCAATGCCCGACAAAATCAGTTCACGGGATGCAGGCTGTAGTTTTCATTATTTGCCCATCGTCTGCCACGACTGGGAGGAAGGCGTGGGCGGCATGAGAGCGAGGTCACAGTGTGGCTGCAGCCAGGAAGCAGAGAGAGATGGAAGCTGATGTACCAGTTACTTCCTCCTTTTGATTTAGTCTGTGAGGCCAAACACAGAACTGGACCAAGCTTACCGAGCATGGGTCTGCCACTTTCGGGTAATTCGCTTTGGAAATATTCTCCGAGGTATGCCCAGAGGTGTGTTCCTGGGTGATTTCAAATAAAAAACCCACTGGAAATGAAAATTAAACTCTCACACTACCACAGCAGAAGGCCAGTAAGGGTTCGTATCAGAAGGCCATATTAGGCCACAGGCGCTTGCTGCAGGATGACGAAGAGTTTGGGCATTGTGGAATCGTTCTGAGCAAAGCACCAAAATCAAAACTGAGTCTCATGACATTTGTTTATCTCTAGGGTGAAGTGTCTATGAACTAAACCAACACACGCAACTACGGATCTATCTGTAACTCTGCTCTGTCGGGGTACAGTATTCTGAAAAGTGAAACACAAATTTCTTATCAAGACACCTTGTGCTTTTTACCCAACTTCTCGGTGCCCAGATTGTTCTTCCTCTTTTTTTAGGTATTTTTCTCTGATATCCTCTCGGATATCTGCGCTTCCTCAAAGCTGCCACCCTCGTCTCTTGCCAAGGCTTATTGCCGTGACTGAGGATGTGTGCTTGTGTCTGGGACCTTGGGCAAAGTCTGAGGAGGGTCTCAGGAGGTGTCCCTGAGGTCTGCCTTTGCCTTCCTTGGAGATGCAGATCCACAGTTGCTATCTCTTACCTCCTAAAATTTGATCATATTTGGAAAACATTTACATATAAATCCACAGAACTTGCAAAGGCTTATCCTTTCTTTGTAAGCTGCGCTATGAAAACACAAGATGCCTAACATAGTACTTTATGCCTTTTATACCACTCGCTGTGTGTTGCCTGACTTTATGGTCCCAGCAAACCCGCAGTATGTTCCTTAGTGAATAAAAGAGAAGCATGAATCACAGACTGCCTACAGCCATGCACCCCCTTGTACCCATAAGCTACTCATTATTTTGAAAACTAAAATAATTATAGTTATTAGTTATAATTATCTTTCTTAAAAATTCTAGTTATTTGGACATTATAATTAAATAAAGGACCTCCCTAAACTATAGTTAAATGACCTGCCCTTCAATTTGGCATTCAATAGAAATAGACTGAGAAACACCGTGATCTAATGTGGTCTAAAGATGGTTGCAAAAATCCCAATACAAGGATGTGGGAACTGTATTATGTATCTAGAGAAAAGATGAGGAGCCGCGTAGTTATTTATTTATTTTTTTTTATTTAGCAACAATCTTAACAAGGTTTTTAATCAGACTGGAATCAGTTTTAATCAGAAGCTATATTCTAATTTGAATTCGCAAACCCTGAAAAGGAGCCTACAAAAGTCATTGCTGCCAATGAATTCAAATATAGACATATAATTCTGTAAGATTACAAGCTGTCTTAAGAATTAAAGGCTGCATCCTTACCACAACTTCCTACCACGTCCTCAATGTGACCGACAGTTTCCTTTCTCTACAATTAACTTTTTCATTTCAATTTTATTAATTGTGTTTCTATATAATCTCTTATTCCTTCACATGGATGTAGTTAAAGAACTAGAAAATATTTAATCATCCTAAAAATGAAGAAGAAAGTAGACAGCTTTCCCAGAGTAGACTATTGTCTTTTATTGGTTTTGGTTCATGATGCCCTTTCTTGTTCATGCTGAATGCCTTCTTTGACATCAACATTGCTTTATCCTGACAGCAATAAACACCAATCTTCCCTCTTAAAAATGGGAGCGCTCTTCTTTTCCTCCACTTTCCTTCTCTTGGCCCTGATATGAAGAAATATAGGCTGAGAACGGGGCCAGAGAGAGAAGCAGAAACACCAGGGCCATTGAAGATGCTCCTCCGTTGCTACCCTCACACTGCTGTGCCCACACGTGCTCGCTACCCAGCATCTAGTGAACAGACACAGATGGCACCTTCCCTGGCTCACAGCTCCGTAATCTGCGGTTCTGAGCTGAACGCCTTGGCCACTGTTCACACTCGGCTTCCCTCCTGGCACATGCTCAATTATTACCCTGTAAAGATGTCCCCTGTGCTATTTAATAATAGCTACACTAAAGATAATTATTAAGAAATATGTTTTCACTGCACTTGAGGATTGACTTTAGCCTCATCGTATCAGACTGGGGCTCTCCCACTGAACTACAGCCCTAGCCCAAAGAAAATAAAAAGTGACTTTTTAACTCAAGAAGAAAGACACAAACCAACATAAAACTCCAAGTTAAACATATATCAAACATTGAAATAATTATCCCACTTACTTGAAATTTTTTTTCTTTAAGCAAAATATGAAAAACAAAAATATTCTACAGATGTAGCATTAGGCTAGCAATAAGAATGAGAGAACAAACTGTGATCGTGCAACTGATTATTTGGAAAAATTGCTGGGAAGACAATATACAAATAATTTGATATAAGCAATTTCCCTAATTTCATAAACATTAATTTTAAAACTTAGATGATAGCTTGATTTCTTGCCTATAGCCAGTCCTGAATTGCCAGTGGATGGCGCATTCCCTGCGACTGTGTATCATGTAATTATCTTCCACATTTTATGAAATCTTCCTTTTGCACAAAAAGCTACTATAAGGAAGACAGAGGTAATTCTTCCGTGTTTCCTCTGTTTGCATACATAGAGGAAGTGCTCAGGTGATTTCATTTAGTTAGTTATATGGCTGGTTAGTTATTTTTGAGATGGTGTCTCATTATGTGTTTCTCTGGCTGAGAGCTCCCATGTAAACTCTGCTGGCCTTGAACTCACACAGAGACTCCTTTTGTTCCTTGAGTGCTGGGGTTAAAGGCACATCACACCATGCCCAGCCAGCTCAGGTAAGAGCTAGTGTTGTACTTTCTGTACTGTAGATTATCTCTACTACGTATCCATCCTGGAAATACTCCTACCTTCACATATTCCTTCCTACCTTTCTTTAAACATTCAAGGTTTTGCTTGCATAGCTGTGGAGCTACACACATGCACATATGTGTTTACAGTCATGGAGCTCCACACATGCACGTATGCCTGTAGGCATGGACCCATTCTCCACTCAGTGAGCTTCAGTCTTTACCCGCCTATGAGTTATATAATTACCAATCATACTTTCTTTGTGATGTTATTATCTATTTTTTTTCTATTTAAAATCTTTAACCTTAAATGAAAAGTTAAGTAAAATTATGGGTAAGAGAGATGAGTCAGAAGTTAGGAGCATTGGCTGCTCTTGCAGAAGACTTGGCTTTGTTTCCCAGCACCCGCATCCCACACGGAGGGTCACAGCCACCTGTAACTTCAGTTCCAGGGGATGATGATCTGATTCTCTTGTTCTCCTCATAGAACTTCCTGCTATTATGTAGGACCAGCTTGCAGGTGAAAATTAGGGAGTGGAAGGTTTGTTGTTTTCAATGCAGCATGCATTTGTTGTTGAATACAGAACGCCTTGCTCATGAATCAAGAATAATCCAGAAACATGCTTTTATGAAAATGAACATCATGTAGCTTCGACATTTATTTCCACCCTAAATAATGGGCATGTTTGCATTTGCATGTATTTTTCATGTAGCGAGTTCCGAACGGTGCTGTAAACATTCTAAGATGCACACCATTCTACATAGGCTTCAAATCCCAACCGTATTAACTTTGTATTAATGGTAAAGGTGACAATTTGAAAGTGAGACGAAATTGACTAAAACAACCTACAATGAAGATTAAAAAAATAAATCCAGTCAAAACCCAAGTGGACCCCACCTCCAGTAAAAGGTGAGCTGGGTCAAGAGAATGCCACCAAGCATGCTCACAGCAAGTTTGATTATCTGAAAAAACAAACAAACAAACAAACATGATGTTCTGCATGGATAAAGCTGAATTCAGACTCACTGTGTGCAGTAATGCATGTCAGGAGAAGAGAGGCTTGTGTTTCTTGAGGTGTGAACTTTGACTGGGGATATTGGCCACCTGAGAAATCTAAAGGTCATTTTAGTAAATCCCACACATCTTCATTCCAGATTGACACTGCACAGGGCGTGTAAGTGATAGATGTTCATGTTCACGCAGATTAAAATAGAATGTAAATATCAAAGCAAAGAACATTGGTGTTTTCTCCCTATGGGATGAAGTTACAATAAATTCAATTACTTTTTTTTTTAATGTTCTTTTACAAAAGAATACAGGTGCAATATTGACAGGTCACACTTGGGGGTTTTCCAGAGCCTGTAGACACCCCACTGCCGCTCAGGGCACACAGAAGTCCGGAGCAAATGCTGCTGATATCCAGAAAGTAAGTGCTTTGCTATATTAAACACAGAAGATAAAGTTTAATACCATATGCCTATCTATATCAATAAAGAATACACAGCTGACAAAGGTAAAATGGCATCTGATGTGTTCAGAAGGAGAAAATGGAGCCCTGGAAATCAAAGTGATGTTGGTTAGCAGGGAGATCTGAACAAGTGTTACTTTGTTGTTTAAATTTTTTTTCCTGAAATTCTTTGTGTGAGAGGTGATTTCCTTTACCAATGCCTTTAAATTCTAGAATGGACCTCTTCACTTCTCTGCCCCTAAACATTCTATCACATTATTTGGTGTATGATACTTTTAATTTTGGATTAAAAATATAAGAAACAAAGTAAACCCAGCTTGCACACACACACAAACACAAACACAAACATACACATACACACACAGACACACACACATACAAAGAGAGAGAGAAACAAATCAGTAAATCCACTTTCACATGTATAGTTTCTTTTGTTTGTTGATAGAATTCAAGGGAAAAATATAAGTGAGTTTTATGGACAAGCACCTTAATCACACACTGGAACAATAAAAATCTGAACTATTCAGTGTTCAGGCTCTCCCTCCCTCCTCCTCTCTTCCCTCCTTTATTCCTCCCACCATCCTGCTCCCCCCACCCCCGCTACTTAAAATTCTGCAGATGAATCTTCTGTTACATAGTTCACACAGCAGAAAACGACTGCCCACAATCCTGATCTCTCTCTCTCTTCCTCTTCCTCCTCCTCCTTCTCCTCCTCCTCCTCCTCCTCCTCCTCCTCCTCCTCGTCCTCCTCTTCCTCCATTCCAGAAACCAGCCACTGAGACATGTTTCTTGAGCTTCTCAGCTCTATGAGCCTGGGGTGAGCCACTACTCCATGGTTCACGGCCCAAAATAGCTTTGCAGGGAGTTTGGACATCAGCTGTGACAGAAGTCCTTTTCCATGACCAAGATGGCCCAGAGCAGTTTTGAACTTTGTCCCCTTTTCCTTATACTTCATCAATAGCTGAGAAGCATGTAGGTGTGGGTGGGGACATTTAAGAGCCTGTGTTTGGACTTTAAGCACCTAAGACAGGTAACTGCAGGTAGGGCACGTAAGCTCTCTGTTTCCATAGCCATTCTGAGCTGCATCTGCAGTTTGTTCCTGTGAAGGTGAAAATAACGGTTGGGTACTGGAGCAGTAGCTTGTGGACGGAGAGGGTGTTGGCTGCTCAAATCTGACTAAAGCATTTGTCTCTAGAAACTATTTCACATGGCTCCATCATCCGCTACCCCTTCCCCCATATTGATTTGAGTTCTAAGTGGTGTCTGCTGTTTTGCATTTATGCAAATGTAAAGTGTAGGTACATTTAAATGCCCATTTATTCAAATGAAAAGCTGCTCACTGGTGATTAGGCAACCAGCTGAATTCAGCTGGCTGGCCAAAGATTTCTTTCCCAAGCTTTCTCTGTGAGAAGCGAATTTCCACTGTACAAAAGTAACAAATTGCAAAGTATGTAAGGCCTTGTCTCATGGATTTCATTGTAGGAAGTGATAAAGTATCCTCTGAATAATTAAACAGTAATTCAGATATGTCTCAGAGAAGTCCTTTCCTTTTCTTTGTTATCCTGTGTTTTAATTGTGGCTCATCAGAGTAGCAGAGAGGCACCAAACTGACTGTCCTAAATCTGCTGAGTGTAGAGGCCTTTGCAAGTCCAGCTCAGCAAATGATTAAAACCTTCAGGAGGTCTACATGATAAGAGGAGCCTGGTGAGCACCTGGTGAGAACTGAAAAGGTTTTAGTGGCAATTAAACGGTTTATGATAAAACTTAGTTGACAACCAGGCTACCTGAAACTCAACTTGAAATGGGAAGATATCTAACCCATCTGCACCCATAATTAAAACCCAGACAAAGCACATGTCACAAGATGACACCAACTGACAAACAGATTCAACTGTGTTCACCTTTGGACGGTGACCGCAGGATGTCTCAAAGGAAGTCTGGCTGCTGTTGTTACCACACAAGCATCTCAGGTAAATCAAGTGAAGTTCGTGAGGGCAGAATGAAGACATAGGGAGGAGCTTCCTATCAGAAGGCAGTTAATCCACAGAATGTATAATCCTTCAAATATAACAACAAGTAGATTAAATGAGCAATGTATATGTATATATGTGTATATATACTGCATATATCATTTTGGGCAGGCACACATACTCTCTAACTAAGTATATTATATTGTAGAAAAATACACTCACATTGTTTTTCTTTCCTTAATCCATTGACTTTCTTAGAACAAGAGGGTTAATTACGTCTGCTTTGAAATTTCAGTGTTTTCCAGAAAATAGCTCGCAGTTGGACTTAGAGGCGATGGCCCAGTCTTTCCTGTGTGCAAGGCAAAGATCTCATGTGTCAAACTGGGAAGGAGCATTGGCCTGCAGATGTGTGGATAAAATTAGGTTTGTAAAGTTGTTTTACGAACCGCAAAGCACAGCATGAATGGTGACTGTATTTGGTTAACTATGATCTGGAAAGAGATGACAGAGTTGCTCTAATGATCTGCTCAAACAAACCATTGCAACCGTAGGGCTCATACAAATGCTTAGTGGGTTATTCTGAATGTGCTAGATGTCCTGGTTGCTTGGTATTCAAGAAATGTGTGTGTGTGTGTGTGCGTGTGTGCATATACATGTGTGACGTGCATGCATATGAACAGAAGAGGTTTTGGGCACCTTCTCTATCGATCTCTACCGTATTCCCTTCACACAGGGTATGTCATGGAACCGTGAACTAGGTTAGCAGCAGTAAGTCCCAGAATCTGCCCTGTTACTCTCCCCTAGCTGAGTCTTGGGGACGTGAGCCAGGGTCTCCTAGTCACAGCAGCAGGTGTCCTTATCTACTGAGCCATCTATTTCCAGTATATTTTTGTGTGTGTATGTGTGCTTGCAATCGCCAATCCAAAAGATGGGCACATATATAATTAAAACAAATAAATCAATGTCATAGATTTTCATAAGGACATCATTAATTTTAAGTATACAGCTCCCAAGGTCCAAATGAGGAGCAGAAGGAGGGAGAACATTAGCAAGGAAGTCAGGACCGCGAGGGCGAGGGGTGCACCCACCCACTGTGACAGTGGGGCTGATCTATTGGGAGCTCACCAAGGCCAGCTGGACTGTGACTGAATAAGCATGGGATAAAACCGGACTCTCTGAACATGACGAACAATGAGGGCTGATGAGAAGCCAAGGACAATGGCCCTAGGTTTCGTCCTAATACATGAACTGGCTTTGTGGGAGCCTTGCCTGTTTGGATGCTCACCTTCCTGGGCCTGGATGGAGAGGGGAGGACCTTAGACTTCCCACAGGGCAGGGGATCTGGACAGCTCTTCATTCTTGAGAGGGAGGGGGAATGGAGTAGGGGGAGGGGGAGAGGAGTGGAGGAGAGGGGGAGAGGAGTGGGAGGAGGGGGAGGGAAATGGGAGGCGGGGAGGAGGCAGAAATTTTTTTCAACAAAAAAAAATTTAAAAAAAGATTGAAACTTCAATTTTGGTTGCTACTGATGTACTTAGTGATGTTTTTCTCTGAAACCTCGGCTTAAACATCTCCTTGGCACCATGATTGCAGGTGGAGAATTCCTTTCTATGTTAATTTAATCTAGTTTTTTTGCGATATTTGTATAAGTTTATGCATTCTGCATTTTAAATTTTCTTTTGACACATTGTATTATAATAAAACCAATAAAACTTTCATAATAAATGTGTTAACATATGACTTTGTTATTTGAGAAAGAGTAAATTTTCTAGAAGAAGAAATTTGTGAGCTAGCCATGAACGTCCCTAGCAAATCAGATATTTACATCGTGCGCGCCCTCTTCATTGCCGTGACTTGGTTCTCCCCCATAGATTGTGTCATAACTTTGTCTGCTTGCTTATTCACCGACTAACTCACTCAGTCTTTCATTCATTAATTTGTTCTCTCATCCATTAAGACAGGGTCTTACATAGCCGAGACTCACATCAAAGCTACAGAGCTGAGAGCCTTGAACTCAGGATTGTTCTGTCCCCACTTCCCATCCCCACACCTCTAGTATCCCTCACGATACCTGGCTTCATTATCTAATTTCTCTTCTTAACAGGTTATGGGATGGGAGGAGGAAGATAAGATGTCTAGAAAGCACCAGAAGCTTTCCATTTATTTTATGTTTTTCTTTATTGGAAATAGACTCTTTTCTCACAGAACATATCCTGATTGGTTTCCCCTCCCTCTCCTCTTCCAAGTTTTCCCTCCTCTCTCCTCCCATCTGGATCCATTCTCTTTATGTCTTTCATTAGAAAACCGTTTCTAAGGGATAATAATAAGATAAAATAAAATGAGATAGAAGCTAACCCACTAGGATTGGGCAAAACACACAAACAGAAAGGAGAGATCCCAAGAGAAAGCAGAAGAGTCAAAGACTCGCTCGTTTGCACACTCAGGGATCCCGTAAAACACTAACTTGGAAGCTGTAACCTACACACAGAGTTCCTGCTGCGGACCCGTGCGGGCTTTGCACTTACTGCGTCAGTCTCTCTGAGTTCATATAAGCTCTGCTCACGTTCATGTAGAGAGTTTCATTTTCTTGGTGCTGTCCACTGCCTCTGGCTCCCACACTCTTCCCCAGAAGCTTTTTAAACATTAGAGTACCTTCACGTAATTTCAAATGGAGGTTGAAAAGGATTCTATACCATGGTCTTTTTGTCCTATAGGAAAGAATAAATAAAACTATTACTCCGCGTCTGAGTTCCCAGCATTTATACGACCAGGGAGTTTGTTCGAAGTATGTTGCACATAGCAGATGCTTATTAAATATTTGTGGAACAGTTAACTGTTTGCTGGCAGCAAAGCAGACTAACTCACTATGGCTAAGCAGCTGGAGATGGCCACTAGATGGCAGTACCACACAGAGAAGTCAGCTGGGCATGGGTGGGGTGGGATCTTTACATATAAAATTGTGTGTATGCCAAAACCTATTGTTTTTACACAATGTCAAAAAAATCTTAAATAAATATTTTGAGTTTAAACCACTTCGGGTTCTATATTTTCTCTTGCAATTTGTCAGGTTTTGTTTTGACTTTTTAATCAACTTTGACAATTGCAAAATTATATTCCAGAAAATGGTTATTGCTTGGGCTTGGGTCACTTGTTTGGTACTCGTTCACTTGGTAACGTTTGTGGGTGTGAAGCGAGAACAAAGCAAACACCCAGGGCTGTCCTTCAGTTTCCACGGCACACTGACTGTGTGCTTGCTCCCATTTAAAGACAAACATACCAGAAACTAGACTTATGTCCAAATATTTAATATTATTGGTCTGAAGATAAGCATCCATAGCTCTCCAGATCATAAATAATTGAGAGAACTTGTCAATTTCCCCATGCTTACTGGGGAGCCCCAGCTTCCAGCACACCATGTCAATCATCTAGCCAGGTACTGAGCCCTGCTGGTGCCTGACCAAGTGATTGTGGACCCAAATCTCTTTTGTTATCAGTTATCTACTACTATATAATCTAATTGCTTCAAGTCAGAACATCTCTCAGCATTTCTGTGAGCAGACACAGCTCGGTGTGCAGCTTCCCACTCAGGGTGTCCTCACGTGTGAAGAGGGTGGGTTGGGGATGCAAGGAACAGGAGCATTGGCAGCCGTCACAACCCCCAGGGCCTACTGTGGCTGTGTGGCTTCCTTGTGGGCAGCTTTCCCTCACAGAGCAGAGATGAGGAAGGCATGGGTGAGGGGACAGCAACAAAAGTCACTTTCTGTGAGTGGAGACTCACCAGGGATGCTTGGAAGCTCACTTATTGAGATGACCAAGGCTCCAAACTGCAGTGTGCTTCCTTTGTAAAACATCATTGCAGGGAAGACAATTTAGCAATGAAGAAACTTTTTAGGACAAAGGCTATCATGTCATGTAATACGGTCACTGTGGTTTGTGGCTATGACATTGGGAGACAGGAGGTGACTACGTAACTTTTAGTCAACTGGAGATAAAGTTGGGAAAATGGTCTCTATTGAAGTCTCCCTAAGAGTGGGAAATACAGGTCCTCTTTGCACGGGTTATTAAAGCCACTCTAGACCTCACTGATATCATCTCGCTTATATTGTATAAAATTTATCACAAATTCAGAAAGAAAACATATTTTAGTGTTGAAATTTAAACAGTAAACTTCACTGTTGACTTCCAAACAGGGCTCCACTTTCATATACAAATGCGTTAAATTAACTTGAATGATCAGCAATAAGGTTTCGTTGAAACAGTGAGTTTGTGATTGCTCTGGCATGCGTCGAGCATACTGATTTTACTGATTGTCTCTGCGACTGTGTTGCTCAATTGTGCTGTTGAATGTGAGGAATGAGATTAGGCACTTGGCTTTAACCCTTCGCAATTCCATGGTTCTCTTCACGTGTAAGTACCCTGCAAGGGAGGATAGCCAACGGCTCCTTCCAACAGTCTAAAACTCTGTATGTCGCTTCTGAAAAGCAAAACCAGAAATTTTGTTAGTTCAATTGTTTGTTTTCTCAAGATGGGTTTCTCTCTGTAGCCCTGAATGTCCTGGAATTTGCTCTGTAGACCAGAGTGGCCTCGAACTCACAGAGATCAGCCTGCCTCTGCCTCCTGTGTGCTGGGATTAAAGATGTGCGCAACACCACCAAGCATTTGAGACCACCTGTGCTGGACTAGAGAAACCTTGGCTCTTTTATTACCTGCGAGTGTGTCACAGCCTGATAAACACACCCTTCCCTCAGTGATTTCACATGGTGACACTATTCTCGTGGAATGAGGTGTGAGGTACACGTACAATCAAATTGATCTAAAAGAAATCTGAACGCAACATTTCAGGTCTTGACTTGGCATCTGATGAATCCAATCTGTAAATTCAAGAAATACCTCAGCCTCAGTTTTTGGAACAAAAATGTGTAATTTATACAACAATAAGTAATGCCCATGGCCTACAGCATATTAAAAACCATTCCACAAACCCACTCAAAGCATCTGCATTGGTAGATGTAGCAGGTATCCATCATCTAACTTTGGCGACTATAGTCATGTTATTCCTGTGTGTTTTTATCACCCTCCCTGACTGCGTGTTGTTTTACTATTAATGGTGACATAGACCTAGATGCTATCCATAGAGATGTTGAGACACGAATCATTTACACCATACCAACTCTTTTTGCACCAATACAGCTGTTTCCTCTGCCAGTGCTGTAGATACATCTGGAGATATTCCACTCAGCACCGTGGCTGGAAGACATCCCACTATGCACCATGACTGGAAAGAGATGTCCCACTATGCACCATGACTGAAGATCAGAAAAGCAAAACAGTCTGTCACTAGAGAGATCTTTTACCTCTATCAAATCTTCAGGATAAAAGGGTGAGACCCTGTTTCTCTGAATCTTCAGGCTCCACACTCCACTGAGTTGCTGTCTCTTCCCCTTTATATTCCTCTCCACCCATGTGATCATGTGATGAGCTGTCTCCACCTCCCTAGTGCTGGGATTAAAGTTGTGTGATCCTAAGTACTGGGATCACCTTTGTGTGAGCTCTGCTTCTCTTTCAGACAGGTACAATCTCCTGTAGCCCAGGGAGGCCTTGAACTCACAGAGATCCATCTGCCTCTGTCTCCTCGGTCCTGGGATTAAAGGCGTGTGCCACAACTCCCTGGCCTGTATGGCTGACAAGTATGGTTGCTTTGCCCTCCGATCTTCATCCAAGCTTTATTTATTTAAAGACAAATAATATACCACTCTGCAGGCCATCTCTTCTCTTGTCTTCGTTGATGCCTTGGAGTCCCTTAGCTCCCAACACTGGAATGTTCCCCCCGTCGTGGACAGCCTATCTGTAGCTTCTCATGGTTCCCTTCAGATTTTGTGTCCCTGCACAGAACTTTTTATTTAAAAGGCTCTTTCATGTCATAGTGTTTTATTACTTTATTTTATTTGCACTATATGTTGCTGGTATCAGTCTTTCTTACATGTGGCCTGAGAATCTTAAAGCTTCGTTCCTCAGCTTTTCTCTTGTGAGAAACATATGTTAAAAAAAATTCACCATCAATTCTTATTAATTTTGCCCTAACTTACATATTGTTTTAAACTCTAAGCATGTGGAAGTCTGTCTTACTCACCACTTCTAGGAGTCTTCATTTCTCTGCAGAAGTCCAAATGGCCACCAGAGGTTCTGCTCCTGATGACAAAGTCACCTCCATAAACTTGTGCTTCATGGAGCCCACTGTAGACACAACTTCCCCCCCCCCCGCCCCATGCTGGCATTAGAATATTGCTACAGCCTTCGTCTGAGTTACTTGCACTACTGGAATTTTTAACTGGGTAGATTATTTCCCCCTTTCGGTTATTGAAAGAAGTGCTTTCTCTGATGCATGGTCTTGTAGAACGCCATCTCCCAGCCCCCGTGCTTGTGTGTTGGTTCCGAGCTGTGTTCTCAGTGCTGCTTCTCCTTCTGATTCTCCGTGATTGGGCGACAGCATGCGGTAGAGGTGTTTTATGCGTATTTTCCTGTTCTGTCTGGGTTTTGTTGTCCCACTTGAGCAGTCATTTAACATTATCCTTGTACTAAGTAAACTCTTGGCTTTCGTTTATTCGGGTGTTTGCCAGCTCTCCCTCTCCTTGAAATTCAGACTTAGGTCTCATTACCTTTGCACTCGACCTTGCCGACTTCTCTTCTGGAGCGTGACTTCGATAGCTGTTAGGGAGATACCACTAAACACATTGTCTTTCTGTTAGGAAGCTGAGCCTGTGGTTACTCCTTATATATTTATACTCATATATTTTCCCACAGTGCATGGCAGTTCTTAACCTATAATGCAGTTCTGGTGCCTTTTGTATGGTCATTTCTTGATCATGTGACAAATTTAAAAAGAGCTGTTTTAATACCCTGTCCTTTTAATTATTCCCCTTCCCATCTTTGTTTCTTCTGATTCTGTTTCTGTTGGTGAATTTTTTATTTAGGCCATAGTTGTTTATATGAATATTAATTTTAATTAGATGCTGGATCTAAATGTAGGCTATTGAGACCTGGGTTTTGTTTATTTATTTGAATAGTCTCTTTTTTCCCCTAGAACCTAGTTATACACTTGGAATCAGTATCATCTCTTAATCTACTGACTTGTTGAGATGAGCCAGAACTGGCCTTTAGTCAGAGGCTAGCTTAGCTGTCTAAGCTCTCGGAACCCTGCCCTCCTGTGTCTTAAACTTTCTGCCCCAGCAGAAAGTTGTTCTCCACTGCATGAACTTCTAGAATCATCCATCTTGCTACTTCACAGTTGTTCCTTGGCCATAGGTAGATTATTACCTAGGCAAACCCTTTCTGTTCCCCCTGGCTCTTCTGGCTCTGATGTCCCTTCCTCTGTTGTCACTCACACCCCAAGAACCTGGCTTCTCACACTGCTGACCTGAGGTCCCCACAATCAGTGAGGTTCCCAATCTCTGACTGGATTCTTATGTCCTATTTCATGACCCAGAAACTGTTCACAAATGATAAAATTCAGCTTTATGGTTCTTTGGATAGTTGTGTGTGTGTGTGTGTGTGTGTGTGTGTGTGTGTGTGTGTGTGCGTGTGCCTGCCATGGTAAGATTCTTAAATTTGTCCTTAATTTTTTGGGGCATGATCTAGAAAAGAAGGCAAGAGAATCACATATTACTTGAGTGTTAATATTAGTTACAGTCCTACTGCCAGACAAGGAGCTATAGAGGTTTAAATTATTGCACACTATTGAATGTAGAACCATAACATTGGCTATCTTATCAGAAATTTGTAATACTATTAGCATTGTGTACGTGCAATTAGGTTTACACATTTATTTTGCTCTCATTCACATACAAAAACACCCTCAAACTCTATTCACGTGGTTAACGGTACCCTTGTCGAAGTGCATAGGGCCATGCTAGGCATTTGGAATTTGCATTGACCTGCACAGAAAATAAGACTAACCTATGAAGGGAAAGTTGAAATGAGAAGCAACAGAACGATTTTCACTAAAATGCTGAGGTCATGATGGTGCATGGCAGGCTCGCAGTTCTCAAATTCTTTTCCCTTTATCTTGTGGTATAAATGTCTTGGTAAGGAAATGTGCAATGGGCTGGTTGGATGCATGCATATTCATTGCATGGAACGATGTCAAATCAGGATAAGAGATAAAATGTTAGCATCTAAGGCGGAAGGGAACAGTTAAGTGGAGATTTCATGATGTGATTCCTTATTTTAAAACATTTCACAGATCTGCAAAGTGAAAATTAGCTGAGGCTCTCGGGTAAATTTGTGGGTGTTTGAAGGAACTCACAAATCCACTGAACATCTGCAAAGTTACTTTTGGTTCATTGTGCGATATTCACAGATACGTTTCCAATGACCGAGACAGCTTGCAGAAGCTGGAGAAAAGCAAGTTTAGGAAGGAAAAAGTTGGTCTGTAAACACACTTCATCAGTTTTGAATATAATGTGGTTAAATAATTTTCTTACTGTATTACTGGGAGCTACATGTTCTCCAGTTGTGATTATTCTCTATGAAGAGATGATTAACAGAAATATACTTTGGTCAAAATAAGAAGAAATTAGTGATAAGCCATATAATTTTATAATTTTCCATTTCTTTGAATATCTCAGAATGGGTTGCACACTAGGAAAGATGGAGGCCCTAGAGAAGAACCCACTGATGATGCTTTTCTAAATGGCAATGCAGTCAGCATGCCTTATAAATATTGTTTTTATACCCATAGGTGTGTGCAGCTCCCAGACTTTATCAGAGATATTTCTTATTGCAGTAAAAGTTAACGCAGGCTCATAATGGCCAATTTCCAGAGGATAAGAAGCTGTGAATGTCCAGCCAGAGGGAATAGACTCATCACAAAACATTAAGGAATGTCTTGGAAGAAGGACTAGGAAAAAAGGCAGAATCTGGAGAATGGGGAAGAGAGTCATGAAATGTGTCCCTCAAGTAGGACATGGCTGTTGCAGAAAGAAACTCACAGCAGCCATGGTTACCTGTACAGATCAAGCCAGCTAAATTCCAGCATTAAGATGGGTAGGAATCCCATGCCCCATCCCCCAGTTGAGGGGTTAATGGTATCTTAGCTGTTAGGAGATGGAAGGTCACTTTTCTTTGGGGATGGAGACACGGGTAAGTTTCCCATGTCCCGGGGCATGACTCCACACTCAGGTTCATACGGGCATTACTAATTGAACTCAGTGTATTAAAAACAAGCAAACAAGTCATTTAAGATGGGGAACATGAAGTTGAGTGTGAGACAAGGTGGATGAGGGTGCTGATAGTGCTGGAGGAAGGGTAGTTATGGGTATTGTAAAAATTGTATATATTTCAAAGAATAATATGAAAGGATCATGTTGTAGATATAACCATTGGGGCTGGGAGCTTCATGGTCAGATGACCTCTGCATCATGGCCAATCATGGTTTTCTGTAACGCTCTTGGTTTGCTGCAAAGAGAAGCTTCTTTGATAAGGGGAGGGAGCCACACTTACCCGCAGGTGTGAGGATAAGTATTTGGAATGTAGTTAGAAAATATGCTGGTCTAGGAAAGTCCCTGACACCCATAAGCTTGTAATAGTATCATAATGCAAAGTTCCTTTAGTTCAACTTAAAAAGTCCCCACAGTTTATCACAGTCTCATAACAGTGTCTTAAGAGTGTCTACTGAAATTCATGCAGTCTCTTAACTGTAATCCCTTATAAAGTCAAAGTCAAAAAACAGATCGCTTACAAAATACAATGGCACAGTATACACATTACCATTCCAAAACAAAGGGAAGGGAGCACGGTGAGCAAACACTGTACCAAGAAAGACCAAAGCCCAGCTGGCACACTCCAATCTTTGCATCTCCGTGTCTCATCTCCAATTCCATTCAGGCTTGTCATGTGGGATTCCCCTCTGCAAGCTATGAATATGCTTTTATTACCATTGTTATTAAAGAAGCTGTTTTGGCCAACGATGAGTCGAGTAAAGGCAGGTGGGACATCTGAACAGAGATATAGCGAGAAAGTAAGCGAAATCAGGGAGATGCCACGTAGCTGTCAAAGGAGACAGATGCCAGAACTTTACCTGGTAAGTCACAGTTTTGTGGAGACACACAGAATAATAGAAATGGGCTAATTTAAGATGTAAGAGTTGGTTAGTAAGAAGCCTGAGCTAATAGGACAAGCAGTGTTGTAATTAATACAGTTTCTCTGTATTATTTTGGGTCTGAGCAGTCAGAAAATGAATGAGCAGTCTCTGTCTACAGGTTTGTTGACTGCAACACACTTCTTTTTTTTTCTGGGTTATTTATTTATTTATTTATTAAAGATTTCTGTCTCTTCCCCACCACCGCCTCCCCTTTCCCTCCCCCTCCCCCAATCAAGCCCCCCTCCCTCGTCAGCCCAAAGGGCAATCAGGGTTCCCTGCCCTGTGGGAAGACCAAGGACCACCCACCTCCATCCAGGTCTAGTAAGGTGAGCAGCCAAACTGCCTAGGCTCCCACAAAACCAATAGGTGCAGTAGGATCAAAAACCCATTGCCATTGTTCTTGAGGTCTCAGTAGTCCTCATTGTCTGCTATGTTCAGCGAGACCGGTTTTATCCCATGCTTTTTCAGACCCAGGCCAGCTGGCCTTGGTGAGTTCCTGATAGAACATCCCCATTGTCTCAGTGTGTGGGTTTTAGGCTGGTTCCTGTTACTCTTAGCAGCTTTCTTCAGCAGGTATTCCATGACTCTGGCATCTCTAGCATTTTGGGTTCTCCAAGGCAATCGGGGCTTCAACTTCACAGTTTCAAGCAATAACCTACTAGGCCTCTATTTAGGGACACCTCTGACACATGCCTGTCATGAGCAGGTTTTTTCCCCAGGCTTACAGCTGAAAAACCAAAGAGCAAACTCATCAACTGTTGGGGATCAGTACAAAGGCAGAGAAGGTGCCACACTCCTGTGATCCCAAGATGAGCAGGCTGAGAGAGGAAGGCTTGCATTTCAGGTTAGCTTTGTGTAAACAAAGCAAAAACAATGATGAATATAGGACATAAATGAGCTCCAGAATTCTGCTGCACAAAGACGTCCTGAACTGAGACTTCGCAGCATGGCCGTACCATCTATTTTGAAACAGTAGTTTGACATCACCACTTTTAGGTTTCTTTGCTCTGATTCTATCTCTATAGCAGTAATGTGAGGAAAAAATGAGGCTGTGTTACAAAAAGGCAAATAAGTAATGGGAAATAACAAATAAATCAGAGACTGGAAACCAATTTATAGTTCAGAGATATGGATTTGCTTAGCACATACAAAGGCCTGGGTTTGATCTTCAGCATTCCAAAGCACAATATGTTAGAATAAAAATTAGTTTGAAAACATGGTGATTCCATTTTCCCCATTACCACATAAATGTTCCAATAAAAATGTATTTTCTAATAAAGAGTGCTTCCTCTTATAACTCCTCTTTCTGTCCCATGCCATTGTTCTAACCAGCACTGCACAGACAAAGCAGCAGTTGAGCAGAAATTCCTACTTATGCCATGAACACTAAGGGGCAGCTGCCACTTAGGTTTTATGGGGAAAATGCAAATAAGAAACAATAGTAGATTTTGAATCAGTAAAATTGGACTGACTGTTGGCTCAATATTCTCTTGGATTTGTTTGGAACTCAGATGTCTGGGCAGCTGTCATCCAGCCCTCAAAATCCGACTCAATTTGTGTGGACAGGCATCACAAAAGTTTTGTACCACGGGGGCAGAGAGATGCTTTAGCAGTTTAAAGATCATTGTTTGCTCTTCTGGGGGACCTTGGTTCAATTCCTAGCACCTACATGGTGGCTCACAACCATCTGTAACTCCAGTAGCAGGGGATCCTATGCCCTCTTCTGGCCTCTGTGGCCACCAGACATACATACACTATACAGACATACATGTCGGCAAAACACCCATATACGTAAAAATAATAAAAACACTATTGCAGAAACTAAATATGTTATATGACACTGCCCACTTTACTCAGTTATTACACATATTTATAGTTATGCCTAGTTTATCTTTTACTTTCCAATCTCACATTGAGTTCCATTTATCGTTTTTGGACACTGAAGCAATGCCTCTTTCAATTAGCAGAAACATAATTTCATCTCTCAATGAGGTTTAAAAGGGAAATAGAATAGGGGAGAAAAAAATCACAGTTTCTTTGTTACATTACTAATGTCCTAATTAAATTTTAATGGGCTAAGAAGAAGCCTTGAAGTTACATTGGAAACATATTTTCACCTATTTGTGTTTTTATCATTGAAGTCAGTCATGGCTAAAAATGCAGCCAAATGGTTCTGCCACATCTTGCTTCTGTGTAAACATAAATGACCATAATCCACACCCTGATCTTACTGCATGTCCTTCACAGTCCCCAGACACATCAGCTTGCATGTGTGTCTACATGCCAATATACATTCAGTATGGACACATGGGTGTTTTCCATATGGCAGGCAATGACTTTGTATTTGCTTTTCCACAATAAAAAAAAATCTTTGATCTCTTTTACTTATCTTGGAAAACTTCTGAAACAGAGGTCCCCCTCTTTCCAAACAAGAGAAAATGGAGTAAAGATATATGGGCATATAGGAATATTTCACCATGTACAGTTGACATTTTACTGGGGTTATTGTATTCTGGAAAGAAAAATAAAAGGCAAAGGAATAAATGTATTGGTAGGTCATTTATTTGTAAAATCCATAGATAACTACAAAAAATCTATTGGAATTACTGTGTAAACATAGAAACAATTTGATATAAGGTCAATGTTCCAAGGAACCTAGTGAATGAATGAATCTATTGTACACATATAAGCATATCTGAGGGTCAGATTCAGCCAATTGTGTTCTTCATCCTCAGCTGAGTCAATCATTTTAGTTCTCTTTGGGAAGCCACTGCCTGATTGTAGCATTGCAGTATTTTGGCTCGGGGTGTTTTCACCTTTTTTGTTTGAGGGATTTTGAACTCCTGAGTGAGCACAGCAGTGGCCACTTGTGCCCAGAGACAAGGGGTAGCCTTTGGCGGTATCATTGAATTATTGGGAAAGGGAAGCTTCTATCCTTAGATCTAGGCCTTGTGTTTCTCCAAAAAAAAAAAAAAAAAAAAAAAAAAAAAATCCCATCCTCTCCCTTTCATGTTATCTACAACAGAAAATTCAGAAAATTCTCCTTTTTCCTGGAAACAGTTAAGCCTTCTGAGAGGTCTGAAAAGCAGTAAGAGATAAAGCAGTAAGAGATGGGAAGAACCGACCAAGAGCTCACGCATTGCCCTGTTCCTCAAAGTGAGGTTTCACAATTCATCAATAACAAGGGTCTGATACTAAAATATAGCCGTCAAGAAATCTTTGTAGTTCCTTCTTGGCTTTGGGGAGAGAAGAATATCGAGAAGCAAGAAGGTATTTCCTCTGAGCTGTCATGAACTTTTTCACTAGGAACAGAACCTACATTGGAATTAGAATTTTGCCAGCCACAGAGAGAATCCCAAGGATTCAGCCAGTTGGATGGAATGAGGTGGGGCCTGCCCAGTCCTTAGGTGTTTCAGTAAATCTCATGCAGGATACTCAGAGGGTCTACCGCTGGGGAAGAGTAATCCCTTTTTTCTTTCAGGTCAGGCTTCCTCTTTTTAAGAGAGGGTAGCTACTCACCAATGACACATTTGTTAGGTAGGGCATGGCATGAGAAGAAGAGACCATTGATTGAGCAACTTTAGCTGAAATAACTGGGCTGACCACACCTAAAACAAGAATGGAGCAGCATTCAAAATTGAGCAAAAATGTAACTCTTGTCATTCATGGTGATTTCATTGCTGGAGTGTTCTAGTCATGGCAGAAACGTGAGTTGGTCATCATTGTCATCATCATTGTTATTAATTATTATTATTTATTATTATCAGCATTACCATCACTATTGTTGGTGTTGCTGTTATGAGCCGTCTTTGTCCTTTTAGTTTTGTTCTTTTGTTGGGAGCAGTGAGACTCCAGATCCTGAATTTCTTGTAATCCCCTGATCTGAGTACCTACAGCTGCTCTGAGCACGAGACCTTGAGGAGTTCCTGATGGCAGGAGAGTGGTTTCTGGTGGGTTTGGCTGGGGCGTGGCTATCTCTATATAATCTGCCCCTGAACACAATAAAGGGGGCATTCTTGGGGAATTCAAAGATGACCGTGTCGCTGTCTCTCTGTCTGTGTGTGTCTGCTGTATTTTAACCTCCAACCCTTTTGCCCAAAGCTCGCGAACTGGGTGCCAGCGCACAGAGCACAGACATGGGGGTGCGGTGTGCGGCAGGCATTCTTTTGTTCCCGCACATCTCAGTTGTCATACAATTTAACAGGTTCTAAAACTTCATTTTGAGGGGTCTGAGCACATCATTCTCATCTCCACAATTTGCATCTAATGGCTGGAGTGGATTGACAGATCGAGGGCACGACCAGGGTGGATTTACCCCCCAAGGAGAGTTGCAGTCAAGGTTGGTAGATTTTTGAAGTCTCAGAGGAGGTTTAGGAAAAGAGCAGGGTTATTTTATTGGATCCTTGAGTGACCTTCTGGATTTGGTAATTATTGGTGCATATCAAAATAACTTCTTCATCTTTCAGCATGTAATACTCTTTGAAAGGTTCATTCAAGGGATTTGTTAATTCACTGGAGGTCTGCACTAGGGACTCGGGTATCCCTGGTGACACATTGGGGCCAAGGCCAATGAAATCTGAGTAGAGGGTGGAGAGCAATCTTGATTCGGTTTCAGGTTTAGAAACATCAGACACATGACAATGTCCTTGTCTTGAAGAGGTACTTGGTTGGGATAATCAGGCACTTAGATGGGCATCCAGCACAAGTACATGCAGGGGAAGTTTCACATCATGTGCCAGGGGCGATGCAGAGTGGAGAAGGATGTGGAGGAGGCTGCAGGTCAAGCACAGCAGGGATTCCACAATCAGAGTCTGTTGGAGCTGAGGGAAAGGGGGCAGATTAAAGAGAGAAGAGGTTAAGGAAGCAAGAAAAAGAGAGGTTGGAGTGCTGATCATGAAAGCTTGGCAAAGGCCTGAATGTGTTGTACCTTTTCATCTGTATTTTAATAAATAAAGCTTACCTAAGTTTCAGAAAAGTAAACCAGCCACGCCGGCCAGTCTTAGAGACCAGGCAGCAGTGACACACACCTGTAATCCCAGTAGTCAAGATATTTGGCCACAGAAACCAGGCAGTAGTAGTTCACGCCCTTAATCCCAGAAATAGAGGATTATAAAAAAGGAGGAGACAGCTCTCAGTCTCAGTCTCATTCTGAGAATTCCTGGAGGCAGGATCACCGATTTTGGACTGAGGTCGAGGTAAGAGTTAGAGGCTGGCTGCTTTGCTTCTGGTCTTCAGTTTGAACCCCAATATCATGCATCGTGAATATATGGCATTTCATTTGGGGTCATTTCAACTTCCTTTAGATATATACCCATGAGTGATGCAGACCAATCAGACAGCAGCTCTACTTTAAGTGATCTGAGGGTCCTTCATTATTGTCCCTATTTTAATTTTTGAGACTTTATGTGTGTGTGTGTGTCCATAGATGTCAGAAGACAGCTGTGGGTCTCCTGTAAATTGAGATGAAAAGGCCAGCCAGTGTTGGTGGTGGGGACCAAACTCAGGCTCTGTGGAAGAGCAACAAGTGCCCTTAACTGCGGAACCATCTCCCTGGCCTCCATTGCTTTTCTTAATAAAGACTGCACTAGCTTATATCCACACAGAAAGGACTTTCCCCACAGCTTCAGCCACTATCACGGTTTGCTATTAGTATAGAGTAGTCAATCTAAACAGGACGGGGTGGCCTCTCCCTATACTCTTGACTTAATGTCCCTCTCATGATTAAAGGCCTTGAACATCCTTTTTATTTATTCATTATTAGGTTTTTGCATTTCTTCTAAGAAATGTCGGTTTAGATTATTTGTCCATTTTAAAAAATGGTATTATTTTATGGTCTTTTTAAATGTTATTTGTCTGTTCTTAATATTAGTCTTGTGTCATAGGAATAGCTGGGTGGGGGTATTTTGCATGTGATCTGTTCATGCTAATATTTTGTTTGCTGTGCAGTAACTTATTAATTTGATGTGATCCTGTTGGTGGCTTTGGGTTGGTTCTGTCTTTTTGTGGAGTTCTAACTACAAAGTACGTACCTTGTACCTATGAACTGTTTCTCTTAAGTCTTCCAGTTGTTTCAGAGATGGAAGTGAGAGCATTTACATCTAGGATCTATTTCTAATGTGATGGTTGCAGGGTGGCAAATGTCAATCTTCTGCCTGTGGATTGGCAGCTGTCTCACGGTTTTCTCAGCGTGAAATAATTTATTCCTAGGATTTCATCCCAAACAACTGCTTTCTATGTTCATTTCAGTTAAAAAAAAGGCAGACACAGGAATAGCGTCGCTGCCAATAGATATCTGGAATGTTATTCTAAGCAGCAAGAGACAAGAGGGCAGCCATAAGATTAAGAGCAGGAAGTGGGTAAAGATAACATCCACTTTCATTACTCAGTGTGCCGCTGTGCGAGAGGAAAGGGGCCCCAAACCCACCAGAGAGACACACAAACTCTACCTGAACTTCACGCAAGGGGAAGAAGACGTAAGCCCTTACCCTCTGGCTGCAGCATCCCCTAAGCGCTGAGAACGGTTAGTAGAGCCATCTGTGTGCCCCACAGGGCACTTGCGTGCAAACAGGATGAAAGTTACCACCTTCAGTGAGGATGAGTCATGAGAGTTCCGTGTGGGGAGCTGCCTAAGGTAGAGAATCCTCACCACTGCTGCGAGTGGAAGCCGGCAGTCTGAGTGAGGGACCACCATGCTGAGGACCAGAGTTACATATCATCCTGCCCTGCCATTACTGAAAGTCCAGGGTGATGTCCAGGGACTTTCCTCCTTGGAAGAGCCCCAGTGTTTATTTTGCCTGCCCTGCACATCTTCTGGAAGCTGTTTGCACCTCCTTAGGTTTTCTTTTGGAAACAGATAAAGTGGCAAACATTTTAGGGCTCCATTCTCTGTGCTTCCTCTCTCTTCAAGAGCATCTTGTAAACAGTCTGCCTAGATACATCTCTAATGTCATTTAAACCACTCTATAAATGTTGCAATTTGTCCTGTTTTTCTTTTTCTTTTTTTCCAGAATAGCTGTTAGTCCAGGAATACCAAGTCCTTCTTATGAGAAGTAAAAAAAAAAAAAAAAAAATCAAGCATACACTGATGATTAAAGAAGACAATAATACCAATTTTCCTTGATTTCTTATTTCTTTTCTTGGAATTATGGAATAAACTTATATGCACATTGTGGGAGTTTGAATGCAGTTGTCCCTCATAAGATCACAAGAGCTGACACTATTAGGAGGTGTGGCTTTTTTGGAGTAGATATGGTTTTCTTGGAGGAAGTGTCACTGTGGGGTGGTCTCTGAGGTCTTCTAATGCTCAAGCCAGGACCAGTGTTTCAGTTCACTCCCTGTCGTCAGCAAATCGAGATGTTTAACTCTCAGCTCGTTTTCCAGCACCATTCTCTCTGTATGCAACAATGTCACACCATGGTAATAATGGACTAAAGCCACCCAATTAAATGTTTTCCTTTATAAAAGTCGCTGTGGTCACAGTGTCTGTTCACAGCAACAGAAACCTTAACTAAGACATGTGTTTATTTAAGTTCCTTTAACTTCCCAAATTAAATGTAGCATGATATTCAAAATAATTCATAGATAGTTGATTTGTTTGATTAGTTGTTTTCAGCATATGCCAAATTTTAAACCTTTAAATATTGCCCCAAGACAATAGGAAAATCAGTCATAACTGCTAATAATTTGTGGCAGGCCCAGTCTGCTTACTGCTAATCATTTTTGCTTTTACTACCCAAATAAATAAGGATTCTAATACAAACCTGACAAGTGTGTGCCTCCAGGTTTTCCTTGGCAAGATGTGCTGGCCCTGTCCCCACCAACTGTAATTACCACCTCGCTGCCCAGATGGGAGCTTGTCTCACCGTTTGTTGGCCTTGGTCTATTACACAAGAAGGGAGGAGTCCACAGAGAGAGGTGCTTCTGAATGTAGGGAGGGAGGACAACTCTGCAGAGAACAGGAAGTCTTTACTTCTCCCCATTCTCAGCCTGTGTTTCTTATCCACTCCTAATAAAGCTGCTATTTCCTGGAAAGACACTATTATTCTGTGTAACCTTCTGGAACCCCTGAAGCCTAGAAGAGGACATGTTTCTAAGCATGTATCTTCAAAATTTTTTTTCATGACTGTGATTGTTTGACGTGTTTAAATCAACAGATGCTGCAGCACTCAGCTGCTGTCTCTTGTGTGACATTTCCTGGGTAGACAGAGACATGTCTTCTCACCTTGGATACAGAGACAGCAGTGGCATACTAAGGTCAGATGTCATTCAAGTCCAGACTGATGAGACATTAGGGACTCAAAAGCATACCATCACTGACACAGGCAGTTACTACCAAGAAGTCCCAACTCCCAGGAAACCCTCCACAACACACACACACTGGCTCCCACAAGATTACAAGCAGCTGGGACAAGTGGTAGTGAGGACTGGATTCCTGCTGGTTCCCCCACTCTTTCCAGGAGACTCAATAGCCCTATCCTCACTAGCATAGACCTAGCTACCAAGCTTGCTCTGCTTATCTCTTAGTTGTGACCTTGGGACAAGCCTGTGGGTGGGTCAGTCCATTAGCTCTCTTCCCTGCTGGTTTGCCCACCTGACTCTCAGGAGAACAGGCTGTGCTCCTTAGGACTAACCTCTCACAATAAGAAAAGCCTTTCTGAACTGGATGCCCTGAACTCATGAAAGTCCTCAAAAAAGCAGGGTAATGGATCACAAGTGAACCAAAATACAGTTCTTCTTGCAAAGTTGTGATTACACATTGATTTTTAATTTATAATAGAATTTTCTCAGACTATATCTGGAAACCTGATTTGTACACCGAGGAGTTCTTACACTAATATTAAAAAATATGGAACTTAAACATAAATTTGTAATAGAACAAATATCAGATTATATGTGGGGGGCATGCGGAACACCGATAGAGGACTTTGAGAACACACTCATCTTCATAAGGTGTCATGTGTCAATGTAAGCGTGGGCTGGGTGATAGAACAGCAAGGACTCAGTCTTTGTGGGAGGGGAAAATCACTAAATGACACAGGAAAATTTTGCTAAAGGCAATAATGAACTAAAGATCTAAATGTGTTCTAGTAGAATATACTACTTCTAGAATAAAAGGAAATCATTTTCCTTTGGGTTTGACAACAAATTTCATAGATATTATCTAAAGCACATTTCTTCAAAGACAAAATGATAATCTGGACTTCATTAAACTTAAAAATGTCTGTTTAGAAAAAGATACATTAGCAGTAGAAAAAAAAGGCAGAACACGGAGGGAAAATACTTTCCAATATTAGAAAATCCAATGAAGGAGAACCTAAAATCTCAACAATTTGAAAATGACAAACCCAATTAAAATAGCAAACAATCTAAGCATTTGAAGACATACCACACAAACTATAAACTGATGGATCGTTTCTAGCTGCCCAAATTTGGAAGTAACTAAAGCTACTTTGATGAGTAAGTGATTAAGGAAACAGATAGTCTTTGCAGTAAGATACTGTTGCGGGTGACAATAAAATCAGGCACCAAGCAACAAATGGACTTTAGTGGAACCTTAGATGCACATTGCAAAGTGAGAAAAGTCCATCTGGAAGCTCTACATACTCATGAAGGAAAGTGCGTGATATTCTGGGCAAGACCAAGTGTGGGGAGAGAAAGTGCTGTGATTGCTGGAGACTGTAGGGATTAGAAATGGATGGATAGAAGGAGAACGTTGGTACACTCTCTGAGAACTGCACAGTAAGAAATGTGAACACTAACTAAAACCATAGACGTCACTTAACAATAATGTGTGACCATGGGCTTTTGCTTTGTAAATGCACCAAACAAAAGCAAGATGCTCATATAAATGTACGTGTGTGTATGTGATGTGTGTGTGTGTGTGTGTCTGTGTGTATCACTATCCTCGAACACATAAAGATCCACTTGACTCTGCCTCCTGAGTCCTGGGATTAAAGGCATGCGCCACCACTGTCCAGCACCCTCACTACCTTTAATTATGCAAGCCCATGGAGTAGTTGGAAATGGCCTGAATCTTCTTCAGGGCTTGTTGGGAGACATCGAGTCAGTGACAGGGATTCCCAAAGGCTTAGGGTGTCATTGTCATTCCCAGTGGAAAGTTACCATGAACAAAGTGTTTCACAGACTGATACCAGCAGAATATTCTCTTTACATTTCTTCAAATCAAGTCTAGAACCTGCTCTAGATGCTTAAATGCAGGAAACAATTGTATAAATTTCTGGGCTGACTGGAGACTCAATCCTATGACAGCATTGAGGAACTTTGAGAAGAGCAGCTTTCAACCTGTGGATGCTTTGGAGGTCTAATGATACTTACAGGGGTCGCCCAAGGTCTTCAGAAAACACAGATATTAACATTATAATTCATAACAGTAGAAAAATTACAGTTATGAAATGGCAACAAAAATAATTGTATGATTGGAGGTCCCCGCTGTGTGAGGAACTGTACTAAAGAATTGCAGCATTGCTGGGCGATGGTGGCACACACCTTTAATCCCAGCACTCGGGAGGCAGAGGCAGGCGGATCTCTGTGAGTTCGAGGCCAGCCTGGTCTACAAGAGCTAGTTCCGGGACAGGCACCAAAGCTACAGAGAAACCCTGTCTCTAAAAAAACCAAAAAAAAAAAAAAAAAATAAAAGGATTACATCACTAGGAAGGTTGAGAAGGACTGTTCCAGAGTCTCCTGAAGGATTCTTGGCAGCTCTGTGCTCTCACTCTGGGGATGGGGTGAGTTCCACACTTTGTACACTGCCTCCAAACTGCGTGCACTATTTATTCACTCAGAATAATTGCTCACCGCACTTAATTCTGCTACTAACTCGTCCTTTCAATTCTGGCATGTCTTGATTGAATTATTCCCTAAATTGAAGACAGTGAAACTAGATTTTCATATTTATTTCTTTGTTTCAAGGTGTTCCTTGACTTTTCCTGAAGAGCATGAGAAAGGAAGACATAATAATAATGGATGATTGTACCAAGCTGTAAAACCATTGATGGAGTTAGGCGTTATCTTTTTAAATGACAGGTTTCTAATTTAACTCTTGCGTTTGCGAAGCAGCTCCCCACCACACTTTAGTTCTGCCCTGTAGTATTTTTCAACATTTGGGATCT
Source organism: Alexandromys fortis (assembly GCF_014885135.2). Taxonomy (NCBI): domain Eukaryota; kingdom Metazoa; phylum Chordata; class Mammalia; order Rodentia; family Cricetidae; genus Alexandromys; species Alexandromys fortis. Next base: position 8,648,655 of record NW_026067911.1, on the reverse strand, counting down.
TTCGTTTTTTTCTTCTTTTTCTTCTCCAGACAATGTATATCCAGTTGAACAGGCTTTCAATTAATGTCTAGTGAAATTTAGCCACCTGCGGTTCTTGGAACTTGTGACGAAAGCAGAAAGCATTTGATGGCACACACTGTGAAAAAGTCTGGTGCTACTCTCCCAAATACAAGACTGTTATCACCAGGCTTAAGCTTGACTTCACAATATTTAAAAATATTTTTCAGGATCCTGTAAGTCCACAGCTCTCTGTGTTGGCTGATTATAGTTTTGGACTCTCTGTTGTAGGGCCATATTTTAACCCCTCAAGGAACCAAAACGCTGTCAGAGGAGATGGAGCACGACGCTGTATATTATTTATTATGCTACCTAGTGGGTAGTAACTTGTGATGTGGTATGAGTGTGGCATAAAAATATCTGATCGTATCAGCCTATAAAATGGAGAAAGCTGATAGCATTGGTGTGTCAAGAGGAAGACACTCATGAACAGCCATCTTGGCACATGGTGACTGTCACCCTCATGCCAGCCTTGCAGATCTGCTCCACACAATGTGTTGCATCATTGCTTGCCAGTCTCAGTCTTCCATTCTTACTGATACAATAAGATGCTTTTAATATTTGACTTTCCCATTCATGAATAACTTTTTAAAAGTATTTAAATTTTTTTGTATTGAGCTCTACATTTTTTCTCTTTGCTCCTCTCCCTGTTTCTCCCCTTCCCTTCAACCTTCTCCCAATGCTCCCATGCTCACAATTTTACTCAGGAGATCTTGTCTTTTTCTACTTCCCATGTACATTAGAATCATGTATGTCTCACTTAGAGTCCTCATTGTTGTCTAGGTTCTCTGGGATTTTAATTTGTAGGCTGGTTTTCTTTGCTTTATGTTTAAAAACCACTTATAAGTGAGTACATATAATAATTGTCTTTCTGGGTCTGGGTTACCTCACTCAATATGATGTTTTTTAGCCCCATTCATTTGCCTGCACATTTCAAGATGTCATTATTTTTTTCTGCTGTGTAGTACTCCATTGTATAAATTTACCACATTTTCCTTATCCATTCTTTGATCAAGGGACATTTAGGTTGTTTCCAGGTTCTGGCTGTGACAATGCTGCTATGAACATAGTTGAGTACATGTCCTTGTGGCACAATTGAGCATCCTTTGGATATATCCCCCAAAGTGGTATTGCTGAATTTTGAGGAAGGTTGTTTGCTAATTTTCTGAGAAATTGCCACATAGAAATCCAAAGGAGCTGTACCAGCTTGTACCAGAAATACAGGAGTGTTCCCTTAACCCCACAACCTCTCCGGCATAAGTTGTCATCAGTGTTTTTGATCTTGGACATTCTTACAGCTGGAAGATGGAATCTCAGAGTTGTTTTGTTTTGCATTTCTCTGATGGTTAAGAGTGTTGAGCATTTTCTTAAGTGTCTTTCAGCCGACTTCTGTTGGGAGTTCTTGGTTTAGGTCTTTACCATTTTTTTATTGGATATTTGTTCTTTGATGACAAACTTCTTGAGTTCTTTGTATATATTAAAGATCAGCCCTCTGTCCAATGTGGGGTTGGTAAAGATCTTTTCCCATTCTGTAGGCTGGCATTTTGTCTTGTTGTCCTTTACTTTACAGAAGCTTTTCAGTTTCAAATGGTTCCATTTATTAATTATTTCTCTCAGTGTCTGTGTTGCTGGAGTTATATTTAGGAACTGGTCTCCTGGGCCAATGCATTCAAGTGTATTCCCATTTTCTCTTCTATGAGCTTCAGTATGGTTGGTTTATGTCGAGGTCGCTGATCCATTTGGACTTGAGTTTTGTGCATGTTGATAGATATGGATCTATTTTCATTCTTCTACATGCTGATACCCAGTTATGCCAGCATCATTTGTTAAATATGCTTTCTTTTTTCCATTTGACCTTTCTTTTTGCTTCTTTGTTAAAAATTAGGTATTCATAAGGTGTGGATTAATATCTGGGTCTTCAACTAGGTTCCATTGGTCCTCCTGTCTGTTTTTATGAAAATACCAGACTGTAGTAGAGTATGAATTCAGGGATTGTGATACCTCTAGAAATTCTTTTATTGTACAGGATTGTTTTGGCTATCCTGGGTTTTTTGCTTTTCCATATGAAGTTAAGTATTGTTTTTTTTTTTTTTTTTTTTTTTTTTGAGATCTGTGAAGAATTTTGCTCGGATTTTGTTGGGCATTGCATTGAACCTGTGGATTGCTTTTGGTAAGATTGCTATTTTTACTATGTTAATTCTCCCTACCCAAGAGCATGGACGAGCTTTCCACTTTCTGGTGTCTTCTTCAATTTCTTTCTTCAAAGATTTAATGTTCTTGTCATGCAAGTCTTTCACTTGTTTGGTTAGAGTTACTCCAAGATATTTCACATGCATAAATATTTTAAGACAGATCTTATTGCATATGTAGTGAACATGTCTTCTCAGCATTTTCCATTTAATGTAGATATTCTATATCAACTGTGTCTTATTACTGGTAAAAACCCATTTAGCAATTCTGAAGAGAGAGGCAACTCAGAAACAGTGTTTCATTCCTGTCTTTATCTTTTAAGATTGGGTGTGGTGGTGCACACCTTTGATCATAACACCTGGGAGGCAGAGGCAGGGGGATCTCTGTGAGTTTGAAGGCAGGCTAGTCTACATAGTGAGTCCCAGGACAGCCAGAGCTAGTCAGTGAGACCTTGTCTCAGTAATAATAAAATAACAACAACAACAACAATTTTTGTTATTATTTTGTCTTTGTAAGTTCTCATATATTTCAGTATTTGGTGGCCTCAGAAAGCCATTTTATTTCCTCTGTCACCTATTCTATTTCCCACAGAACACTGTTATCCAGATCTTTACATTCATGTGTGTGTGTACACATACATGCGCACTCGCATCATGGCCCTCATGTAGGGGTGAGAGGAAAACGTGCTGAATTTGGTTCTCTCCTTCCACAGCCTGGGTTCCAGAGATCAGGAGCAGGCTTGGCAAGGGGCACCTTTAGCAGAGCCATCTCCTGAGCCAGAGTGCATCCTTGTTTTTCAAGACAAAAGGCATCCAAGGAACACAGACTCTCACACACACAAATACAGAATAGCAAAACCTGAACGATGAAGCCAAACCCCAAAACTTGGATTATTTTTTAAATGGGCAGTGGAAAAGTAGCTCAAAACTAATGTACTTGCTTGCAAGAGTGAGGACCTGAGTTTGATCCATGAGAACTCACAGAAGATGTCTGGATCGTGTTAATTTATGATCGCAGCACCAGAGAGAGAGAGGGAGGAAGATTTTTTGGGCTCACTATAGCCAACCCAATCTACATGGCATGTCTCAAATCATGACTCCATCTTCAAAAACAAAAACAAAGCAAAATCTCACAGGGTGAAGGCCTCCACACATACAAGCACATATGTACACGCACATCTCCCCACATATGCAAGAACGCATACGTATACATGAAATGCATACACACATGGAATAGGAAATGAATGCTGATGATGGTAAGAAGTCTGACACATGGGTGCTGACAGAAGAAACTTATGACAAGCTCCACTTACCCAAAGTTCTTTGCTTAGGATCTGGAAATACCCAGTGGAAAAGCCTTTATTGATCCTCTGGCAACAGATAATCCATTTGACTTTTTAATTCTAGGACAGCAGTAGCCTCATTGGATCGGGGATGGGGACAGTTTGCCGCACACTTAAGTTCTTCAAATGATCGTGCCAACCATTTATATTGACACAGACCTCAAGCACTGGCAAGCACTCTTTCCATTTGTTTGCCCATATGTGATGTGTTGGTCGCTTGGTGTGATTAAAACTGGAAAAAAAATCACCCATAAGATTTAATCCAGTGTGTGTGTGTGTGTGTGTGCATGCACGCACACGCTCGCATGCGCACACATACACACACACGTGCACACGATGGATTTAAAGCAAAGGACTATGGATTCTAGTACTAAGAATAGCCTGAAAATATCCACATAAGTATGAATGTTTGCTAAATAGTATTTCAAAAACCACAACCATAGTTAAAAGAAACTTTTTTACAAATATAAAACACAGAGCACATCACAGCTCACCAATCACTGTTCCCTAATGGGCTTGGAGATGCTCAGTTATGATCTGAAGGAGGAAAAGGAAATGCTAAAAACATAATGTAGTCCCTTAAGAAGCACTAGGCAACAGTGTGTTCACAGTTCTGCTGGCTGCATGTGATGCACAAGGGATTGTGGGAATGAGACATTTCATTTCCACAGCATCTCCACCCCCAGAGATGTTATGGATTATCAAAGAGGACCCACTAGAATGGCTTAAACAGTACAAGCTGGTTAGTTCCACAGTGGCCTCTGCATGGTGGAGATACGGAGAATCCTGTTCAGCTGACATAATGAGGTACCCCAGCAATTCCAATCTGACCCTGACTGTCTGCAAGATTCCTGGAGAGTTGCTGGTCCTCAGTCTATGTTGAAAGGTTAAACCTAAAGCATTTAAGTAATCAAAACCATATTAGCTTAAAGTACCTCCACCGAGTCCCTCACAGAAAATGCTGACACATTCAGGAACTCGCAGATTCTGGCAACCAAAGTCATGCAGTTTTCATAGCAATGTAAATCACACTACCCCACGAGTCATTACTAGCACGCCAGTGTACGGGTCCTCTGGATCAAACTCAGTTATAGGACTTTATTCAGAGAAAAAAAAAAGACATGAAATGCATGTAGCATGTGGAAGAAGGATTGCTTGTTAATTATGTGTGTGTGTGTGTGTGTGTGTGTGCATGTGTGTGTGTTTTAAGTTAGGAAAGAAAACAATGATTTTTATTGTGACATTTTTATATTGATATATATATATACATATATATATAGTTATAGTTATCCTCAAAACTTAAAACTATCTTCTTCACTGGATGGCCAGTCAAAAGACTAGATGGAGGTGTTCTCTTGAGTCGTGGTTGTTGAGATGAATACGGCCTGCTCTTCAGTCATAGGTAACTCCACCCTCTCTAAATTGCAGTGGAATGAGCTATGTTGAGGTGAAATTTGAATCGAATGAAAAGCCTCCATCCTAGTCTGATAAACAAAATGCTATATAGTCTCTAAGTCCATTCCCACCACCACCTGTGAGTGCTGGGGTGGAGAAAACACTGGCTTGCTTGCTTGTCTAGTTCCTATTTGAACTGGCATGATCTGCATTTAGTAATTTTCTAGCGAAACTAGAGTGTTTATGATTGAAGCAAACAATATATTTTATTACAATAATACAAAGGATAGATATTGTTAATATAAACGATGTCTCCACAGGCTGTATAATAGTGTAGTATAGCATTAATTATCAAAATACAATTTAAGTTTTATTAATTAGCAATCAGAAATTTGGAGCTGCTGTCTAAGCAGAAGAGAATCCGATACTATTGCATTTAATTATTCACTGACCGAATAGCTCTCTCACTGTGTTGTATTATGAATTCATTTGTTTGGAACTGGACGGTACACACAACATCAGCTATCCTTTCAATGCTCGTCGTAGAGACGTGAGACAAATGACTGACCCACTGAGTAGACAGACGCTGTCTCTGCCCGTCACTGGTAAGAGCCACTCATTTCCTCTGGTAGTCAGTGTGGCCTGTGCACGTGAGAGCTGAGGCAGAATATTCCACAAGCCATTGCCTCTGCGGACTGTGGCCACAGCCAGGATTACTTGTTAAAGGACTTCTCTAAATCTGTCTAATGCTTCCCTTGAACAGTGTCTTGGCTGGCCTCAGGACCTTCTCTGTTGAAGAGTGTCGCGATAGTCTCTCTGTCACATGTCCTGGTACCTGGATAGCTGGCATTCCTCTCAGGTGTTTGTTTCAGAGCTCCCATCTCCATCTGACCACCCAGCCCAGTGCTGCTGTTTCCTGACTATGGAAGATTAAGAGACCTCCAGAGCGTCAGGCCAGCTCACGGACAAATTCACTAAATCAATACTGCTTTGAAAGGTAGGCTCATATGGGCTTGCTTACACGTTTAGATTAGTCACAGTTTACTGTTCGCACAGGCAAAGAGGTTGCTGAATGTCTCTGCTCTTTCCCATGTTGAAGCAATCATCCTATCTACTCATTGAATATGCCTTGAGAGAAAACAGCAGATTGTGATCTGCAATATGTATTTTCCTATATTTATTAAAGCATACACCTTCAGGAGAAGAGTTGGCAAAATATTTGAATGGTAAAATAACTTAAAAAAAAGAACCAACAAAAGAAATGTTCTTTTTTTTTTTTTTTGCTGCAGATATAAAAGGATAGTTGTCCAAAAGTGAGGTGAAATCAGAATGTAGAAACCCGACACTACACAAATTAGCGAGTTTGTTGTGCATAGATAGGAAGGGCTGGGGGGGGGGGCTGACTGGGCTCCAGGGAGTGCGGTTTACATACCCACAGCATTTGCAAACAGCTCTCTCTGCTTTGGTGCCCTGTGTGCTTGCCCTTTTCCGTTCCTAAATGAGCTGTTTTTGTAGACATCCAAATGTTTTTGGTCAAATCTGTGTGTATGGCCCACCATTTCCCCAGAAAGCGCTGTCCCAAGATGGGTAAAAAACCTTCATAGCCCTTTCATTAGCAATAAAGGTATGGGAAGGGTGGGAGGGGGGCAGGAGACTGCGGGCTGCCGTTTTTATAGTCGGAAAGAGACTTGAAGAGAGGCGACAAGACTATTGAAAGCCTGTCATGTGGGCCTGGAGAATGCCTCCACACAGTAGAAAGATTATTCCGATACCGGGGATGTCAAGTGTCACCTCGTCAGAATGGCGACTCCTGGGCTCCAGTGGAGGCTGCCCCTGCTCTGGGGCCCCTGTCTTCTTCAATGCTGGCAGTGACCTGCGCAGACGACAGAATTTCTCACCCCGTTAGGGACAGGCTGGGCTCCGTGTTATCCTGGCGCTTTGTGGTTATGAGCTAAGACCTTCCGCCTCTCCCACAACATAAACCTTCTTTCTCGGGAAAGAAATAAAAGAAGCCGAGCTAGTGAGTGCAGAATACATTACCTCATTCTCTCGGAGGCCTCATGATGACTCAAGATTAACTAGACCACCGAATAATCTCATTTAGCAATACACATGTACCCCAAGTTAGATCATTGTGCAGTTCTTTTTCCTTTATTGGTACAGAAGGGCTAGAAACAGAGCACACTGAAAAGAAATACAGGTAATGTCATTTGCATTCTTTAGGATTGTCATTGTTAAAAAAATATTCCACTGCTAAATATCCTTTGGTCAAGTTCAGGTTTTGGTATTAGGGAGCAAAAGGTTTTTATCTGTGGACTGAATTCCACATACTCAGAGTGAGAAAATATGTAAGATATTCCCTGTGATTATACTTCACAATTTCATATATATATATATACATATTTCATACACATATATACATATACCTACACACATATATACACTTATGTACACACACGCACACACACATATAGCATGTTAAGCGATGAATGATAAATCCAAAATAAGACAAAGTAATTTCCTCTGAAAATCAAAACAATCTATTTTCTTTTTCTTTTCTTTTCTTTTTTTTCTTTTTTGGATTTTCGAGACAGGGTTTCTTCGTAGCTTTTGGTTCCTGTCCTGGAACTAGCTCTTGTAGACCAGGCTGGCCTCAAACTCCCAGACATCCTCCTGCCTCTGCCTCCCGAGTGCTGGGATTAAAGGTGTGCGCCACCACCGCCAGGCTTTCTACTTTCATTTTTATAAGTTGATTGTAAATGGTTTATTTATGAAGGCTTTCTGACAGGGAGCTATTGAAATTAGGAAATAACATGTTCAAATTTTCAAAATTACTTACTGTCTTATTATGTTTACAAAATCCAGACCTTTCTTGAAAAACACTGTGTTTATAATAAATAGAAGGTGGGGCTTATGTTGGCAATATTTAGGCAAGAGCTTTAGCTGTATATATGCGTATATATACTTCATGTACTCTGTAGAATAGCTGGGCCAATTCAGACTCCCAGCACTACTGTTAAGTCCTCACCCCTCTCCAAGGAAACATATTATGTCAGCTTCCAATACGTGTCAATCTAGTCAATGCAGCTGACTCTCTCTGTCTTGCAGACCGTCCTCCAGTCTTCTCCTCTGTCATTCAAAAGGTTGGTCTATCCTCCGGTCTCCTCTGTGGTGAAAGGCTTGTCTTTACTCATTGTTTTAGTCTGTTTGCCATTCTTTTGCCTGGACTACAGGGTCCTTTGTGTCTTTGAAGTATTAGGCCTTTGTTAGTGTTAGTCATTGTGAACATTTTCTGAATATAAAAAACCGGTTCATTAGCCGTATCTGCCATGCCCTTTTCTTGATGAGAGACCTTGAGGGATCTATAGCACATGTCGGTCAGTCATCTTGGTTAATGATAAGATATTTATAGTTTATTATTCTCTCTTTGATTCCGTTGGAATGTGACATTTTATATAGGGTGAGATAGAAATCTCTTTGTTGGTCTTCCATTTCATAAGCCAGGGTTCTTACACAATAACTGAACACTCATGTGTCGGAACAAGTGTCCTACTACTATCAAAATTCTCAACTGTCCATCTCCTAAATGATAGAAGCCATAAGAAAATGAAGCGATATGCATAATAAACTGAAAATTTAAAAGAAATTGCTGCTATCATCAACCAAGAAGTTAATGAAAGAGACATATTTTTTAGAAGCGGGAAAATGACATTTCCAGATAGAAAATCCTCGAGATGTGTGTCACTTGTCACTAGTGACCATTTTATGAAGTAGTCTTAATCTTGTTTAGGTCTCATTACTCATTACATGTGAAAGACAAGCTCTGCTTATGTGTTGCAACCTTAAGTCACCCCCTGCATTTTCTTCAAAATAGTGAAAAATCAGTTCATAGAGGTAAAAGACTTATAAACAATGCTCAATTAATCTAGAAGTAAAGCAAAAATGAAGAAAGAAAATAAAAATTAAAAAATAATTACCAGGGTTTATTAAAAACCATAAGGTTTTGATGCATAATGGGAACAATAACAGTGATATTAATGGTGAATGGTATTAAAATAATCTATTCATGAGCAGGAGTTGTTAAATTGGATTAAAATAAAAGGAAGTCTATGTCATTAGCATGAAGTTCTCTTTAATATGAAGACAGGGAAAGAAAAATCACTAAAAGGGATGCAAAAGGTCTACCCGAATATTGTAAAAGGAAGTATATCTCCTCGGAGGTCAAATGATGAAGCCATAGTTCCCAGTGGAACAGTGTTTGGAGACAAACCCCACTATGGTTGGTTCCATTTCTATAGCATCGATGGCCTTTAAAGAGGAAACGAAGAGGCTACCTGAACACAAAGGGAGGAAATGTTCATTTAAAGGCAAGAAGATACCAGAACCTCTGCAGAGCCCAATCATAATAACACTTTTGCAGTTTTTGCAAATGAAGTTTTATGTTTAAGATGCCTACTGTGTGTTGTTTTGTTATCATACCCTGCCCAGACTAAGATACCATGTTAAACATAACTGAAAGAACTAGAGAAAGGTCTATTGTCTGAGTTAAATGCAGTCATTATATAAGGAAAAGATAAGCTTTCCAAGATGGATGCCACCTATCAGCCAAGACCCAACATATTTGAAAAGGAAAGGATAGAACTGGAAAACATAAACAAAACAAAATGAACAACAACAACAACAACAAAAAAACATAGGACAAACTTCTCATACCTTACCCTCGGTGCTTGATAGAACAAGGGTATAAAAACAGTAGCCACACACATGGCTTGAATAATATAACCAACTAACTGATCAATTAAAACAGAATACTATACCTGATAGAAACAAAAAAAAACCCCATTGTGATTATTAAATATGCTTTCTCCAAAAAGGAGTGTGTCATAGGTCATGAAACAAGCAAATTTACAAGAATGCAAAACATAGAAAGTATGTTCCCAAATGATACCTGAATTAATTTGAAATAAATGACCAACAAATTAAAAATACAAATATTCAGAGATTGAGTGACTTTTAAAAAACGGATGCAGGTGTAGGGTTAGGAAGCAGGCCAGTCTGTCGATACTTGCTACACAAGCATGAAGAGGGCGGATGTTCAGTGAGCCTTGGTCCATTGTTCAGTCCCCAAGAGTCCTGTAAAAGCTAGTTTGGGCTGTTCATGCTTGCAGTTCGGGTCTATGTGGTCTGTGGAGGGGGAATCGCTATGTCTCTGTGCTCTACCAGTATGGCCTACTCAGTGCGGCTCAGCTTCTTCAATGAGAGATTCTGACTCAAAAAAATAAGGTGAGGACAATTGAGGAAAATACCTGTATCAATCTCTGATTGTGTACACACATGCACACATACGGTCTGGTATAAAATCACAATGTGTAAAATCTGGGGATGCTGTTAAAAACAGGAATGGGATTAACATCCCTGCATCTGAAATGTTGCCATGATGACGTTTTGAGTATGTGAGCCTTTATGATTGTCTTTTTATGTTGTTTTCTGAATAAATTCCTTAGTGATTAAGCAACATCTCCTATGTGACTTCAATGTGGTGTTTATGAGCTTTGAAGTGTGGCAGCATATATCCTACTGTGGTATATCCTACATGTGTCTGAAATGTGGCAGCATATATCCTACTGTGGTGTATCCTACCTGTGTCTGAAATGTGGCAGCATATATCCTACTGTGGTATATCCTACATGTGTCTGAAAGGAACATGTTCATTTCAGCATCATGTTGTCATCTAAGGCTGGGACAGGATTTGTGTTATTTAGATCTTCAGTGTATCTGGCGGTTTGTTGTCTGCTTGATCTACCTTTTAATAAGGATGACCTTTTAAATGTCTGATTTCATGTCTTTGTTATTATGCACTTGTTTATTCTTCCTTTGCTGTTTTTGGGGGTGTTAGCAATGTGCACCTGGAAGCATCCCAGGCTCGGAAGTAAACAATTTTCAATTTACTTTGCACGGTTTCCTTTATTTCCTCCTTGGCTTTGAGTTCTTGACGTCTCTCTAGGGCTGGCTTTCAGGAAGAGAGGTTTAACTCACATTCATCTCCCATTTAAATGTTGGACAACCAAAGCCAGGTCCACAGCTTATTTTTCTTTATCTCCCAAGGACCCACTAAGTATTCATGGTATTTATATTTATACACATATTTGTACACACATATGTTCATTTATGTTTCTCTTTGCTGTGATGGAACATTTGACAAAAAGAACTTCAGAAAGAATTTATTTGGGTTTATGGTTCAAAGGTGTAGGTACAGTCTGTTATGGCAGTGGGGGTGGATGGATATGTAGTGTCCCCAGTGTGAAAGCAGAGAACACACAGGAAATTAGCAGGAGTATAAAGCATCCACTTCCTCTACCTCCCCGACCCTGTGACCTACTTTCTCCACCCTGGTGACTTCTTTTGAAGGTTCCCCAAAATTCTGAAAGAACACCCCCAATTGGGTACTCATTGTTCAAGCGAATGAGCTTATGGAGTTTTCTCATTCACGCCACAGCAGTGCACACATACATGCTCATGAAGGCATTGCTCACTGGCACGGATTTTTACATGTGTGCCTTACATCCTGCTGAATTTCTTTGCACACAATGGGGTGACCTTTTAACTAACCTTTGTGTAGTGACCTATTGGATGATTTGATAGAAAAACCATCAGGACTTATGACTGAGATTTCAAAGGTTACTACTTAAACTTATGGTTGGCCCCATGCCTCTCATTGTAGACACTTCCTGGAATCATAAGCATTAACTGGATGCTGGAGAACTATTATTTGTGGGTCTTTAAGTAAATTCTGTTTCAACATAAAGCCAAATTAGAGAGCCGGAGAAGGGTATCTGGGAACATGGTTGGACTTATCTGAGTGTAATAGCCTTGAATGGAAAACACATTTCCTCCGTACCAGGGCATGGTGCTCAAGAGTTGGCAGCAGACGTAGCCCTTCCTATTTCTGGATAATGTCACAGTCAGAGATAAGAAGCATCGGGCACCAACGCAGCACTCTGCTGAGTTCCTTTTGCTCATTTTCCAAGTGGTGCGCTTTCCTGCTATTTGAGTTCATGAAATAATTTGACAATTGGAAATCCATAGTCAGAATGAATAACAGGGAAAGGATCCCAACCGGGGACTTAGAAAACTAAAGCGCAATCTAATGGCATGGGGATTGAGAGTTTCTGGGGCTTTTCCAGCTCCCACTTCCCAAGCAAGGAACCGTTTGATAATGTATCAGAACTGGATCAAGGAATGTTGGTAAGGACATTTCACTCCTGCTCTTGCTGTTCCTGGTTTCCTGGTGGTTTGGGGGGAACCTAAAGGGGAAAGTCTAGCAAGACTTGGAAAACTGAGGGCAGTAAGTGAATGCTAAAGTCAGGAATAATTCATCAAAAAATTGGCTAGATGTGCTTAGAAGGAGGGATGTGGGAAAATAAGTACCACATACATGAAAATATCTGAATTCTATATCAATTGACTTAGTTTATATGGGTGAAACTTTTAAAATAGTAGATCATTTAACTATTTGTAAGTTTAATGTGTATAAGTAGCAATAGCAACTAATTCTTCAAATCAGTTTTGAGGGAAAAATTGAAAATGAAATGTGTGTGTTCATGATTGTGGGGTGCATGTGTATAAATGTGTATACTTCCAGGTGTGTGAATGCACTCTAGAGGCCAGAGGTCAACCTTAGGTGTCTCCCTCAGTTGTTATCCATCTTGGCATTTTGACCGGTTCCCTCAGGGGCCACAGGCTTAACAACTCAGACAGCCTCTGTGAGCCTCCTGTCTTTAGATTCTCCAGTGCTGGGAGCACAACTGTGTGCTGCCAAGCTGGGATTCGAGGCTTTATTTCTTTACGTGTTTGGCTGGAACTTCCGCCTCACTCAGCATCTCACCCTTTCATAGCACTTCCAGTGTCAGGCTCATTGGAGCTCCCCTGCCTCTCAGTGAAGGCCCAGGTTGTGGATTCCCTTTGGAAGTGTATCATTGTTTTTAAAAAATGATTCCATTGGACGGTCCTTTGCAGGACATTTCTTTAGTTTTTACCTAATATTTAAATTAATATTTAGTTTTGACTAATATGTCAAATTCTGCCTTTTATCTCAGGTATTTCTTTCCCCAGTGCCAAGATCACTTATTGATTCCCATCACTCCAGAATTAAGGGAATCTAGGCCAGGCAAATGTTGAATCACAAAAGAATAGCTACTTAAAAAAATCATGTGATTATCACCCTATTTGATATTTTCCCTTAAATCTTCCTACTTATTTTTAGCAAAGAACAGAAGAAAAGCCACAAATTTTTGAGCTCATATATTTTAAGTCTAATTGCATAATGTCTGTTTTTCTTTTATAGATATTTAATAACATAGCTATTTATCTAGGTTCTTTGAAAACTTAACTATGCATAATTGTATCTTTACAACTGTGGTAGAATTTTAGGTAGGTATTTAACAGGAAAATAGATCTTATTAAGAGGCCCAGTTTTGGGCCAGAATCTGAGTCAGGAGCCAGCATTTGAATTATAACCATGTGTGCTCGCAATTCTTGCCATGTGGCACTTCACGTTTTATTTGGTGACTTCTGTTAAAGAGGGCTCTGCTATTAAACCAAATACAAATCATATTCAACATCAACAAACCCATACCTCAGTTCTAAGATGAGGCAGTTTGATTTTCATTCCCCGTGTGTTTGCACCTTGGTACTGTGACATTTGGTGACTGGTGATCATCAATTTTCCATCTTGTTTGTAGAAATTTGAGAAAAGCTAGCATGGTGTAGGAAACATTCTAACTGGAAATAGCTATCTGGAACTCTTGAAGGGAGACTAGCTCAAGTGTAGACATGTCGTATCAGAGATGCTTGCTGTGAATACTGCCGGTTGTGTTCCACAGCACATGGTGCCGATTAGAGATGAAGAAGGAGGATGAGGAGGAGGACAAGGAGGAGGATGAAGAGGAGGAGGAGGAAGAAGAAGAAGAGGAAAAGAAGAAGAAGAAGAAGAAGAAGAAGAAGAAGAAGAAGAAGAAGAAGAAGAAGAAGAAGAAGAAGGAAGGAGGAGGAGGACAAAGAAGGAGGAGAAGGAGGAGAAGAAGGAGAAGGAGGAGAAGGAGAAGAAAAGATGGAGAAGAAGGAGAAGAAGAGAAAGAAGAAGAAGAAGAAGAAGAAGAAGAAGAAGAAGAAGAAGAAGAAGAGGAAGAGGAAGAGGAAGAGGAAGAGGAAGAGGAAGAGGAAGAGGAAGAGGAAGAAGAAGAAGAAGAAGAAGAAGAAGAAGAAGAAGAAGAAGAAGAAGAAGAAGAAGAAGAAGAAGAAGCAGCAGCAGCAGCAGCATTGTATAATTAAGAAGAATTGTAAGCATGCCCAGCCAAACTCCTTAGGTCTTACATACACAGACACAAAACTAAAGGGAGGGCATTTAGGAAGATGCGCTATCAATTGGAGTGGAAGGGGACAAATAAGGGAAGAGATAAAAATATATTACACACGTGTGACAACGTCAGAATGAAACCCATTATGTATGTAGATAATACACGCTAATAAAACATTTTAAAAAGAGAGTTCCTCGGGGCACAAATAATTATCTTAAGAAAATTTTATTCCATCCCAAATATAGGATTTTGTACAGTCTGTTTTGTGTCAGAGTCCCACTGTGTAGCCCAGGCTGGACTTACACTCACAACACACCTCTCTCTCTCTCATTCTCCAAGGGTTAGGATTACTGACATGAGATCCCGTATGGCTCAAACCCTGCTTCCTATAGTGTGTCATCAGCAGAGCTCCAAAGAGACATTACCTTCCTCCCAAAATTTTAAGTTCAGAAGAAATATTTACTGATAACACTAGAGGAAACTGTTGCCCAAACTGAACTCTTTGCATCTGCATGTGTGTGTGTTTGAATTCAGTCTTGGGAGGTTGTGCATATGCGTGCGATTGCATGTTCTTTGAATTCCGGAAATAGAATGCATCATAGGACCCCTCAAAGCATGAAAATTTGAAATCTATGAAATGTAAACCCATTCAGACAAGTCACAGATGATAGGCTTCAAGGGGCAAATGTTTTAAACTATTTAATTTTCTTTGATTTGTCAAAACAAAGCAAACAAACAAAAACCTTGATTCCTATTCAACAAAATTCCACTGAAAGAATTTTGTTCAGTCTTATTCTTAAGTTTTCTCTATGATAGAAAAACGCAGCGCAACTGTCTCTGTATTAGTCTCCAAGAAATATACAAACTTTATCAAGCATGTTTATCAGGTAGAAGTTAGATTTGATCAGGCACAAGCCGTGCACATCCATTTTCAGACATGATTTGACACACCTGGCCACACTGAACATCTTTTCTAATGAATTTAACATGGTTTCCAATGTTGAGCTTTAATACTAGAATTTCAGTTTTGGATGATTTTTGTGTCACTGAATGTAACAGGGATGCTGGTAGCTGTCTAGGGGATGGCCTGATTCACCCCTGGCAGGAACAAAGAGTTTAAGGCCCTGCAATGACAGAAAAGACAAGATTACACAGTGGAGAGAGGGGAATGTGGTAGATCTAAGGCTGGAAGTACTGTAAATGTTCTTGAACTTGGGACTTGTATAGGGCACGTGGGTCCCTTCTCTTCCTTATTAGTCCTGCTTAGAAACCCATCCCCATGTTTTCCTGCTACTGATTCTCCAAGTGTGTCTCATTGTCTTCTCACTTGGATTAGGACATCTCCATCTAAGAAACCCTGCCTCCGCGTTCCCTGTCTACCTATGTTTTTCCAACTTTCCCTGACAAAAGACATTATTTGAAAACTGTTAGAGACTAGCATTTTCTTTTACAAAGCCAATACCACCTGAAGCCATAGTTCCTTGATTTGAGCAACACTATTTCCTATCTGGCTGCTTGATGGGGCAAGTCTGTGCCCAAGAGGATGCTGCATCTGACCAAGACATTTATAGGTTTCCTTAAGTTGGTAGAGCTGTCAAGCTGCAGACGAAGTTTTCTTCATTGCATATGTATGTATGTAGTGGCGTGTTTGTGTGCATTTGCTGGTGTACATGCATATTGTGTCCTTCCACAACTGATATTGGATTTCATACGCCATCCCTCCCCGCTTTGTTTACTGAGGCAGGGCTGCTCATTCAGGCTTCTATAGCTTGATAGAGCTGAACCTAACGCATTTTCCATTCCACATGAAACTTCGGTGTGTATTTGGGGTGTGTGCTGTGTCTCCCTAAGCTGTTACAATAAGACAAATATCACATGACACATTTTTCAATGTCTTCAAAAGCCACCTAATGCTGTTACAGTGTTTTATTGTTCTCATTTGCTTTGTAATTGTCCCCCAAACAGTGAAGAGAAACATATGGTAAACAACCGCTTCATGCAGATAGACGGGAGTAGGATCATCCAGGGCAGAGTTCCGTGTGTGCTAAAATTCTTTCTACCTGTTAAGCTAGGAGAAGAAGACCCAGAAATGGATGGCTGTGTCTGTGGCACCAGGCATGCTCCCTGTAATGACTGAGGTCCAAACGACTCCAAGTGACATCACTCCATGTGTGTGTTCATGAGCAAGCATGAAAACCCATGAGCACTGAACGGGTTTCCTGGACCAATTGGGAAATGATACGGGGACATGGATATCTGAATATCAAGGGCATGGACAGCTCGGGGTGGTTTCCTCGCAGCTTCTGTGTGCTCCTTGTTAGCAAACATTGTAGTCAGTCAGTGATTAGGAGAAAGCCACAGCTGCTGCCTCTGTTTTTTTTTTTTTTTTTTTTTTTTTTCCTTGCCTAAAATAAGGTTCGGTGAATGTGCTAAATCCACATGCAATTTCTGCAGAGAAACTCTAGTTTGGGTTTCTACAGGAAATCAAATATTTTGAGGCAATCCATTTTGTACGACTCTCCGCCCCGACAATGAAGCCATTGTAAAAGTGGATGGCTTCTTCCTTATGGAAAGAATACAGCTATTCAAGCTGTTGGTTGGATACTCTTGACCAAGATGTTTATCTAAAGCTTATGTGATACTTTGAAAGACGCTCCAAGCTGAGTCAAACGATTTCTATTTTTTAAATAACAACCACTCATACATTCCTCAACTGTTACAGAGGCCCACACTTCGATATTTAATATACTTCATGTGTACTTTACTCTGAAATGCACGAACTTAGCAAGCTATAGGGAAACCACATTGCTTCAATTTGGGGAAAGCCCAGCTGACAACGATTCTGAAGGAACATTCAAAGTGTCTCTGGATCAATGACCATCTCCTACCAGTAATGGGACACAGAGTGTGGACTCCTAGGATCCAAGTCAAAAAACTCATTTGTCTAAGAATTCGGCTTGCTTGCATTCCACTCTGAAGACGATGAGATGCTCTCCCCTTTAAAAAACAACTCATGTGTATGTGATGTGTACCTGTGTATTTGACTGTGTGCTTATGCACATGTGTGTGGCACATGTGTGGAAGTCAGAGGACAACCTTGGGTGTCACCCTCGCTTCTGCTTGGTTTGAGACAGGCACTTTGTTGATGAATACTGTGCATGCCAGTGAGTCTCATTGCTCTGCCTCCCATCTCACTGTGATGACAGGATTTCTGCCATGTTTGGCTTGATCTGTGGTTTGGGCATTCAAACTCAGGTGACCTTGTTGGTGGGGAAAATCCTTTATCTAATGAGTCATCTTCTAAAAATATAATTTCTACTGATGTTAAATATTAGCCTAGGATATACTTTTTCCAGATTACTTTAATATCAATTTATATTTAGAAAAATTAAACTATTTGGGGTATCTAGGAACATAATTTCTCTACTCAGATGATCTGACTTTTGGCATTAAGCACTAACAATCACAGGATGCTGTGTGCTGAGTACCACTGTCATAAGTACTGCAGTGCTACCCTGGTCAATCCAATGTGTTTTTGGTAGAGCACACACTGATTCTCAGTGCATCATGACAACAAGTGTCTGAATCTGATTCACACCACAGTTAACCATGTCTGCAAATGCCAATACCTTCCTTCTGGTGCTCAGAAATGCCAGCTTTTTCTTAGTTCATCTCAAATGGTAGAAAGGATTCTAACAAACCCGAGGGCAAGCCTAGCAAAGAAACACTTAAATTCATCCATGCCATTACTGATGGAGGGCACACCAGCCATTTCAATTATTCCCTGCTGGTAGAAACACAATGGTCCATTCATATAGACACCCTTGGGAGAAAATGTTCAGGAGGAAAATCTAGAACCTAGGTGGGATGTGTGGGCTTGAAGAGCTTGTTGCTAGTCTGTTTATTTGTATAATTTTCAGGAATCTGATACTATTCTTGCATCCATTTAAAGATCAGCAAGCTGAGACCTCAACAGTCTCGTGGCTTTATAGCCTATAGGGCAGATCTGAGTGTTAAAACTTGATGATTACCCCAAAGCTCAAACTCCAACTACTATGAAATGTTTCTCAAATTAAACATTATTTGATTCATGAATTGCGATTTGCTAAACATGATGGTTGCAAGCTTGGAGAGATAGCTTCTGTCGACAACTCATTACTTCAGGGCTATCTGTGTCTACATGCTCCTTCGCTCTTCCCTCTCTGAGGGTCTGGGTGCAATTGTGTATTTCCATTTCGTAATGTAGTCCTCCCCGCTCTTCAGCCTGATGTCAGAGCTATTATTATCAATCATCTCTGAACCCTGTATTCATCTTAATTTGCCTGAGCAGCACTGCTGAGGGCGCTGGCTACCAGCACCCAATCTGCCGTCTGTGCTTTTAAGCACTATGATTATCTTCCACAAATATTTATCTTGACGGAATTGGGAAAGAGCTCCGAATTCTCCATCCTCATCTGCATTGCTCATCACAGCTAGGCAGATGAGGATGGCTCCGCCGGCATGCGTTGTCTTAGCCATCTTCTGGGAGCTTCTTCAGTATTCTGGGCTGACATACCACATCTGCAATTTAAAATGTTTTATGTAAATAGAAGTATGGAAATGTGGTGAGGAGCGGTGCACAGTCACAATATGAGAAACTTCAACTGGATGCCAAGGAGCCACTGCTTGCTGTTTTCCTTTAGATCCAACTCACCATACATACATAAAAATATATAATTACAGCCCACTGAGTCTGTAAAAGTTTTTACATTCTAGATTACATTGCATAACCAATTAGGGAACTCATCCCTGGGGAAGACTGACCCTCTGATGTCATTAATTGGCAGTGGGTCTTCATCTATAGTGGGACCTTGTAAGATTTCCTCTTATATGCTGGCATATTTGCTGGTGTTGCCATTTTGTGGGTCTTGTTTAAATGACTGTTGGGTGCTATTTTGATTGAGTCCTCACATATAAAGCTTGCTTGGCATCAGAGGATGGAGTTTGTCACTAACTAACCATAGAGGTTCGGAGTATCATAGAGAGGAGACAAAGACCAGTAAGGCAGGGCTGAGAGAGATCTTGGCTCTTTTGGATGGAAGAACGGAAGAGCTAAGAAGCAACTGGCAGCTGCTTCCTGTTCTCTGATCTTTCAAGTTCTTACCCCAGTATTTGACTCCTGATTTTTATAGATAAAGATTAATTAGATTAACACTCAGATCACCATATTGTTGCAATTCCATGCATACAACTTCCATATTATATGTATATATTTTCACTATTTACACACACACACACACGACACATCTTTGCAGCAGATATCCTGATCCTCTGACTGTTACAGCCTTGACACTCACTTTTTTGTATTATCAACCACCTTCTAATATGCTTGAGAGAGGTTGAGAAATGACTGACCAGGCAAGAGTAGGTACCACCTAGCCTGATATCCATGAAGGCCCAAGTTCCATAGCTGAGCCTATATGATAGGAGACAGACACTGACAAGTTGTGATATGAGTCCCATGCATATGAGAGAGAGAAACAGAGAGAGAGAGAGAGAGAGAGAGAGAGAGAGAGAGAGAGAGAGAGAGAACAAGAGACAGAGAGTTTGATACTTTGGTTCCTCCCATATCTGCCTATGGATGGCATTACAGCCCTTTAATGTACTCTTCTGTAAGACTGACGTTCTGATTGAATAGAGATCAAGCACTTGTGGGGTACACAAGAGTGATGACAGCCGACAGTGATGGACTGGATCTCTACAAAACAGCGAGATGGAATTCTGAATGCTGTCACCATAAAGAAATGAGATGGCTTGAGGAGAAAGATAGTCTTAGTCTGAGGTGAAGATTACACAATCTGCACATGCGTCAAAATATCAGTCCACGCTCCACGGCCACGTACAGGGCCCGTCTGTAAGTATGTTTGATAAAAGGATGTAGATCACGTGTGGGTCGGTTCAATATTCTACTTACCCACCAATCCTATTTTTTTTTTCTTGAATCTGGTGTCCCCCTTGCTTTTGCAACACTGTTCTCTGTCAGATTTCTTCCTTCCTTTGGACAGTTTTTAGTTTGTGTTGTGAGTTATCTCTTCTCCATGTTTAAACATCTAGGCTTCCAGGGCAGTGCTTCTGGTCCACTTCACCTCTCAGTCTCTCAGTTCTCGTCTCTCTCTCTTCTGTTTTCAGCACTTCAAATATGGTTTGTAAGTGGCCGGCTTCCACATTCATGTTACAAAGTTCCATTCTGACCACCAGACCGATATGCTAACATGACATTCCCAACATGTTATCTGTTTAAATTTTAGGTTTTCCTCTAGTTTAAGGACTCTGGTAATTAGCATTTCGAGGTCGAATGACAGGCACTTACTTCCCATCTGAGTAGAGTTGGAAAATAGCAAGACATATCTTTCATTACTTACCTCGCTCTCTAGAAATGTGTTCCACATAGCGAATAGCCAGAAAGGCCTCTATAAAAGCTGAATCGTGCCTTTAATGGCTCCAGTGTTTGGGAATTGCCTCTGAGAGGAGCTTAGAACACAGTTTCAGGGAAATGGGACAGATGGCCACACATGCTCTGTCCCCAGGTCACCACCAGGATCTTTGCACACCGCTTTTTATTCCTCTCGCCACCTTCTTTCCTGTAATAGTCATCTCAGGCCTCATTTCTTTCACAGAATGTGCCATGCTGTCCAAGTACTGGATATTCACGTGCGATTTCCTCCTCTGCACACAATGCCCAAGTCTCATGCACCAGCAGAGTTTCTGCTTCTTTGCAGATTTCTTTATTTGGATAATATAAATCCCAAGGCAAAACAGTGCTGAGTTCTGTTTTAGCAGGCAGTTAATTTGAGTGATTTTGAACTCCAAATTGCACTCCTTTGCAATGGTAAAAATTAAACTATGTCCCCATCTTCAGCTACAGCTGGTCCTGTTTCCAGCCTGCCCTGTGGGGGGGGGGGTCATGGCCAGCCAGGAATATGGGCTCAGCTTCTGTTGCTCCCTCCTGAGATTTTCCTCTTTACTCCTTCCCGTTGCTGTGAGAGCCCAGAAACATTTCCTGCGATACCTGAAGGCTGGATGCGTTTGGGCCGCTGTCAAGGACATGGCCTTCACCGTGGAGACTTCCTGTTCCCACAGGAGGGAAGCTGTAGGCTTGGGAAAGCTGACAAGTGCAGCGCTCCTGTGCCGGTCAGTCCATGACAACTCACCTTTACCTTCTCATTTGTGTAGGTGTGCAGGAGTGTGCGTGAGCATGTGAGTAGTGTTTGTGCAAATACCGTACATCTAGTACTTGCAATTGTTTTCTGTAGGAACTTTGGTCTGATATGAGATGCTTCACCATTACCAGAAAGTACTTTTATTAATCAAAATGATTATTGAGTAGCTACAATGTAAAAGATATTCTATGTATAATAATAGAGTCAGTCATTGATTTTACAGAATGCTTATCAGCTATCTCTATCTTTCTATTTACCATCTGTCTATTGTCTATTTGTCTGTCTATCTATCCATCTATTGTCTATCTGTCATCTACTTATCTTTTTAGCTATATATCAACGATGTATTATCTGTCATCTTCCTATCTATGATTCTTTCCATCCCTCTATTCTGTGAAGGAGTGTCAGTTAATTCATGACTCGAGGGTGAAAAATCCCATGAAGCATCAACCCTGCACAAAGACCTAGAGGCAACTAAGGGATGCTGAGAGTAGAAAGTTCTTTAGGGAAAAGAACATCAGTTGGTCATTTAATACCTAGTGTCAGCCCTGAGATAATGCATATATAACCTTACACAGGCCAAGCAGTGTGTGTGTGTGTGTGTGCGCGCGTGTGTGTGTGTGTGTGTGTGTGAAGACGTAAGTCACAAACAATGCCACGCCAGTTTGGAATTATGATTAATAGGGTGGTATTTATTTAAAGAGGCAAAAACTTACAGATCCCCGTCCCAGACAACAGCCCTCTGCGCAACCAGGAAGGGAGTCTAGTCACCGGGCGGAGCAGGAAGTGAAGAGGCAAGCTGAGGGAAGTAGCGCTTTTTTAAAGGGAGAGAGACCACGCCCCAATGGGCTGGTATCTCAACAGCTATTGGTTGGAGGAGCAGAAGGACCTCCCGCGATGTGTGTGTGTGTGTGTGTGTGTGTGTGTGTGTGTATAAAGCATAAGGACAATTAATAAAAAGAGGACATGAATTTGGAGAAAAAGTACATGGGCAAGTTAAGATGTAGGGAAGGGAAGAGAGAAATTCAATTCTATTATAATCTCAAAATCAAGAAAAAATAATTTCCAAATTCAATTTTAATTGTTCAAAGAGAAAAAAAATAAATTTCAAGGGTACACGGAATATAAACCAGAGCCTTACCTCTCTTGTTGGATTATCAGGGGCTTTGGAGTCATGAAATACTGAGGAATACAGAAAGTCATAAGAGGTAGTTGGTCAGGGTCAGGACCAATGAGAGTACAGAAAACATTCAATGCTGAAGAAAGAATTCTTGGAAGCAAGAATGAACTTAGGAAAGAAGGTCAATGTGGCCAAAGTTTAAAAAAAATATAAGAAATAATAGCTGGCTACAATGGTCCTTAAGAGAAATGGAATTCCACGGAATCCTTTTATGTAGGTGAATTATTTTGTCAGGCGAATAGTTAACCACAGAAAGGCATCTGAACCCATTGCTTATAAACTGTTGATTCAGAGATTTACCACCATAAAGAGTGCAATGGGTCACACAGATTTTCAGCTGTCTTTTGACATAAACATTATTCTTGCCTGTCTGTTTCCATTAACATTTTGCCAGTTTCTTGGTGTTCTAATAAGCGTGTGTTTGTCACATTTGGGAGGCATTTTGTACAATTCAATTGAACTTTTTCTGAATGAGCTCACTGATGTCAGGATCATTGGAAAGAGCTACCTTTTTTATTTTTAGAAATATAGATTTTTTTTAAAGGCACCCTATTGTTCGACCTCCGGACTATAAAGACAAAATGTCTTTGTAAGATAATATTAAAAATAATTTAGTTACAGGATAATTCAAGTATTCATAAAACAAATCACTTAAATGTAGCACCACTTACACAGCCTTGCACCAAATGTTTTTGTTGACCGGCTGAAAAGAACATAAATAGTGGGGAAGGCTGTTTCCACAATTTGTGAAGGTGAAGAATTCCCCAAGTTATCCCGAGCTGGTTTTGAGCATCGAATGCATGCTCAAAAACACAGCATGGTGGCATCTGTGGTTTTAATCGTATAAACTGAAAAACTCCACACACCTTATGATTTCAGTATTTTCAACTGATTTTGAAGATTTTCTAAGGAAAAGTGTGCTTTATGCCTGGTTAGAGAGCCACAACTTGGCCTTCTGTCTAGGAAGTCTGTTGATGAGCGGGGCGGCTAGGGGTACTTCTAAAGAGAATGCTAGGAATCTACAGAGACAGCAAATCCTCAGTTATTAAAAAAGTTGCTGAAAGTACCTGTGTCATTGTTGTTTGACCTGTTCCTTCATTAAAGAAGATGTTGTGCTTCCTAGCCCAGCACCTACTTGGCCCCTGTTCCCACCAGGCTATGGATTTCCGCTGTGTAAGCAACTTAACAGAGTGAGTGCTGACGGGCCGATTCTATGAGCTTCCTGTCTGAGGGCTGTAGGTAACGCCACTGTCATTTTAGATTAGTGATAAATGCTCATGGAACTAGAAAGAGCTCTTCCCAGCTTTTTATAAGAATCTGAAAAAGCATGAGTCCGTGCACCCAAGAAATAAGAGTCCAACACAAACATCATAAAATAACATAGCGCGCATGCTCCGTAGCCGTAGACTGTATTGAATGACAGAGACTGGTGCCAAAGTCAAGCCTAGCCAGTAACGCTGGATGTGAGGAAGTTTGGCACTGTGAAGGCTGGGACTTGAATTCTGTCAAAGTTTAATATTTGCCCTAGCCGTGTCTTAAACAATTTTCTTCTCTTTCTCCTTCAAAGTGGTTGTTAAGTGATGCTTTAATAATTTATGATCCCCAGAAGTAAGAATTATAAAATAATGCAATGATAAATAATGCTGAACATTTAAATGAGTTTTAAAGTTTACTTACATTATGCCAGCTATGGTTGGAAGTCACCCCGTGTTTTAGAAGGTATCAGTCAGTGAACATTTAGGCTTTTTGTTTTTTGATTTTAACATTAAAAGTCTTTTGAATATTTCAAGAGTATTTTTTTTATAATACATTATTGTGGATTTTGGGATTTTTAAGGATAAAGTTTCAGGCAGAGGAGATGGCTCAGAGGTGAAGATTACTTCCTGTTCTTTCATAGGACCCAGGTGTAGTTCCCAGCTCCCACGACAGCTTAGAATAACATGTAGAGCCATTTCCCGGGGATATG
This sequence comes from Alexandromys fortis, assembly GCF_014885135.2. Lineage (NCBI taxonomy): Eukaryota > Metazoa > Chordata > Mammalia > Rodentia > Cricetidae > Alexandromys > Alexandromys fortis. The sequence goes on along the minus strand of NW_026067911.1, from coordinate 8,623,970 downwards.
ACGCCATCTACTGGCTTTCTTGAGCACTGCATGCATATGTGGTGCATACACACATCCAGGCAAAATACACAGACACTTAAAAACTTAAAAGTAAGACAAACTTGCTTTATGAAATAGTATTGAGAATACCACTAAATGTGTAATAATTACATAATTCTTTTATGTGGACTCTTAAGAAACAGTTTCCTGCTTTTTGCTCCCTGCCTTAGATAACCCTATTGCTTCCTGCTGTGAAGGGTGTCCAACCTACAGAGACAGTCAGTCTTAACCTTAGAGGCTCTTGAGTGACAGTCTGCATCTACAGGAGAGCGACAAGGTTCTTCAGAGTCTAGAACTCTCCACAGCATCCTTTGTAAGCTGCTTTGTGTCTGTGCCATCCAAGGCCAGAATGGGCTGTGCAGGGTCTTCCCAAGGAACGGAAGTTAGCATGCTTACCCTTGTGTCAAGACTCTGCTAGCAAGGAAAGTTTTAGAATGAGAAGAATGCAGCGCCCCGCGCCCCGGTCTGCGCTCTATGCGCTACAATCCAGTTCGCTAGCTTCGGGCAAGGGGCTGGAGGTTGAGGAAACACACACAGAGACAGACAGACACACGAACCTCCAATCACTGGTACAAAGCCCTTCTTTAATAGCACCATGGAGGCTTAAATACCCAGCAGCCAATGGCCAACAGGTGAAAATCCCATCCTCTGATCCTCTAAGTGAGGCACAGCTTTTAGTAACTTCAATTAGAAGGCTCTAGACAGGGAAGAGCAGCTGAAGGCCAGGACTCAATTGATTCCAACATGCTTACCCTGTGTGAAGGCTCTGCTAGCAAGGAAAGTTTGAGAATGAGAAGAACAGCCATCCAGAAGTTGTGGGTGTGGGACCTGGAGTTTTAAGGCTTCTAGCACATACCCAACTTTGGGAACTGGCTCTTCTACTCAATGTGACTCGATCATTTTACACACACACACACACACACACACACACACACACACACACACATATACATGCCCCTTATCACCTTCTGAGATATCCTAGGCAACTACGTTTGTATTTCTGTAACAGAGAAAGAAATGTGTAAATATTTGTTGTTTAAGGCAGTCCTCTGACTACAGAGTTGGGGAATAATCTATTACTATATAGATATATAGCTTTCAGAGGGAAGCAGACACTCACTTCCTCATTCACAAGTTCACTGTCCATCAGTTCATAAATTACTAAAGCTAATTAGAGAATCAATTTTTTGATTTTTTTGGGGTTAAAGTTCCAATGCTTCTGAGGGTAGAACTATTTCATATTTTATAAACCGTGGTGTGTGGAACGAAGCAGACTTGTTCACTAAGCTGTTTTGAGAGCATACAAAGCTAACAGAAGGTAGCTTAGAGCACTGGAGAAGAGGAAATCTAAACTCAAAGATCTTGGGGACAAATGTCAACGGGGCCTGTGAATGTTGATCAGCTTCCCAGGGCTTTCTTAGCACACATAATACCTGGGTTAGATCCTAGCCCATGTATGGCACCATAGTAAATGCCTGCAATTCAAACATGCAGGAGATGGAAGGGAGAGGAACGGAAGTTCAAAATCATCTTCATCTTGGTTACATAGTGAATTCGAGACCAATCTGGGTTGCTGAGAATCTGTCTCTCTCTCTCTCTCTCTCTCTCTCTCTCTCTCTCTCTCTCTCTCACACACACACACACACACACACACACACACACACACACACAGAGAGAGAGAGAGAGAGAGAGAGAGAGAGAGAGAGAGAATAGGAATAGAGGAGACAATGCCCAAGGCCCCTTTCTTGTGCCATGACCTCACCCCCAGTGCAAAGGCTGCTGTGTGCAGCCATAGAGACCCTGGAGAAAAGCTGGAGAGACTAAGAGTGAAAACCACCCTGCACAGCTGAGGATCTGGAGACCAGAGGTACTGCAGTACTGCAGATTCAGTCAGCACTCTGTGCAACCACCTGCATCAAAAATAGGAAACGTGAAACTGGACCCCTGAACAGGATGCAAACCATACAATCAGTTCAAGAGTTGGAGTCTGGAGGGAAGAGTCTGAAAAATCATTTATTCTGTGCATCTCATTAAGAACTACTGTGGGTACATACTGCAATGCTTTAAGCCTATACCCAAGTGAAGAGCATCTGCAGAGGCCTTCTGAGCCCATCCCACCCACCGTACCCCTTGTGCCAGCCTCTCCGGTCTCTCTCTGAGCTCTGCCCCGGTGCTGTTCCCAGCCAGCCCTCCAGTCACGGGCCCAAAAGAAACGACAGAAGGCCGGCAAGCAGCCCTTTTCGTCGTATAGTCCTCAGTCATAAATCTGCTGTGAATCACTTTCCGTGCATATGGAAAATAAAATAATATTTTGTTGATGACTTAAACAAACCAAAAATGCTGGCTGCCATTTTAGCACAAGGATACGTTCTGGAATTTTCCAAAGAATAGAATCGTGTCTCTTAAGTCTCTTTATACAGAAACTGTTCCGGTCAGTGAGGATTGCCTGAACAGCCTGCTCTTACCAAGGAAATCATAAAATTCAGTCTCCTCACTTAGGGCCACAGAAAAAAATCTCAAAATAATGCTACACTCAAAAGCATAGACCTTTCTATGAAACATGATAAAATGGTAAACTGAAGGGAAATACAATTAATCCAGGCATTTTGAGTAGAACTAAGTTACATCATTGACTTGGGAGAAAATCTGAAGAAAAATAGAGGAATTGGTCAGTGAGATTCTTACATTTCCAATTGGGCATAGAATAACATTGGTTACCATTCTGGAAAATGGGAATCCAAGGATTAAACCTGGGGATATTACAAAAAAAAGTTAGAAAAACGATTCCTGATTGAAAGTTCATGCGTGTGTGTGTGTGTGCGCACGCGCGTGTGCACGTGTGCTGTGTGCTGACACACGTATGCCAGTGTGTGTGGTGGTCAGATGACAACTTCACTGTTATTCCTCACTTCCCACCTGGATTGAGACAGGGTCTCTTGCTCTTCTTCATGTCATCAGCCAAGCGTTGACAAGTCAAGCTTCTCGTTCTTCCAGGGGAACTTCATTGCTCAATTTCCCATAGCAATGCCAGGCCCCGGCCTCTGGGTTTGTGCAGATGTGAAGGATTCGAACAAAGATCCTCACACGATCACAGTAAGTACTTCATCCACTGAGCCATCTGTCCAGGCCTTGTCTTTATTTTTGATTTTTTTTTTTTTTTTTGGTTTTTCGAGACAGGGTTTCGCTGTGGCTTTGGAGCCTGTCCTGGAACTAGCTCTGTAGACCAGGATGGTCTCGAACTCACAGAGATCCGCCTGCCTCTGCCTCCAAGTGGGATTAAAGGCGTGCGCCACCATTGCCCGGCTTGTCTTTATTTTTGAGTTGGGGTTATCTGTCCCAGACTGCTGCTGAACTAACTTTGTAGCTATTCTGTACACTAAACTCCCAGGGGCAGGGATTATGGGCCTGCAGTGCTGGAGATCACAGTTGGGGCTTCCGAGTGCTACACAAGCACTGTTAACTTAACTACACCTCCAGTCTGAACTTCTTTGTCAGTAACGAGTAACAACCATCTGTAATTATGGGATCCATTGGGATGTTGGGATATGTGTGTACGTCATAGGAAGATTTGATCAAACCAATTGCCTGTCTGATACTTGTACCCATGACACAACTAATGTTTAGCTTGCTTTTATACCGCAAGCCCCCACACCAATAGGTGGACTAATAAATGAACTCCAGGTTGACCACACTTGCCTACAAGGTTCTGGAAAAGTATTAACGTTGGAGACACAGTGCTCCGCCTACTCAGCAGAAAATGCTATAGGACTTCGTTAAGTTCTCGACCAGGATCAGGCCAATGAGCTATCTGAGTCTCTCAGTCGGCAGTCCATACCATGTTTCTCTCCAGGTCTCCTTTTTATTTATTTATTTATTTATTTATTTATTTATTTATTTATTTATTTATTTAAGATTTCTGCCTCCTTCCCGCCACCGCCTCCCATTTCCCTTCCCCTCCCCCGATAAGTTCCCTTCCCTCATCAGCCCGAAGAGCAATCAGGGTTCCCTGACCTGTGGGAAGTCCAGGGACCACCCACCTCCATCCAGGTCTAGTAAGGTGAGCATCCAAACTGCCTAGGCCTGAGAACTCCAGGTCTCCTTTTAGTTGTTGCTAGCAATAAGTGTATTTTGGTTTGTTTTATGAAATATGGCTGAGCTGATGTTTTGGCTCCTAATGTACTAAGAAGAGGGATGTGTCAATAGGATTCAGTGCTTGAGAACCTGCCAACGGGGTAAGGGTGTCAGTGGGCAATGAGAATAAATGTAGGTGTCTTAGTTAGTCTGGACTACTGTGGGAAAATAACCACAGGCAGCGTGGCTTAATGGCCAGCATCTATTTATTTAAAGGGTCAAGATTAAGATACCAGATTTGGCTTGGGGACAGACACTCTAAGAGTCTTAGAGTGTGGGTGATATCTCTAGGTTCAGCATTCCAAGGACAGATGGACTTTCCCAAGAACCCATCATCATGACCTCATTATTTCCCAAAGGCCTCCTTCCCTCACACTATCTTGCTAGGGTAAGGATGTTAGCATGGGGATCTGGAGAGGCAAAAACACTTAGCCTATTGCTATGGACGTAATTTAAAAGTTGACTATGAAAGATGTTTGCTAATGTTGTCTGTGATTAAGTAATTTCAAACATTCTAGTTTAGTGACTCTATCCAGGCACGATTTAACTCTATATTCTCATGTTTGGTTCAGCTCCCTTCTTAATACTCGGGCATAGTGAGGGCACTTTGAAATGTAGCAGTTGTGAGCAAGCTCAGAGATGTCAGGAGGAACTAACAATCATCCTTGTCGGGACTTCACCCTGCTCAGGTGGCTTCAGATAAGAAAGCTATTTATTATGAACACAATCTCAGCTGTGTTATAGTAGAAAGGGTTAGGGAGACAACTCAGCAGTGAAGACCACTGGCTGCTCTTTCAGAGATCCCAGGTTCGAATCCCAGCACGCACAGGGAGGCTAACAACTATCTCCAATTCCAGGTAGAGAATCCCTGGCCCTCTTTTCGCCTCTGACAACACTAACTACAGACACAGCATGAGGGGTCTGGATGCAGGCAAAACACACATACACATCAAACAAAAGAATAAAAACCAAGTGTTTAACAACAAAAAGAAAACTGAAATTCTGAAAAACATCTGCCCCGAGAGGCTACTGCAAATTCATCTGGGGCTTTAAACATGTTATTAAGCTACAACAATTGATAGAAATGTGTGTATGTTGATAATACATAGATATAGAAACATGCTTTGTACATACACGCATACATACACACAGGTGAAAAGCAGTTCATACACTGAGAATGCTGATGACCTTATGTAGTGGGATCTGTCCCACCCCCAGCACGGTTTTTAAGTTCGAATCAAACTAAATGCTTTTTTCTTGCCTTTTTCATGTCAGAGAACCCATTGGAAAGGCACCAATCTACCAACTCATTATCTCCAGAGATGTTAATTTCAAGATGTGACATTCTTATGGTGACATTTTAAAATCAAATCCTAATTAGCTGTTAATAAAGCCGCCGTTAATGTGAATGAGTTCATCCAGTACTATTGATTGGAAAGAGCTGCATCTGCCCGACAGGCAGTTCAGGGACAATCCCGGGTCATGGACGGCAAACCCATGAAGTTCTGCTGAAGTAAGTGATGGTCAGATGCTTTGCTCATGTTCGTCTGTGTGTGTGTGTATGTGTGTGCGTGCACACATGTGTGTGTCTACCAGAACATGTGAGATTATTACCTTACCACCTCTATATAAAACGTTCTAGGGTTAAAGGGTGTTTTCCTTAAAATTTATTATTATTATTATTATTATTATTATTATTATTATTATCATCATTATTATTAGCATTGGTGTTTTACTGAATGTGTGTCTGTATACCATATGTGTGCCTGTTGCCCAGGAAGACTTGGAGAGGACATTTGATCCCCTGGAACTGGAATTACAGAGAGTTGTGAGCTGTCCCTTGGGTGCCGGAAAGTGAACCTTGTTCCTCTGGAACCCCAGCCAGTCATCTGCATCATCTCCCTTGCCCCAGTCACAGACATTTTGACTGATTGGCCAACACTGAAATTTTACAACTGCATCTTAAATAATGAGTTTGCCTCAGCACAGGAATGGATACATTAGAGGACACGTAACTTGTTAAAGGTAACCGATACTTTTCTCTGAAGAACTTAGGACTGTGTCTTAGAATTCTATGTCAAACAAATCAAAATTGGTGTGTGTGAACACACTGTGTGTGACTCACTAATATTTGCTTAACCCGCAAACTGGTTCTGGAAAGAACAATCCCCAGGGTAGACAGAACCTTAGAAATAAATGAACTTGCATGTCCAGGAAGGACTTCATGACAGGCTTTCCATGACTTAGACCTCATGATAAATGCAAGGACCATGAGGCCCCTGGTGTTTCTGGAACCCAAATACATTCACGTGGAGGGACTTGCTGTTCGCATTCATGAGAGAGAGAGAGGAGCGGCGGTTGTCATGTGGAGACCCTGAGGATCAAATGATGGAGTCGAAGGCTGTATTTTATGAGTGTGTTCCTGAAATAGTGTGGCTCCTCAACTGTGAACCACACAGCCACTGTGGAAAAGAATATGGCAGAAAGCACCTAAGCACGCGGGAGCTTCAGTTTCTATGGTTCCTCTTCTGCTGGGTCAACTGGGGATCTAGAGCACTGCTAGAGGGATGGCCTTGTTTTAGAGGCTGGCATTGAGATCCTCACTGTACCCCAGTTAGTTATTAGGGAGTCTCTATACAGTCTGGATGCCTCTCAAGTCCTCTGTCAGGATGGCCAGGTCCAAACTACAGCAAGGTATCTGTATCTGGGTATCTGGGATCCCGACTCACAGGTAATGAGAACATGGCTTGCTCTCGTGGAGGTCCTGCTCAGTGCATGATTTCTATATAGTTCGATATGTTCCTCCCAGCTTTCTTTAATTTGAGTAATGTCATCACTCTGGGGACGTAGCCAGTCAAGGTTAACTCTTTTTTACTCAAACATTCTTTCAGCTGACCTCTAAATTCATAAGACAGTTTTCTAGATTTCTTTGGGAAAGGTTAGCTTTGGGTCACTCAAAACGGCAAAATAGCACTGTGCCCATGAGTGGCATGTCCCAAATGAACTGAAAAGAAAATTGACTTATTTTTTGTCCAATTAGTAGTTAACAAGAACCATCTGTTCCCAATGCTTGCCATATAACTTTTATAGCTCAATTCCGTTTCAGAGAGAAAGATACAGCCACGCATAATGAACAACGGAATCACACCACCTTCTGGGTCCACACTGTGAAGACATGTTCTTCAGTGATGTCTGTAAGGGTGTACATCACTCTGGAAAAACGCCGTGGGTATCTCTGCTTCGTGTAAGTGATGCAGCCTTGGCAAAGCAAGCACTGGTTGAAGTTGCATCATTTCACAGGCTACAGCGAAAGCAGCAAGACTTTCTTCATACAGAGGTACGTAATTACCTCCATCTTGTGCCGTTTAAGCTGCAAAGATGGAACCCCATATTCTTCTCCTCAGTAATTGCCATTCACATCTGACGCATGTGCTTTAATGAGACACGGGCATGTGCCTGACAATGGGCGTGTGCATGTCTATAGAGTTAGCCTATGCCTCCCACTTTGTGTCTACAGCGAATATCCACCCAAAGGTGTTTTTTCAAGACAATTGTGCCCTGTAGCACAGAGAGAGGGTTTAAGTGTCATTTATGAAATAAATATAAGAGGTCAAAAGTTTGAGAACTCTTCCATTTCCCACTGGGGACAATACTGGTGGGTGACTGCCCCAGGCTGTGAGCCTGCTGTCTCTGTCTTTCCCAGATCATTTAGTTTTACAATGGTAAATAGAATCCTAGTTACTGCTCTTTAGGACTGAGCTATGAGAAGTCATTGGGAAATGCTCTTCAACCCTAAAGGAGAAGCCGCTACAAGTTGTGAGCATCCTATCCCCAGGAACTCATGACCTTTGAGCTTCAAGCATTCTACACCTGGTTCCATTTCTAGCCCTTCTTCATCATGAGTTAGGGTCTTGCTTATATCTCAAGGTAGCCCTGAATTCTTTTTTTTTTCTTCTTCTTTTTTATTTATTTATTTATTTTTTTATTGAGAATAAGAAAAAAAAAAAGTTTCCACCTCCTCCCAGCCTCCCATTTCCCTCCCTCTCCCCCCAAAAAAAGTTTCCACCTCCTCCCAGCCTCCCATTTCCCTCCCCCACCATCCTCCCCACTCCCCCCCCCCCCCCCCCACACGCCCCCTCCGCCCCTATCC
>NW_026067911.1:8608670-8615001 GCF_014885135.2 Alexandromys fortis | reverse complement strand
AACCCACCCCACCCCCAAGATCCCAATTTTCTCCCCGGCAATTTTATCTATTTCCCTTAGCCAAGAGGATAACTATATGTTTTTTCGTGGGTTCACCTTCTTATTTAGCTTCTTTAGGTTCATCAGGTATACACTCCGTGACCTTTATTAATGGCTAGAAACCAATTATGAGTGAGTACATCCCATGTTCATCTTTTTGGGTCTGGGTTACCTCGCTCAGGATAGTGTTTTCTATTTCCATCCATTTGCATGCAAAATTCGAGAAGTCATTGCTTTTTACCCATATGATCATTTCATTAGATGCTGAAAAAGCATTTGACAAAGAGCCCTGAATTCTTTATTCAGTAAAAAAATGTGTTCAAAGTTGTAATCCCCCTGCCTCGGTGCTGGGACTGTAAGTAAGCAAGTAGCATAATACATAACTTAACTTAAGATGGTTTATTTTAGAACCATAGACTCTCCTATCAGGAAAGTTGATGATGAATTAATTACTTCCTACTTGTCTCAGATTATAATAATGAATTGCTAGACTTTTGTGAACTCAGATAAGAGCTAATATAATATGAACCTAAACATAAACACCCCTATCACAGCAGCACAGAGTAAAAGTGAACATTGGCTGTGGTGAGAATGGCTCATGGTGTTGTTTCTAAGGCTGGTTTATTTCCATGGGGTACCCTTTGCTCTTGTCTCAATGCTTTCTTATGTAGGGTCTGAGATTTTATATTATCAAGAGCCTACACAGATGTTGACCCATTAAGAAATGTTGGCAAACGAGTTCAACTTAAGACTACAGAATAAAACACAATGGTTTTATTTCCATGATAACCCATTCTGAGTAACTTTACCTGATTTTAATGCAATGCTACCTGAGCCCTTTTGGTTAGCAAGGGCATGTTTAAACTGTTGTGTGAAAGAAATTGACTTTTTATTATGGAAATTGGAAGCTATACCTGAACACATGGTCTGGCAAAGCCTTTTATTCCTCTGTTATTATTTTTTATAACCTGTGCACTCCTCTATTTGAGTATAAACATCATTGCTAAACTGCGTTTAAGGAGCATGAAGAGCACTTTTATAACATTCGCGGTTTACTCGGAATGGTAACGGCACCAGCTGTGAAAATAAGAGTAGATTTCTTTCCAAGACCGGATCAAGCAAATCACAGGTGGTTAGGATGGCAAACAACCTAATGCACTATCCTGGACACAGAGATGACTTTGAGCTGGGGCAGAGGTGGGGGGTGGTGGTGACAGTGAAACAGAGCTGTAAGGATTGTGAGCCCTCCCTCCAGGGCCCATCCATGTGAGCACCTGGGACTCTGTTCCAGGATCCAGTTCTACACCTACAGCTTTGGTGAAGCTGCGCTTCTGGGTAGAACTTATTAACTGTCCTTGATTTCTAGTCAGTTACTGTCTGTTGACAAAATAGTGCATTGAAAGCCCTTGACTTTTAATCAACTCTTTCCAAATCAAAGAATGATCTAGAGTTAGTTCTGTTGGTTTCTTATCCAGCACTCAGTCCTCTTGTTCTGATGTTGTGGGAATAGAAAATTATTTGAGCAAAAAGTAGAAGATCAAGATCAAGCAAGAAGACAGGCAGAATGAGAAGAGAGAAGGGCTGGTCAGGTTTTGGAGGCAGGGGTGGACAGGAGAACAGAAATGGAAAGAAAGCAGGACCTTGGGATCCATTTCTTGGGGATGCCTACAGTGCTTTCTCATAGGCCGACAGACATTTCTGGTGGAAATGCGTTTAGTGGTACAAAGTGATTGGTGACCACAAGATGGGGTAACCACAGGCTCTCTTTCTCATAGGAAATATGGGAAGGGGCCACATACATTTAATGATTCAAGTAGAACTGTAACAGTTCTTATTATTTTTGAAATCAATTGGAAAGCCTGCCCTGGTATCAGATTTTACTACTGATCTTACATATGAGGAAGATTGTAAAGCTCTTCACAAATGTTTGGAAAGTTTTCATCAAAATCGGTCCAAACTCAGTTAAACATTTAATCAATGTAGTTTTATTTTCATAAATGCATTATAAAGCTAGCGGATCTCAATTATTTATGGCTTGACATGTACATTAAATAATCCAGTTCAAATAAGTTTTGCTTTTGAAGGGTATTAAAAGCATCAAACCAAAACCAGAAATATGCACACATTTCTTAAATATTTAGTAAATGTCTTCCACATTATATTTCTCTCCATACCAAAAAAAACCATATTGCATGAAATAATTCTTCCAACTTTAGGCAAAATTGCATGAAGTAATTTGTAAGGGTTCTCTTTTCCCAGTATAGCCACATTTGGAGAGTTGAGGGTGACATCATTTCTCTGTACCTTCAACAGCACTTTCTGGTCTGAGCTGTGAATTAGGGACTGCAGATTGCAGTCGTGGTAGGTGACTGTCACCAGTTTACCTCCTTATGCTTGATGGAGGCCACCGGCCTATCTCTCCACGTTTGATGGCCACCATTCTCCTTGATATTCTTCATGTTGAATAGTTCCCATCTGTATTAGTTGCTTTTCTGTTGCTGTGGTAGAATACTGTGACCCAGTAGACTTGTAGAAGGAAGTGTTTATTTGTCTTACCGTTCCAGAGAGATAAATCTGTCATGCTGGGGAATCACGGCAGCAAACAACAGACATGGTGGGTGGAGCAGAAGCTGAGGTTCAAACCTCCGAAAGCTCCCCACAAAGTGCTACTCCCTGGGAACACCCAAGCATACAGAGAACATTTTCATCCAAACCACCAAGCCATCACACTCCCTGCTCTCTGTGTTGACAGATGATCTCTTCTTACAGACCTGTGGGAAGTTCCCAGAAGCTCACCTGTACCCTGTCTGCTCACCAAACTGTTTAGATCTTCTCCAAGTACCATGATGCTCTTAAAGTAACAGGGAAGATTCCCCCCATGTGATGCTTTGATAGAGCTGTCTTCATTTCTGTGAAGTGCTTTTCTTTTTTTTCTGTGGTTTTGGAGCCTATCCTGGAACTAGCTCTTGTACCCCAGGCTGGCCTCGAACTCACAGAGATCCACCTGCCTCTGCCTCCTGAGTGCTGGGATTAAAGGCATGCGCCACCACCGCCCGGCTGTGAAGTGCTTTTCTGTGTCTCATTTCAATAGTTTTCAAGATGGCCTTGGAGAGCGTTTGTGTTGTTAAATAAACCATTTATTTTCTGAAGGAGAAGAAACAGGCATTCCTTTTGCCTGCCATGAGTCTGGGTCCTACACCCGCCATCTGAAACATGGCCTCCAGGTATTGGCGATTATTTAGCTATTTTTAGAACTCTTTCGTATTAGGAAGCAATAAGAGTAGAAACAATTTGTGTAGCATACAGTATATTTGACTGCTTCTTTAATTAGGAAACAATACATTTATTTCATAGTAAAGGTCTCAAAATTATTCTAAGAAACTGGGCTAGATCAAAATTGTGAGTCAATTAAATTGAGTTTAATCACTTGCAGTTTAAAATAATTTTAGAAAAGGTTAAATGATTTTGATGCTGCAATATATTGTTATCTATGTTCAAAGCTGCTCCTTTCTTATTTGCATTATGTACGGATAAACATTGTAAGTCAGCAGCACTTTACACACACATACAAACACACTTAAACATATGCATGTATAAACTGTAATGAAGTTTCTCATGGAAGCATCCATAATATATTTTACAACACACTCTAGGGGAGTGAGAAGTGGTCCTTTTGCCATGAAATTCCTTGTTGCACCCAGCCCCAGTATATACATCTAGAAAAACAGCACCCACACATAAGGCTTGGAAATCATTTCAGAAGACAAGGTGGAAAGAATTTGAGAGCCAGAGGAACAGGGAATTTTGTGTAAGATTGTGTCCTCTAGGAATGTCAGACGCTATACCCAGAGAGTCTTACCAACCTGACTGTCCAAATGTGAGCTGAACAAGGGTAATAGCAAAAGACATGCTAACATGAACTGGGGGAGCACCATGGAACCTTAAGGCTGCACTAAGGATACAGGCCACTAAGGAATACATGGCAAATAGTCTTCCCCTGAGAATAGCACACCTACTGGTTATCCAGTACAAAGGGTCATCCCAGAAAAATACATACAAGTGACATTATACAGACTGAGCAAGCTATATTTATATATTTAGGAACATATATGTTATGTAAGTAACAACAATTAATGAAAAAAGAGGCCCCAGATGTGAGAATTTGAGAGGGAGTGAGAGGGATATATGGGAAGTTTGTAGGGAGGAAAGGGAAGGGGGAAGTTATATAATTATCTCAAAAAGTAAACAATTTAAGACATCTTTGTGATCACAGAAACCCCATTTGGAAGACAATGGCAGCATCTCTCTAGTCACTTCTTTATAGCAAAATGAATCTCATTACAAAGGTTACTTTTATAGTGAAACTACAGATTCCCAAGGCCTGAGACTCGGCGAGCCTATCACCACAGGGTCACTTTCCCAGAAAGTCAGTGCTTCTCTTCTGCAACAAGCTAGCAAATCCGCAGGACTGTGATCCCCAATTCAACAAAACTGACCCAGCTGATCCTACCAGTGTGATCACGTGATAAGGCCATGAAGAATTAGATTAGATAATGTAGCAGATGACCTAGGACTGTAGCTTGGTCTGGAATGCCTCCCAGATTCTCATGTGTGAAAGGCTTGGTGTCTAGAGTGGCACAGTTACCAAGTGGGAGAACCTTTAAGAGATGGTGCTTAGTGGGCGGATTGTCAACTACTGGGAGTGTACCCTTAAGGGGGTAGTAACACCCCAATCTCTTCTTTTCCTCTTTGTCCCAGATCATCAGGAGCACAGCTGCCATTCATTCTCCACCATTCCCATCCACCATCCCTACTGAAGCCTGCAGATCTACATATTCACAGACTATCATCTTCACAACTGTGAGCCCAAATAAACACTTTCACCTTGTGAGCTGATGATGTCAGGTATTTGTCTCAGCGACAGCAAACTGACCTAAGGGCCATCTGTTTCCCATGTAACTATGGACAACTCTTCAACCAATGCAACAGCGACATCAATATAAGGGGCATGGAGTCTTTATTTCCTTAAACAGCAGAGGGTCTCCCACTCACATTTAACTTCCACCATATGCTTCACTTGGTCTATAGTCTCATAATTCAAGTTATGACTGTGTTTCCTGTATAAGCCACAGTCTAGGGTATGATCACCTAAATTTAAATTAATTTTACGTTAATTGACAGAGTCACTTCCAGTCATGACTTGGAATTTCTAGCCTAGTCTTGTTTAAGTTTTTTGTTGTTATTGTTTTTGAATAGTACATTACATATTTTTTGCCTTGTTATCCCACTTGCTTTAATCAGGATTCTGGTTGAAGGAAACTGTGTGTGTCCAGTGTAGTGTGTAGTCATGTTAAAGCTATACTTCACGGATAATTTTTCTACTAATAGAAGTCAAATGTTTATTCTCCTGTAAATGAACACCATTGTTGCAGACACCTCTGGGAGATTACTTATCATGAGGGAATCACTTAGTTCTTATTAAGAAGAAAGCAGCTTAGTGCTGAGATTCATGGTTGTAAGAAAAACCAACTTCCTTTATTTTTGGCATTCTCACTTCTCCAAAACGAAAATGACCATAGCAAGCTTCATGTCCAAAGACATTTGCATATATTCAAAATTCTTTGTTCTAAGTGTTGTTTTTTTTTCCCCCCTCTCATTTGTGTTTTCTGGGAACCCCTGTTGAGATATTTGCTTTAAGCAAAGTCAGCTTATATGAATATTTTCCCTGGGAATTTCATAATACGGACCCCATTCTTACACAGTCCTTAAAGTTAAACATGACATTTCCTTTGCATGATTATTTGGATCTGATTAGATCAACTTCACAAAACCAGGCCAGAAGGATGACAGCAGCCACATGATTATCTTGGAAGAGGTGAGGAGACCATCTGTCCCACTTACAAAGCTGAGAGAGGCATGCTGTCCTAGCTGCTAACCTGTGGAGGTTGTGAGTGGAGTCGTGGAAAGATCCTGAAACTCAAGTTGAAAACCGTGTCAATCATCTTCTCTCGTTCATACCTCTGCCTCTAATTCTTTAAGAGAGAGAGAGACAGAAAGACAGAGAGAGAGAGAGGTGTGTGTGTGTGTGTGTGTGAGAGAGAGAGAGAGAGAGAGGTGTGTGTGTGGGAGAGAGAGAGATGTGTGTGTGTGAGAGAGAGGTGTGTGTGTGTGTGTGAGAGAGAGAGGTGTGTGTGTGTGTGAGAGAGAGATGTGTGTGTGTGTGAGAGAGAGAGAGAGATGTGTGTGTGTGTGTGTGAGAGAGAGGTGTGTGTGTGTGTGTGAGAGAGAGAGG
>NW_026067911.1:8561080-8608322 GCF_014885135.2 Alexandromys fortis | reverse complement strand
GGTGTGTGTGTGTGAGAGAGAGAGAGGTGTGTGTGTGTGTGTGAGAGAGAGATGTGTGTGTGTGAGAGAGAGAGGTGTGTGTGTGTGAGAGAGAGAGATGTGTGTGTGTGTGTGTGAGAGAGAGAGAGAGAGAGAGAGAGAGAGAGAGAGAGAGAGAGAGAATAACAAGAGGTTGTAACGGATAGTACCTGTTTTCTTCCAATGCTTATGTGTGTATGCACACAACTGCACATGTTAGTGCATGTTTGTATGCGGGGGGATATGGGTGTACATGTGCATACATCCATACAAAGAAAAGCCAAAGGCCAACTTTGATATCATTCCTCATGAGCTGTCCACCTTTGTTTTTGAGACAGAGTCTCTCACTGATTCAGTTTGTGGGCTGACTGACTAATGAACCTCCTGACCTCCACCCCACCCCCAACCCAACCCAGCTAACTCTGCAACTGTGTCAGCTAGAATGAAATAGTAATGACCTCAGAGCACCCACAATGCACCAGTGTCACATTAAGGAAAAGAAATCAAAGTGCTTCCCCTTGGAGTAATTTTACCAAGAGTGAGCCCAGATTTGAATTCTTCGTGTTTCTCTTTCCCTGTGTCTCCCATCATCTCCTTCTGTCTGCTGTTTGAATCTGAATCTGCGCCTCCCTGAATGCTGCCTTTTGAATTTGTTCATGTGTGCCCCCGACAAGCGGCTTTGCTTGCTATTTACCGAAAGGCACAGGGGGATACTTTACAGAAACGTTTAACAGAGTTTTACGGGGGATTGAAACTTACTTTCTCCAACTGACCCCAAATTGACTCAGGTAACAAAAAGTACTCCAAACATATTTATCAACCCTTATCCCTGCTGCTTCCAACATTTACGTGGGTATTCTTTTTTATAAGGCTGCAATTCAAACAACCCATTGCTGTAAACAAACGAGTACTGCATTGCTTATACATAAACACATGCGTCACTCTTGGGTCAGGGGCATGGAAAGTAAATAACGTAAGATTACAGCTATGCATTAGCTGAGCTTGTAAAAGCTGACTACATGGGAAGTCTACGGCAAGGAAAGCCGGCTGTTAGATGGTTCTCTTAAGGGCAGGTTAAACCAGCAGGCTGAGTCCTTAAGATGCATCATTAAGTTGGTTGTGAGGTACAGCAAACGTGCTAGTCTCTTTGAATATGAGAGTTATTTTCATGATAATCTGTTGTCCTGCGCAATCCTTCTTTTCAATTCTTTAAAAAAATTAAGAATTTAAGGTCTGGAAAGATGTCTCAGAGGTTAAGAGCTACAGGGGAGAAGTGGAGCTATGGAAACATTTTAAAGTAGATTTTTATCTTTGTGATTTCATTATTTTGTAATTGACTTTCAAATTTATATCCTGGCCATATGTTAATATTATTATCAAGAAAGCCATAAGAGTGAGCGATTTTACAGGCGAAGCTTTATGTGGTAGCTCCAGAACGGTCGTGGGCTGCACTGTGCATCGGGGGTCACTTACCTGAAGGCACAACAACCACAGCGTTTTCCAAGATGGTTGTTGGGTGTCAGGCTAGTTAGGAACTTTGCTGATGAGGCGGGCAGACATCTATTTTTCAGGTCACACATATTTAATTGTCTTGGACGGTGACTGCGTTGTTTCCTACGATCTAAAACCTTTCCTGGTATCGTTTCTCCCCGTTTTAATGTATTTCCTTGTCAAGTCAACCTGTCTCAAGAGTTTACTCTGACCAGCCTTACGCTCCTGCAGTAACTTTCACTGTGAGCGTGTAGGAAGCTCTTCAGGGCATCTTCTCCTGTCTCCATTCTGTAACGTAGCTACCTTGAGATGCTGAACCTTTTATTTCCCAGCCTTCCTTTATAGCATGTTCTCAAGTTTCTATGCCTCCTGCTTTGTCATACAGGACTTGCTTAACTGCCCTCTAGATCATGAGGCTAGTCATGTAGCTCTCATGATCGACACGTGAATTAAATTTTAATTCCACCATAGGGTCCACTTTTCGGACACCTGCCATTGAGGACTTCTCACAATCTAGATGATATTTGAGAAACAGCTGTGGAGATGCCAGCAGGTGGGTAGAGGGATCAGGATGACATCAGTTTTCTTAGAGTCTCAGTTAATAGTCAATGTCACTCAGACTTGGATTTGTATTGCAATTCACTTCTAAGTCTTCCAGGGTTTCTTATGGTCATGGCCACTTTTATTGTAAAGCCATATATGTTTATGGTGGTGACTCAAAAGCAGAATTTATATCTACTAAAGCTTTTATTTAAAGTTTCTTTTTTTTTTTTTCAAAACCACAGTCTGAGCAATGCTTATAGATTGTCCTGTGCGGAGGAACACAAAGCGTCAGGGATGCTTGGCCCCATTTCCTTACAGTCCAAATATCTGGAGTTTAATTCTTCCTCTGGAGCCCAGGAGTTAACATATCAGTTACCATGGGCTGCTCAATCAGCCTGTGGGTACCAGGCAAACAAGGTGCTGATGTATAGAAAACAGTCAGAGTGAAAGGGAAACAAGGTTTGGTGGCCAATGCTGCACATGGCGGGTGAAAAGAACAGAAGCAGGCGATGAAAGGAGACAGAGACAGAGACCCACATTGGAGCACCGGACTGAAATCTCAAGATCCAAATCAGGAGCAGAAGGAGAGAGAGCACAAGCAAGGAACTCAGGACCGCGAGGGGGGCACCCACACACTGAGACAATGGGAATGTTCTATTGGGAACTCACCAAGACCAGCTGGCCTGGGTCTGAAAAAGCCTGGGATAAAACCGGACTCGCTGAACATAGCAGACAATGAGGACTACTGAGAACTCAGGAACAATGGCAATGGGTTTTTGATCCTACTGCACGTACTGGCTTTGTGGGAGCCTAGGCAGTTTGGATGCTCACCTTACTAGACCTGGATGGAGGTAGGTGGTCATTGGACTTCCCACAGGGCAGGGAACCCTGATTGCTCTTTGGGCTGACGAGGGAGGGAGACTTGATTGGGGGAGAGGGAGGGAAATGGGAAGCGGTGGCAGGGAAGAGACAGAAATCTTTAATAAATAAATAAATAAATAAAATAATTAACAGACAAAAACAGAAAAAAAATTAGAATGGATAGCAACCACAAGGGACTCATGGCAGTGACAGTTACATGGGTAAGAACTCTGGGAAACAGCGCTCTTCCTGGACTTTGACAGATATTAGAGCAGGACAAGCTCCAGGACACTGTCCAGATAAACCGAGGGTCAACATGGCTCTCTCTTTTAATGAATCAAAGCATGAGACATAACTGCAGAATGAGGTCATAGTCAACATTCCGCGAGTTGGTTTGTAGATTAGATTGGAAGGGCAGGCGCGTGTTTCAGATGGCTGCAGAGTGTTACAGTCAGCACACACTCTGTCTCTCACTGCTTTGCGTGGCCTCCCAGAGAAATCGCCTGCTTAGACTTCTGAAGTTTTCCCTTTTCTGAGGCGCAAATGCTTGTTCCCATCCGAAGACCGTTAAAGAGGATCCTCCGAGGTATGTTCCCAAGTGAAACAGTTGTCAGTTTGTATCTCGGTAACAGCAATAAATCAAAGTCCCGGCAAGGGTCTCACTGTGTCCACAGCATGGAAGTGTTTGCAGAGGTCCCTCTGAGGAAATCCAGACCACTTGCAGAGTGTCAACACAGCAAAGTTCCCACAGTTTACTCCCAGAAGGTGCGGACTAGACCCTTGTGCTGCTCTTAACACACCTTCTGTGTCGTTTCCAGGAAATCCGCATCCTTATCATTCACACAGAGACCCTGGAACTGGGGAAAGTGTGGAGAGGGACGTTAGACTTTGGGGCATCGGGTTCTAAATGAGATGCATTCCTCAGACCCCCACCCTCCATGTCACGAGGATCTATGTGCAGTGGAGGTGGAAAGACCTTTAAAGCCAGAGGTAGTGGATGGGTGACACCAAGCATCCGCCTTCTAGGTGCAACAGAACTAGTGCACAGACTCAGAGAGACTGTGGCGGCACAAGACCTGCACAGGTTCAAGACAGACAGGGTCCCAGCCATGAGGGGGAAATGGACATGGGAATCCATCTCTAACCAGGAAGCTATCTGACACGACAGCCACCAGCAAGAGAAAAGCAGTTTTCTCCAGTGGAGTGCCACTGGGTGTAGCAACAGTCTACAGGGCAGGCCCCTTCCCAGCCGCAGTTGGTGAAGAACCCAGTAATAGCTTTTAGGGACTTTATTGCCCCATTTTGCATTGTTTCAGTATTTTTTTTTTTGTCTTATTGGATTTTTGTCTGCTTGTTTTGATTTTTTTCTTTTTTGTTTCTTGGGGATATTTTTTGGATATTATTGTTTGTCTGCATTTCTTGTTTTTTTGTTTGTTATGTTTTAGAGAGAAATAAAACATAAAACTGAGTGACTAGGGAGGTGAAAAGTTTCTGTAAAGAATTTGGGGAGGGGAAAACATGATCAAACTATATGGTATATAAACATTAATAAAAAAACAAAGAAATTTCAGTTAATGACGGCTATTGAGAATCTTCAAATAGAGGTCTCAGACCTGGAAGCAATGTGCACTCATTACTACTTAGATAGTATTTATTTTTAGGTCTTCTGAGTGGAAAGAACAAAGAAATATATATTTTAATATTTTTCATATAATTGCCTGTATCTATATTGACCTAAATATTCATTGCTAGTCTACCACTACAGGAATCATTAGGGTCTTGCTGGCTTAGTGGGGAATGCCTCGTTCAACACTGGAAACTGACTCCCACCCCCCCACTTCATTAGTTATGCAGTTTCATGCTTGTGTATCAGTGTTAGAATCCTAATGCTTACAACCCTGAGACATAACTGATTGAGTAGGTTATAGTGCTTATGTGTCATTTCATAAGAGAAACAAGTGTGAAGTTTGTCGCTTTAAGGATGCTTACATCTAAGCTGGCGCTCTGAATGTGTCACTGCTACGGTCACCTCCCTCCCATAATTAGAATAAAGCAGACAATCTGTCACTGCTAGATCTTCCTCGTTTGCTTATTATTATTTTTTTCTGTAACTTCTTGGATAATTATTGAACAATGCAGAAGCAGAAGTTCTCCTTGGAATGATATGATCTCAGAGATCACATGCCCGTATGTTCGTATCCACCTGGCATGCTGCGAGAAACGCTGGACCTCAGAGTACTTTTCAGAGTTCAAATATATACAGTGATGTCTCTGGAGGCAGCATATTTGTGTGTGACGTATGTGGTTCCTGTGTGATGTATGTGTTGTGTATGCTGGCGATCTCTATGTGTTTGTGTGGATATGATGGGTTTATGTGCTGTGTGTTTGTGTATGTAAGTGGGCTGTGTGTTTGCATGTGTATGGTGTATTTATGTGTTGTGTGTATATATTTTATGATGTGTACGTTTGGACGTGATGTATGTTTGTGTATGTGAGAGAAGTGTTTGTGTGTTCGCAGAGTGGATATGTGCTCTTCGTTCATGAGAATGGTGTGTATTTCAGTGAATGATAGTGGATTTTAAATGGTAGCGAATTTTTACAAACTTTAAAGGGATTCTGACATCTCCTTTATCCAAATAGAATAAATGAATGTTGAGTTTTATGACCAAATCTATCCCAGTCACAAAAGAATAATGGCATTTTTTAAAACTGTCATTTTCACCAGTGCCATGGAAATACTTAGTGAAGGTTAATGCCACTCAAAATACATGAAGAAACACAGTCTGTCATCCCTCTCTGACATCATCCAGAAACCAAAGTTCATAGGCACATCATGAGGACTGACGTCTGCTTACTGTCCGGACAAGCCAGTGAAATAGACAGGGGATACGCGTGCCTTCTGTGTGCCTTCCTCCCATTCTTCACGGTGAAGTTTGCTCTCTGTCAGTTTCACACGGGAAGCGAATGCATTATCGCCTTTACTCCCACCCACCCTATAGCCTCTTCTCCCCAGAGGTCCCCTTCTCCTTCTCATGCCTGTTTGTGACCAACTGTTTTAGCCAGGGCTATTTGTGCTTTTAAATAAAAATATAACCCTTCATCCCTTCCCTTTCCTTCCTCCGACCCATCCCAAGCCCCATCTCCGTCTCAGTGATAGCTCCTTTGCCTGTGACTATTGTGTGCATGCACGCACGCGCACATGCGCGCGCACATGCTCACCTCTCTGAGTTGTTGCTGTTGCTCTTATGTGTATAGTACAAGAGTTGAGTACTTTTTATTAAGTAAGCAATTGGGGGTCTCGTCCCCGAGAGAAACCAATTCACTGTCTCTCAGCAGTCATTGGTTCTCTGTAGTTCTTTGCTTAAGGTAGAGGAGGTGAAAAATTTTTCCCCTTCTAGTTAAGTATGTTTATTGATATCATCACTGCTCCCTTTTAATTGGGCTACAAGATACTAACTAGGTTTGTGAAAGATCTTTTCATACAACCTTCATTTTGGCTACTTTTTTCTCCGCCCCCCTTATCTCCCCAGCCCTCCCCATCTACACGTTCTATCCCTAGCACTACCTCCCTCTGTTTTCATTTTAAGAACATTCTACTAATCTCCATCACATGGCAAAAGGACATCTGTCAATCTAGGGACGACACATACACAGAGTAGGGCAATCTTTGCCTGCTACACCTCTGGCAAAGTAGTAATGTCTATAACACACCAAGATCTCAGATGACTAAATATTAAGAAAATAACCTGATCAGAAGTGACCTACAGAGCTCAATAGTTCTCAAAAGGAAAAATACAAACGGGAAGGAAATACTATAGGATGGGTTTGATACATTTAGGTATTGTGGGGATGCAGATGAAAGCCTCTTTGGGAGGCTACCTCACTTCAGTCAGAACTGCATTTATCAGGAATACCAATGGTGAGGAATGCTGGTGTGGATGTGTGTGTGCACGTGTGCCTGTGTCTGTGTCAGGGGAAGGGGGCGCTCTTACCCTGTTGCTGGGAGTGGTGGGGGTGTAAACTTGTGCAGTTTTTCCACTTTGGAAATCAGTCTAAAAGTTTCTTAAAAACCAGAAATGAAGCTCCCTCTGCATTTGAAATGCAATTTCAAATTTGAAATGAAAGTCGTCTCCCCTTTCATAAACAGCAGAGTCCTGATTTCCCACAGCTCGTTCCTCTCGGCAGATGCTCATTCTGGTCTCTGTACTGTGACGTTCAGCACATGCATTCATTTAGGCAACTCTCCGCCTTCTGTTCTGCTCAAGCCAGCCAACATTAATTAAACATTACACAATGGCCGAGTTAGCTTTAAAAGGAGGGAAAATCACTCCCATTGTTTTCAATATTTATATGTAGTAGGAAAATGTATGTATATAAACAGCTATAACAAACTACATCCCGAAGTATTACAAAAGATGTTAGTAATGATGGACACACAAACAGAAGCGAATAAAATAATCATGAAGGGAGATAAGAAAACAGAGTCACAAAAACTGAAAATGGGCATGCAGAAGACATCTACCCTGGGCTGGGAGAGCAAGTCAATGAAAGGGGTAGATGCTAAAATCTCTTAGATGTGTTTTAAAAATTTGTCATTAATTTTATTAATTCAAAACATACCATATACACAAACACACTTGTCATACCATATACACACAAATACACATGGCACAAATGCCCATAGATATACAGACACACATGTCATAGACACAACATACATACACAAAAATACACGACATAAGCACAACATATACAAAGACATATGACATAATCACATACGACACACAATCATAAAGGGAATGAACATACCATATGCACAGAGAAACACATGACATAGGTACACTAGATACACAAATACACATGCCGTACATACACAAACATATATAGTACAGACACACCATATGCACACAAACACATATGATATATACACATTACATATACATACATGGCATAGACTATATTACACATATATACACATGTCATAGTTATACTAGACAAACACACATGGCATAGACATACCATACACATACAAGCATACATGGCATAGGCTGTAGTATATTAACACACACAACATAGATAAACCAGACACACAGACATAAATATACCATAGGCATGCAGGCACATAGAGATAACATGTATACACAAAAAAAGATCACATAAATATATATATCACCTACTCATAAAGATGGGCACCACAAACACCCTTGCTTAAATTTTATATTGATATTTCAATAAAAATACCCATAAATCTGGGGAGTAGGAAAAAGGAAAAGGAAAATTATAAAACGTATGATTACAAATAATTTTAAGAATTAATACTTCTTTAAAAAAGTAATTCCTTCTTACACCAAGATCATTGGGCTACTGAGGGTCACGTCTTTATGTTCCCAGGTTTGACAAGTTGATACAATAGAGAAATTCCACGTTCTTCTTGAAGGTTCAGTTCTGGAGCGATCACGTAACAGGAATGGAAGCTGGTCGAGTGAGAGCCAGCAGCACCATTGCTTCATCCGCAGGGACATCTGTTCTACCACCAGTTCCAAGCCATGATTAGCACGGAGGTAAACGCTTATATGGCTCTCTTCCTAAAACCTTTGTTTCTCTTTAGATCTACAGTCTCCAAACAGGAGACGGTCTGAGCTTTCTCATAAATATAAGAAAACCATAGCAACAATCTCCTTATTACCACTGTCCCTCTACTAGGCAGTCGGCAGAATCTGACACATGAGGAAGCTTCTCTGCTGTGTCCATTTATATCAAAGCACTCCATTGTGGGGTGGGTTTAGTGAAATGGGAAAGTGCATGTGTAGCAACCATTGGCTTTATAATAACTCACTCTGGCTACCATCCTGATGACCTTATACATTATCTTTATAGGTGATTTTGATGTTTTACTGAAAGGTCAAGATACAAAGTTAGTTATATCTTATCTTTAGCTGTTCATGCTGGGTCATGGGTTATTATTCCCTGGATATGAGGCTCTTACACAGATGTCACATAGACTCATCATTTCTGGCCTCTCTACCTTCTGTCAGCACGGGGAGCATTTCCCTTCCCACATCCTCATCCATTGCTCCAAAAAGAGAGGTCTGCTGTTGATCAACATTTTTATTGATTCAAGCTTTTCATGCTTTTTTGGTATCTTTCCTTGCAATATTTTTTAAAAGAAGGTCAAATGCTACATTCTAAAATATTCTTCATTCATGTTGAGCAGATCACACATACCTATGATTTGTGCCCATTCGGATATAGTCCTAATGTGTCAAGGTTGAGACGTTAAGTAAACTAGAGATTTCAAAGCTAAACTTCCCACAGTAACAAAAATTCACCTCCCTTGCAATGACGTATGGCTAAAAACATTTAATAGCAAAGTCTTTGTCCAGTAAGTGTACATTTCTATGACTGTATTGCACACTGAGATTTTCTCCATTTTACACAGCTCAACATGGGCCATCTTTTGCTTGGAAAAAGGGGAAATGGCCCATTTTCCTTTAACCTATATATCCTCAGGCTGGATACTCGTGACTTAGAAGCATTGCTGGGCCTTTATCCAATATTAATTTCTCATGGTTTTTCTGATCATTACCTAAACATTCACCCAGGCAGAATTTAATTTAGACTAACCTTTGTTTAGCATCACCAAGCCATCTGCTCACTATTTTTCCAGTAACATATCTCCTAGGGGATGTTACCATAGCTGTTTCTCTCTCAAAATATTTTTAGACATTGGAAAATAGTCTAAACGTTTCGTTAAAATAAGAACGTTCTTGGGCCAAAGAGATAGTCCAACAGGTTAAGGAACTTACTACCAAACCTGATGACCTGAGTTCTAACCTCAAAACCTAAGTGGTAGAAAGAGAGAACCAACTCCCACAAGGTGTCCTTTGATGGCTACATGTGAGTCCTGGCACACTTGCATACACACAAAGACATATGTGCACATACAAGCACACACACATCAATTACTAAATATAACAAAATATTTTAAAATAAGAAACATGTTCACAAAGGCCTATCTGTAAGAGTCAAACCCAGGAACTTTAAATGTAAGGAAACATTCTTCCACTAAGTTAAACCCCCAAATATTGTTTTGACATTTAATATTTTATCTTCAATAAATCTTACAATAAGAGGTCAACTGTTCTTGTCTTCTTTTTGACTAACTTATTAATATACAGCCTATAGCAACATATACTATTGCATATGTATGTATATATCATGTTATACACACATGCATGTATATAGCATATATAGTATAGTTGACAGAAGCAATCACTGCATTGTAGGGAAAATTGGCCATTTACTTTAGATGTTCCTAACTAAATTATTGTGGGCTTTCTAGACCTCATAAAATAAAAGAAATGTCTCTTGGGCAAGGTAAGTAGTGGGTTGACACTGTGATATCACTGGCTTTGAGACATTATTTCCTTCATTGTCACATCTGTTGTTAGGAGCAAACCTAAGTTTCATCCTTTAGTTTTAACCTCACTAACTATTTAGGTATCATAATAAGGCTTTCTACTTACTGGAAGATTATCTACTTAATTTAAATAAAATGGTCATTTGTTATAATTATTTGGATAAATTTCAAATTATTTATTTTATTTAGATCTATCCATCAAAAATCTATCTATCTATCTATCTATCTATCTATCTATCTATCTATCTATCTATCTTCATCTTTTTGTCTCAGTGTTTTGATACATGAATTTATGTAGCCTGGACTGAATGCAGACTCACTGCACAGCGAGTGTGGACACTGAATTCCCATTCCTCCTGCCTTCGCCCCTCAAGTCCTAGGATTATTGGTGTGTGCCCACAAAACAGTCTTCATTTTTTTTAAAAATTAGATATTTGCATTCGTTCTTCTTTTTCTCTAATTTCTCTCCTTTGATCCATGTAGATTTCTAGCTTTGTCTTGACAGTTCTTTTTCTTGTGCTGTTGTCTGTGGTAGGTATTTTGTGTATTATATCCAGTGCCCTTTTCCCAGGCTGACTTTCCAGTTCTCTGTTTGATAATTGCATTAGCAGCTAAGTTTTCACAGATTACAGGTGGTTCTCATCAGTTACAGATTGTAAGCAGTTGCTAACTGATACACAGGGTACAGCATCACCTTTGTATAGAGGATGATTCTTAGGTCATTCGTGGTTAGTGTCAGCTTTGTATAGAGGGAGATCCTGAGTTCATTCATGGCAATAGGTCCCATGGTATCCTCCCAAAGCTAGACTTTATTTGATAAGCAATGTTTACTTAGGTGTCACTTTTCCCTTTCTCTTTCGTCTTTTACTCATTCGTTAGTGTATTTTCCTAAGTCAAGTTTACTTAAAATCATTTGTACGCAATCTCGTCTTCAGACCCAGTTCCTGGAACAGTGAACACAAGATATGAGTTTAACTCTCATGCATGTGATTTTGTTCTTTCATTCATCTGCAATGGAAAAACATTGAATGGGGATCAGGGATGTTGTACAGTGCCTGCCAGAAGCCCAAGTTTAACTTATGAGATTATGGAAAGAATGTAACTGGGCTTTGGGCACCAAATGCCAGAGTTGGAGGAACTTCTACGGAACAGATCAGCAGACACAAATCTTCAGCCATTTGCACTGTGATTACTCAGTATGAATGTATAAATGGCAGTGACTTGTTTTAGAGTTGCTGTTAAGTTTTTTGGTATGCTCTCTTTTAACTTAAAAATTTTCTTTCCTCTTGTGTGGCCATTGTGCACAGTCAATCTTTAAAGTTGAATTTTCTTAAAACTTAAAACTTGTTAGTCTTCATACAAGATTGTGTTTTCAGTTCCATGCCATCTCCCACATTCAAGGTTGTGCGATTTCATCCTTGTACTTCTAGGCAGATACAGCTGAGCATGGGCTGTCTGGGACAGGTGAATAATTTGTGAGGACTTGGACTGTTTTCTATATGTAAATCACCATGTGGGTCTGAAGGCTTGATGCAATATTACAACTATTGTATAGATATCAATTTAGGTTTATGGGGAGAAAATGTTTCTTCTCACACTGGATTTGAGAGGAAACTAAGCCTATAAGGGGGATATCTGAGACTGGGCCATGAAAGGTCTGGCGTTTGTATTTGATCCACCAGCACATGAAGCTACATGTGCCCATGATCTGAATTCAGATGTTATCTGCACATTCATGTGTGCTCCCATTGCAACTTCAGCCTCTTAGCACCTGCCTCTTTAAATAAAGATTCTTACCTACGTGTTTTTTGGAGAGGTCTCTATGACTTGCTTAAGAAAGAAAAATAAATATTTGTTGTGGAATATTTGTTTTCACTGTGTGAAGATGAGGTGCCACTGTGATTGGTTTAATAAAGAGCTGAATGGCCAACATCTAGGCAGAGAGAATAGGCAGGATTTCCAGGGAGAGAGAGAGAACTCTGGGAAGAAGAGATGTGGAGGATGCCAGGGAGATGTGGAGCAAGTCGGACTTATGGTACAGAGAAGCGTGACCAAGATACATGGCAAATTGTAGATTAATAAAAGTGAGTTAATTAAGTTGCAAGAATAGCCAAAGGTATCCATGTTTTTATTGGGGAGCTGGCAGTCACACTATCTAAAGTTCAACTACATTTGAGAAAGCTTACTACAATTATTCAATTCCTGAATATTGAATAGGCAGTACACCTGTGGCTTGTTTATAAGGGCTGAGAGATGGCCAAAGACACACCATTCGTGGTTCAAGCAGAGTTGACAATCACTCACACAGAAAGAATATAGATAGAAAATGGGTGACAGAAAGGCCTGTGAATGGTCCTCTTAGAATGAGTAAGGAACACAAACATTTGCCGTCTGTGAACAAGATGCTGTCTAGAATAAATACTCAGCTGGAGCTATCTGGAGAGAATGAGGTGGGAAAGATGCAGCTCACACCTCATCTCCATTTCTGATTTTAAGAGATTTAAGAACACAGAATCTATGGGATCAGCACTAGACCTTATAAATAGGCTTGGTAGCAATGATTTTGACACAATTACAACCACATAAATGACCTACAGTGTTGGAGCCACTTGCCAGAAAGAAAGATTATCCCATTCCCAGATTATATTTGATTACATTTCAGCACTCTCTTGATAAAAAGGACAATGCATTTTTTTCTCACTCAAATACATTATGTAGGGAGTATGGATATTCCATTCCTTTGAATTGTCAAATTGCCTCTCCCAAAATTACTAATTTTCTTCAATTTCTTATCCCTTCACTACCTAAATAAAATATGGTGATAGAGATCATTTTATATAATAATATTTAGGCTATATGTATATATAAGTATATTTTGTAAATGGAATGCGAGCAAAATGTAAGAAGAGACTCAGGAAGAAATGGATGGATGGCCCTTTATGTATGGGTGGGGCCTCTGTGCAGACCACTTGGTTGTAGCCTACCCTTTCCCACTTTCCCTTGGCTGGCAAGGCCAAGAATCACAGAGGTTGGTAGAAATAGTTTAGTCTTTAAATATTGCTGATTGGATACTGAAAGACTGCAGTGTGAACAGACTAAAGGCTGTGTGATCTGTATTAGAACTAGCTGAGAGGAAATTGACATCTAAACTTTGCTCTGAAAACAAAACAGCTGCTCTGTTTGTCCAAACATGGACCATCCATATGTAGCTTAGATAGGTCCAAAGGCTCCAGTGAGATTGGGCCCTGCCACTTAGAATGTCATCTACTCCAACCTTTACCAAACACTCAATTAAAAATCATAACAAATGACCCGTCTTAGCATCCTACCATGTTGAGCTCTGGTGTGGGAGTCCCCTCTATATACTGTGAGTACCATTCAACGGTCAAACTGTCTTTGGCCTGCGCAGAGCAGAATAGAGGTAGGTGGAGAAAACTAAACTGAATGCTGGGAGAAAGAAGGCAGAGTGGCTAGATACCATGCAGTGAGAGAAGAAAGACATTAGCTGCCAGATGGAACCTTGTCAGTAGGCCACGAGCCTCATGGTAAAATATAAAACAATGAAAATGGGTTAAATTAAGACATAAGAGGTAGCTTGCATCTGAATTAGCTAACAATACGCTTAAGTGATTGGCCAAGCAATGATTGAAATAATACAGTTTTTTTTGTGTGTGATTATTTCAGGAGTCTGGGCAGCCGGGAAATGAACAAGCAGAGCACCCCTTGATTCCCCTGCCTTTTAGAGTTCATCATTCTGGAAAGCCCTTCTAGTGTTTTGACTAATATATCATGTGATCGTTTGGACATTCCTGATCTCCTTATAAGAACATGAAAATATTTTCTGTGATCTACCAGAGTTGAAATAAATTATTTAATAAAGCTTGATAATTATTTGTGCACTGGCTTATCTTCTTACTTCTCTTTCAACCATTTAAGGAGGGAGGATGAATCAGAAGCTTGCATGACTGAGGCTCGATGTTTAGTATGAATCATTTCATTATCAATGACAGGGCTACTATATTGTAAATATTATTGACAGCCTATGACTACCATAAAATAAATTAATTCATACCCACATGTACGTGTGTGTGTGTGTGTGTGTGTGTGTGTGTTTATGGGGGGAGATTAGGTGTGTTACCTAACAATGTGCTAAAATTGGCCCAGATACCTTAAGGATTAAGAAAGACAGAATGGGCACAGGTCTCATTAGAACTAAAATAAATGCACTGTATAATATGAGTCCTCTTGGGCGATTCATTAAACCCTTTAAACACAGGAGTAAAAATGCACACCATGTTAGAGGGGCACTTTGTAATTGAAGACATATTCTGTTTATTTCCTGTCTGTGACACATCTCCATGATCAATGCCACTAACAATTGTTTGGAAGCTGGACCTCCCTGCACCTTTCTTTCAGAGAAAAAATATTTTTATGACTATAAATTAGCTTCTAACGTTAGAAGCTAGCCTAAATCTTTGAACTAATTATCTATAGATCAGCTTTATCTTTGGAAAGATGTCACTTTCTGAGAACAATTTCTAGGGTAAATTTAGAAGCAAAGTAAGAAAAATGAGAATATTTTTTATAGGCTTGCTTAGCTTAGGATCCAGTTTGGCTTGAAGAAGCATTCCAAAAGGAATTTTTTTCAGATTTTTTTTAACAGCTCAGTCATTCCCGTTTTAACACCAAATCCCATCATCAGTTTGATAAGCAATTATATAGCAGGTAAAAAGTTCTTTACTACACTTTAAATAAAACTGCTTCTAGATTAGTTTTCAAAATTTATGTTAAATATGATCTCAAATCCTAATAGGCTCTCTGTGCCTCTATGGACTCTGTGTGCTGTCGTTGTAAATTGAGATTCTGCATTTTTTTCCTTCCTTGTTTTCTACTTCTCTCTTGAAAATTAATGAATAAGATATATTTTTTATATACAAGATTAGTCAAAGCAGCAGATTTCTTAGAATTTTGTGCTGTGATTGAGATGAGAAAAATCACTGCTAAGTCCCAATTAATCCAATTGGGAGTAAATGCTCTGAAAAATATCCTGGCTCAGAACTCACTACCCATGGTGGTGTTTTTCCCCACATTCCTGACACAAGTGAATATTATTGTGGATGGAGATTATTCTCTCAATTAACCTTTTTCTGAAAGGTTAATAGTGGTTTTTTTGGTGAATTTTAAAAATAAGTACATGAGAAATCACCAGTGTAAAAAGAAAAAAAAAATGATTATAAAGCACAAAGTAAAATTCTAAGTCAAATAGGATGAGAATTTGCTGCACAGCTATTTCCTCTGAGCAGAGCACTCTATTCTGGAGGGAATCTCCTGGAGTCGCAGAAGGCTCAGAGGGAGCCTCTTTAAATTCGGTGAATAAAGAACTCAGAAGTCTCAGGAAGTCCATGGAATTTACCACGGCCCTCACAAGACTCTGTTCCTCCTCAAAGTTGTATAAGCAATAAGGACGGCTCTCCGCTCTCAGGGATCTCTGTGGTTCTGAGTCTTTACCTGCCTGGGGTGGTCTTCTGGTGATGTAGCTTCAATGCTCCTGTATCCTCCCACCCACACTTGTGAAAGCAATAGTAATGAATTCACCGGTGCACCAGATTGGATCCAGGTGGTCACCTTGCTTTGCTTTGTTGTAGATTCCCTATCTGGGCTAAGTAGACATTTATTTATATCTCCTCAGAAATGGTCTTATACAACACCACTTTACTTAGAAACATGTTTCTTGGTAAATATAATTTTAATTTTATGAAAGAAATCTAAACTGGTTCCCTCTGTTTTTCTTCCAGGAGTAAGAACAGGACATTTACACACAATTCGGTTTTGGTGGGATATAGTTCTTTAGAAGCAGAGGGAATATTTCAATAAGTGAACAAATTGCTTGCTTTGTAGAATGCCCAGGGACATATCAAAAAGACAATCGTGTTCTAAACAAATCTCAGTGTTGGTATGGATAACATGTAACAACTCGTGTTTAGAGTGTGGCATAATAATAAACTTTTCTATTTTAAAATTACTTGATAAGCTATCATTGCCTGTGATGCTCTTGTTTTCATTTGAAAGAGACAGCAATAGCTGCCTATTGAATTGTGATTGCAGGGCACTGAATGAAGGACTCAGTAAAAACTGTACAGTGAGGACATCCTGGTGAAGCTGGAAACACAACGATGCTGCTCCCCGCAGTGAGGCCTGACACAGGATCTGCGCCTTACTGCACTGACTGTACCTGGTGTTAGCCAGGGCGCAGCGCCACACTTTCATCTGCTCTCCTGATGCCACTACCTCCCCGGTCACAGCAGGCAGCAAACCTGACCTTACTTTGCTGACAGAGTTGGGGTTCACTTTCCTGCCCTCATCTGTAGGATCAGGATTCAGAGAGAAAGAAAAGCGAAATCCTTTTGATAAATCAAAATGCTTGAGCTTTTGAACGTGGTACGTTCACATCAAGTAGTTCAAGAGAAACGTGGGGGTAGGAGTCACAGACTGAAATGAGTGAGCCAGACCGACACAGAGTGAAAGACTAAAAACACAAGCTGACCCTACAAGGCTTGAGATAAGGGCTCTGAAGATTTCATTTTGTTCTAAGCCAGATGAGATTGCTTGAGAAAGAATATTTCTGAATAAAGGCAACCAAATGTTTGTATGTTTGTCATTAATGAATTCAGAATCTAAATGAGATCGATCCATGACTATAGATTTAAATTTCTGTTTTGTTCATGTGATTTGTGTGTCACTTTAGATTCTGGATTCACTGGTAATCTTTCTTTCTGTTGAATATCACATGCTGTCATTTTTTTTTAATTATTCAAGGAAATCGTTGGGTTGATTTTAATGTTATAGGATTTTCTATGAAGTGGTAGACTGGATTGAAAATAAAAATGTTTTGAGCACTGCTGTGGAAGTGAGCCTCACTGTTTATGTTTGTATATGCGTGTTACTGAAGTGATGGACATGACTACTCAAGAACACCAGAATTTCAAATTAATACTACCAGAAAGCTTGCCCTGGGTTCAAAAGTTGAGAAATGTGAACTTCAAAGATACATTGATAAAGTCCAAATACTGCCTAGGAAGAGAAAAATAATTCATATGAAATATCAAGAAAAGCAAAGAGCAAGTATGGCCTCATTGATGACATGTCACCAAGAGGTGATTCATAGGAACAAAAGTGACAGTCTCCCTTGGTGTCAGGTCTTTCATGATGATGGGGAGAACCTGAGGATCAGAAAGAGGTTGTGACTGGCACAGAAAGGAGAGGTTGTGATTAATGGCATACATGTTATGGTTGTTAACACTGAGTACATCCTATTCAGAAGAAGGGAATTGTCAGAGTGCCACCTTCCGCCTGTACATATACATCATACAAGTACACGTATTTAACAGTCTTAGGTAAATCACAGCAGTGGCAGTGAAGATTCTGTTGTGTTCTGCAGGGATGTGCACACATCAGTACTTGCTCTACCACTCATGCAGGGATGGTGCACACATCAGTACTTGCTCTACCACTGATGCAGGGATGGTGCACACATCAGCACTTTCTGTACCACTGATGCAGGGATGGTGCACACATCAGTACTTCCTGTACCAGTGATGCAGGTATGGTGCACGCATCAGCACTTACTGTACTCCTGATGCAGGGATGGTACACGCATCACCACTTCCTGTACCACTGATGCAAGGATTTCACTTTATTCATCTCTGCCCACATAGGATCAGATGTGGAATTCTAAAAATAGGCTCGATGAGGAATTAAGCTGGTAAATATTTGATTTAAAAACTAATCTGTTTTTCCTTTTGTCCCTCTCAATTTCAGTTGTGCTTTACAGACAAAGGGCATTAACTTTATCATCCTGAATTTATGCTTCCAATTGAAAACACTTCACTGGTTGACCAAACTTATCATTCGTTAGGAATGTCCACATCTGGACGGTGACGAGTCCAGTGTTTGCATTCCCCAAGCCTTGCTGCTGAGCTGAGCTGATTTCCTGGCCAGTTTATAAAGCTTAGCTTTTTATAGCTACTCAATGTACAGGCGGTATAGCCTGTACCTCCCTGAAGCAGTTTCTTTCTTTTTCCATCTGTTTGGGAAACATCACTTGCACTACATAAAGCCATAGCATCTGGAAAGGAAAATGAGCCTGATCAAATCAGTCAACTAACAGGAATAGACATATTTATATGTTATTTAGGGGAAATTACTTAATAATAAAACAAGATTACTAAGAAGCAGTAAGGGGGCTGGATAGATGGTTTAGCAGTTAACTGTGATACTGCATTGCTTTTCCAAAGGACCTGGGTTCAATGCTCAGCACCCAAGACAAGGGCCTCAGAACCACATATAACTCTAGCTCCAAGAGTTTGGCATTCTTTCCCGTATTTGAGGTACTTGCACACACCACCATATACTGCTACATAGACATACACAATTAAGAAAACAATTATAAACAATTAAGAAAAAACATACAAGAAGCAACATTTGATAAAATGTAATTAAGAAAACCAACCATATTTAGTGAAACCATGTTAATGGTTTCAGTCATTTAAATGTCTCTAGAAAAGTCATCATGATTTAAAGTAGTAGTATAACTTTAGAGAGACATATGGCAAGCATTTGGAGGATAAAAAAAGTTGAGCTGTAGGCATTATTGTTCCAGATTAATTTGAAGACTGTGACAATTCTTTATCTTCAGAGAGGAAGCTCTTTATGATGTCTACAAAAAGACTGCATGGTAGATCAAGACCTCACTGCTCTCCATGTTAGAAGAGTTGACTATAATCTAGGGAGCCATAAAAGCAATGTGCTCACTCAGGTTTCCATTGCTGTTATTGCATTTGGTGCACATTGGTCTAGGGCCCAACAGCATCTTTCTGATCAAGATAGGAATGAAATAATGTGGCTGTCAACATTGCAACAATTACTCATTAGTCGTAGGCTAGAGTGTGACTCTTCATGTGGGCAAAAGGACACGCAGGAGGTCAGATGGCCAAAACACATTGGCTGGTCCAAGAAAAATCAGCATCAACAAGTGAGGAGGCCATGATGCCTGGCAAACGGGAGACAAGCATGCTTCAAGTAACCATGAGTGATGGCTGGCGAACAAGAGACAAGCATGCCTATTGCAGGACACCCAGCATAAATTGGGGAGAAGACCAAGCCCTGTTAAGGACAAGAAGAGGGAGCATTGTGGAGAGGATTAAAGCAAGGGTAGTTGGTTGAAATCAGAGCAGTGTACTTGGAGAGAAAGGCTGTAACAGTAGACCAGAGTTGGCTCCTGTTTGCACGCTTTCTGGCATTTGAAAGTCTTTGTGTATTTTTTACTCTTTTTCCATGTCTACTCATATCTATACACACATGCAAACAGATATGTATATATACATGTGCTGGATAATAATTTTTCAAAAAAGTTTCTAATTTGATCAAAAGCCAGAGATACAGCATGTAGAAAAAAATCCATCAAAGCAAACGATTTTCTCAAGGACCCCATAACTTTTAAGCATCTTCCATGTACCCAACTTATTTCAAATACAAGTTTAATTTCATCCGTAAACAAACATAGAAATCAGAGTCTTCAGAGTGTGGATGTGAGATAAATTAGAAGGAAAGTATTCTATTGATGGTATTAAATTTGTATAATTTATGTCAGGATACTAAAAGTGGACAATCTGCAAGATGAGATAATGTCACTAATTTTACGTACACATAGGTATATTTTAACATGTACATAATTTAATATATATCTATATATACTTACTAGTATATATACATGATTGATATATGCCATACTAGATTAATTCATTAAAATTGTGTTTACTATATGAGGTAAGCATGACACTTATTTCCATTTGGAAAGCCAGTAATATCATTTTAACCAGCTAATAATTATTTTGATGCAATATAAAATTTAAGTTTATTTTATATATCCAAATAAATTATTATATTTTAAAGAACATTTTTCTTTTCTTTTAATCTTCTTTAATTTCACATCAAGATTAATTTGGTGTTGTCTTCACTTAAATAGTGGTATATCCATAATAAAGTGATAGAACATATATAATCATTTCTTTAAATATTCTAGAATGGTTATGGGATTAATGTAGGCTTATGCCATACCTAAGTTTCACTTTAAGAGACTTTAAAAAGAAATATGAAATTATTTTTTGTCAAAAAAAATCATACTGATGAAATATGGAGTAAGGGGGATAGAAACATCCTTCTGAGGAGTTTTTGGCTCACTTAGCCTCCAAGCTACATTAGCATTGACTGTGTTCATAAAACTTCTTTAAGGAGTGCTTGGGTCAGCCTTGGAATGTTCACATTAGATCAAAGACCTTTCCTAAGTTTTCCATATTACATGAAGAATTTTAACACTAATATATTTAATTTTATTTTATCTTGGTAATATTGATAGCAGAAAACAAAGAAGTGTTGTTCTCCTTTTACATTCTCTGGTAGATTCTGCTTTTCATGGAGTTAAAACTATCATCTACCTATCTATTATCTATCTATCATCTATCTATTATCTCTCTCTCTCTCTCATCTATTCATCCACCTATCATCCTCAAGCTATAAATTATCTGTCAATCACTTCTCTAGATTCTCTATCTATCTATCTATCTACAAAATATATTTGCAATTAGATATAGATATATCTACCCCATTCTTTTTAATGTTCTGGGCATTTATTTCTAGGTACTGGATAGAGCTGGAACTTTCTGATTTATTTTAATATAATTCTAGATTAGTCAGTTTGTTGAAATAAGTCAACTGACACCCGCATTTCTTGTGTATGACTTTTGTTTCCAGGAGAATTGTTGACTCAAGTTGGTTAAGTGTGAGTATAGACCACATAACAGAATAATTCAACACTGAGTTTTTCATAGAATCAGTGACCTCTCAACATTGGGTTATTTGCCAGGTCACTGGTTGTCTATAAGTCATGGTTCCTTCATTGTCTGATTGGTGAGGTCCCTGAGCCATACCACATAGCTTGGACAGCATCTACTGATAAACTTTTCAGTCACCAGACATATGGAGAATATAGTGTGGTTCTTTTGTGTGTGTGTGTGTGTGTGTGTGTGTGTGTGTGTGTGTATGTGTGTGTGGTTCTTTTATTTTCCCATGAACCTGAAATAACTGCTTAAGAGAAAAGGAGTTAGAAGAACACACATTTCTTCCATTTTACTAACTGTCTGGGACATGGCACAGCATGGTTGTGGGGGGGGGGTAAAGAAAAAATGCATTGTCCCAAAATCAACAGTGAAAATCTAGCTCTTGGACATGGGAGGCACAGAAAAATACAGTGTTAACCAAAATCTGGGGTCAGATGCATTAGGTCAGGGTGCACAGGGTGGAGATGCAATGCATCTCAACACAACCTTACCCTTCTTAAAGAATTTTCTGCTGACCAGATGTACAACACACATCCATTCTACCTCTCCACTCCAGCTCATACTCCTCCGATGCCCTTCCCTGTTATATGTATATATAATATATATGTATATATGTATATGTATATGCACATATATGTATATATTACACACATTAAATAAAGTGCAATTTTAAAAAGGAAAAAATAAAGAAGAAAAACATTCAATGACACTTGGTGATAAATTGGGAAAAAAGCAATTAAAATGACATTTTCAGCACCTCTAAATTATCTGCAGTTCAGACTAAGTTTAAAATTCTTCGAGAAATCTACAAATTCCATTTCCCCCATTTTTCTTTTCTAAGAGACGAACTTGTTCTGTCTCGGGAATATGGAGGTTGATCTTCAGTAAGCGTTTGGCACTAGGAAGGTGATGGCTTTACCTAAATCTTACCTGTTGTCATGTTCTGAAGTCCATTTAATTTATCCAATCTGAGGAGTAAAACTCGGCCGTTTCTGTTTTTATTTCCAATCTTGTGACAAAGCATTTTGTGTTCATTCTGAAAAAGAAAGAAGAAAGTACAGTTAAAATTCACAGCTCAGTGTTCACTACTATCCTCTCAAAAAATGCCTGAATATCCCATGGTTAAGCAGAAGTTGGAGCTGAGCATGCAAGAAAAAACAAAATTTGAGGGTTAAGATTAAACATTCTGAACTTCGCATGCTAACACTGTGCATCATAATTCTCAATAGCTGCACACTAGTATTGTCCATAATATGCATGTCAGCACTAATACCCTTGCATACGGGACCAGCCCAAACAGCCAGAGGTGAGGTAGATTTGAGGGCTCTTGTCAGCCCTTCTACTACTTCCTGTGTGTCACGGCACGCTGAATGTAAGCTCGCTCTGTCCTTACAGAAGTCTCATCATGAACTCTTTGGAAAGCAGTGACTTGATAGTAGGACTTACTCACATTCTGTTGTCACAAAACTGTCAAGACAAAGGATGGTCTTACAGGAAAAATGTCTTTATGGGTTCTCTGCAGTTTGACAACGCACACATGCAAGGGCACTGGAGTAAGTGGCCACACATGTCCACATATGTTCAATGTTAAGGCCAAAGAGAAAACATTAGCAATCAAGTACACATGCCTTCTCAGGACAGCCTGGGACCTGGACCAAAGCTTGGAAAATGTTCTGTCTTTTCACTGTTGGCCTTGCCCTCACTTCCAGGCATGTTACTCATGTGCTCCTCTTAGCCACTACCTAAAGATTCACTCCTGCACTTGAGAGAAATAAGAGGTCAAAATGTCAGGATCTGTTTGCCATCACTGATTTCTGCCACTCTCCACAAGGGGGCCACCAGCCTGTACAGCCCAGCTGTCTCTGTCGACCTAGTCAGCATCATGGGCACACTTCTCTACCTATGGCTGTCTGCGCAGACTCCGGTGAGGGCTGTCTTAAAGGGTGTGCACACATGCACACAGCATGTTCCCGCCAGATGCTCATCCTTGACAACTGAGGGAAACAGCAATGCTGTTTTGTTTGGTTGTTATGGTATTAGACAAATATTTCCAACCTGCTATTTAAATTAAATACCGTCCGAACAATTGTAATTATAGAGATAGTTTACACCCAGTCATCATTGGAGTTACGCAGGTCCAGTGGCGTTTTCCACATTTTTCTCTGCTCGTTTTGCAAATGCTGCAGTTATTTTTTTGCTTAAACAAATCTCAGACACATGAAGGGAATTGTGAAGGTCCTGGGCTACACTTTGTAGGATGGCGAAGAAGGAAGCTTCACCTCCCTGAACATGTTTTATTTTCGCACAGTACCCAAGTCCCATAATAAAGACATTAAGTCTCTGTATGATACTTTGTGAAAATTATGATACTGAAATGGCAAGAAAAGGAAGAATGATTGTCTTCTGGATTTGGATGAACCCAATCAGTGAGGTCATTATTAAAATGACAAGATCCTTCAGGAAAGTCGCGAAGCAACATCCAGGTATAGACACCTCTCCTTGGGATTACCTGATGCTTAGGTTCTAGAACCTAAGGTAGATGTGTGTTGAACACACACTGAGATGGCTATTGGCATTTGTAAATGATTTAGATGTGATTGGCTTTTATCTGTTAACCACCACCCAGTACTTGCCTTCTTAAGTAAAAACGGACCAAGTCACAGACTACGGAGTTCCCTTAAAAGTGACAAAGTAGAGGGACATTACTAATTTGTGACCCAGGGCACTATTCTTATGGTTTTGCCACCACCTACCTTAGGTTCTAGAATTACAGTTCTAGTGTGAACTATCAGTGATCTGAAACCCAGACCTGCCCTTTCCTGGATGCTAGAAACGCATCCTTATCTCTGCAGGACACATTCCAGGCTTGAATTACCTTCTATTTTAGAAACACTGCTAAAGATTTACAAAATATGCAAGCCCCTCAATGTCACTTCTTAAATAAAGGTGGGTTTAGGACAGGTGTTCCTAGTGAAGCAATGCCATTAGCACAATCATGAGACTAGCACCGCTGTTCCTGGTTGAGGTTTAAAGACCTTTATACTGCTCTTCCCTGGTCTTAAACTCAGGTGGAGCAGGGTCCTCAATTCCAGTGCACTAAACTAGGATTATAGCTGAGAAACAAATATTCAAATCTCTTGTTGATGAGAATCATTTGCAAGCTCAATTCTCTTAGTCCCATGGCATAAAAACATGTATGTGCAGCCTTAACAAAGACTTAGAGTACCAGAAATGATTTCTTTGATTCAGAGAATGATGGCTTAAAAGCACATCATTTGTTAGGCAATATCATGACACTAATGATAGGCTACAGGTTGACATTATCTAGAATTGTGGCTTGTGGCAGATCAAAGGGAGACAAAAAGGAAACAGAGACTCATTGTGATTAGGCACGGAACACTCATCTGAGAGGTCTGGCGGCGTCATAATAAGAAAAGATACCGGGAAGAGAATATGGCTTCTCAAAATATCCTCCTGATCCAGGATTCTGCTGTGTGCACACAAGGAGAAGAAAGATGGGTGTGTTCAGTTTTCTTACTAGTGTGTGTCTCTGCAATTAGATGATGGCAGAGCAAGAGAGGAAGCTGAAGCCGTGTGAGCAGTCAGAGAAGAGGTATGTTTACATTTGCCCCCATCTAAAGCATCCATATGGCTAGTTAAAACATTCGAGTCACTTTGTATTCGATATGGATATTTTTATTCCCAATTATGTGGTAGCTCCTGGGGGACCAGATTCTCAGCAAACTATCTCTCAATATGTTTCACCATAGGCTGAGAGCCAAGCACATTAAGTTCTCTGGCTGGTGTGTGGCCAAAACTTTCAGTGACTGCTCGCATGAGCAACCCAGACGGAAGGATCCAGAGATGTCCACATGAGGGTCAATGCTGAGCATGGTCCTGCTGTATATGTGGGAAGAATAAAGTGGATACCTTTTGTTTACAGCGTGTTTAGCATCCCAGCTGCGTGTGGTTTTTGTGAACTCTCACCCCTAATATTTCCTAGATTTGCTGAGTTTTGTCTTCTACCTTAGAGCTTTGGAACAGAGTCTAGGTGCTTCTTTGAAGACAACAGAGACTCTGGTAAGAAAGCTACTGCTGCATCACTTGCTAGCAGAAATGTTTTGTACTCCTTTCAGGTCTAAAACTTTTGGACATCTTCTTGTCAATTTTATCACCATGTACATCTTCCACATGAGTACAGGTCTCCTGAATTTGCTCACTGAGGAAGTCAGGGGCCAGGCCACCCAGTATCTGTGGAGGGACAGAAGTGAATGGTAATGAGGGGCAAATGGCAAATGAAAGTGGCCTAATCACAGAAAAACTGTAGGCTCAAGATTCACACAGTGTGTATTTCACATTGGCCAATCTCAGCCTTTAAATCTCTTCTCCCTTTTCCTTCAGTGGAACCAAGTTCAGAGAGAGCTCTCATTTCTCTTCTTTGCTGCAGCAGCATCAAATATGAATCCTTTAAAATTAGTTGTTTACAAAGATATTTCCTCATTACTGTTATTATACATAACTCAGTTCTTGTCAAACCCACAGGAACCAGAACTTATCAAGTCAACATTGCCTTTGCCTTTTACAGGAATGGCTAGTGATTAAAGCAGGCAGCGAGGAGGCTGAGTGATGGTTAAGCCCAGGGTGGTTCCACAGTCCAGGAAGGGCTGCCATGTAGACAAGCTGAAGTTATAAGCACTGTTATGGTTGGTTCTACACAGCACCCTGGGATACTAGAAGAGTTGTAAAGCCTTGAGGATAGACCTGTCCCTCAAATAAACAGCTTTTAAAATAATGTAAGGGAACTACAGAACTCTGATCATTGCCTAGAGGATCTCACTAGTGTCCCTGGTACTGGGTAGACATCTGGCATTCTGATCTGCCTTGTCTTAGTTTGGGGTTCATTGCTATGACAAGACACCATAACCATGGCAACTCTTATAAAGGAAAACATTATCATGGCTGGAAGTGTGATGATATGCAGGCAGACATGGTGCTGGAGAAGGAGCTGAGGGTTCTACATCTGGATCTGCAGGCAGCAGGAAGCGACAGTGGTACA
This sequence comes from Alexandromys fortis, assembly GCF_014885135.2. NCBI lineage: Eukaryota > Metazoa > Chordata > Mammalia > Rodentia > Cricetidae > Alexandromys > Alexandromys fortis. Next base: position 8,582,038 of record NW_026067911.1, on the reverse strand, counting down.
TTGACTAGGCATGAACACTTGAGACCTCAAAGCCTTCCCCCTAGTGATGCACTTCCTCCAACAATGCCACACCCATTACAACAAGGCCACACCTCCTATGGGCCAGTTGGGGCCATTTTATTCAAACCACCACATACCTCAACTATAATAAGATTATGATCAAGCTATAGGCTTTCTGGGGAGAAACAATGACATAACATTGTCCTCTCCCTTTAGAGTTAATCCCAAAAAGTCAGTCAGTCACTGGGGAAGGGCAAACACACTTCTAAGCAACAGCTCTGGCCGTTGTCCATGCTCGCATCCTGTATCCTGTGTCCTAGTCCTTCTGGTCACTTCCCACAATTTTCTGTAACACCCTGTCTTCTGTAGTGTGTGTCGTATCTGTTTGAATCCACTGGACGGGTTTCAAGAGGAACTGGGTAGCCCCTGAAGCTGAGGAAAGGCAATGATATGTTGCTATTATCCTGAGAACTGGAAGACTTCTGCTCAGTTACAGGCACACACTTAGGACAGAGTTTAGGGATTCTGACAGGTAGGGATTCCCCCAGTCTGTGCACAGATTAGCTTCTGCAACACAGCATAGTAAACAGTAATAGTAAACAGTAAATATCAACGTGTTCAGAGATCCCTCCATGAACAGTACTCAGTAGACTGCTTTACTCTTGGGATGGGGCTGCACCTTGGCTATTGGAGTATTGCTGGGTATGAGCAAGAGCCCAGGTTCCATTCCTGAAAAACAAAGGTAGCTTCTAACTTTGGCTTAAGTGATTTAACTAGTTGCTGTGTGACCTGGCATGGAGCGTAAATATTCCAGCTGTGTGAATTTGTGTCTGCTGGCCTGTGAGAGATGCGGTGATAGATGTTTGGGGAGAAGGTTCTATGGTGATGTGAAAAGACTGGAAAACCTTGGGGATGCTCCCTTTCCTAAAGTGAACTCATTTCTCTGTAATGTTTTAGGAGAATATAATCCAGATTTGAGTGAGAGAACCTCTCGAGTGCTCTTTTCCTTTTGATGCCCAGGTCTGTTTAGCTGGTTTGTTTGGCCTAATTTACCAAAGCCTTTTAGAAGAGGAGGCCCACGGCATCCTTGGTGGTCTCTAATGGATCTCTACAGTGCTTGATAATGTGGAACCTGGTCCAGGGTCCCAGCTACATCTGTCAGGATTGTTAGGTAAAGTCTACTCCCCAACACAGAGCTATGCTGTGTATGTCTGAACTCTGGGTCCCTATTAGCTTATCTAGGTCTTTTCCTGAATTCTGAATAAAGACTTTCAAAAATTGTTAATTTCATCTTTCCTCCAGTATTTACCTCACAATGCTTTAGCCCACCTTTGTCCTGTGATTTGAATGTTTATGTAACTGAGATAACTAATATTAGAATGTGACCTTTAGCTAAAGCATCTGTACAACACACCTAACAGTCAGGGGTGTCCTTATCTTAGGCATTTAATTAACGTACGTTGATTAAACCAGACTGCAATCAGCATATTTTATATAATAATGTATAAATGGATCTCAGAAGCAAAACAATAAGCCCAAAGATGAAGAAACATCACCTGATCCTGTGTGACCTGCCTGCGCTGGGCCTGTTGGTCTTTTTCACATGGTTGTTCTTTGTTTTGTTGTCAATCAGGGTCTTGCTCTGTTGCCCAAGGCAGTCTGATACTGCTGGCAATCTCCTGCCTCAGCTGCTGCACATGAGAGAACATTAGGGTGGCAGGTATTTGTTAGTGTCCCTTCCTGTTTGAGTTAGCATTTCTTTTAAAGATTTTATTTTTAATGTGTGTGTGTGTGTGTGTGTGTGTTGTGTGCACATGAGTGCAGGTGCCTGAAGACACCAGTAGAGGGCATCAGATCTCCTGGAACTGGCCTTATACGTGGTTGTGAGCCACCCAGCCTGGTGATGAGAATTGAACTGTTACCCTCTGGCACAGCTGAAAGTGCTTTACATTGCTGAGTTTTTTCTCCAGCCCTGTAGGAGTGTTTAAACATTTTTCCCTGACAGGTTGCATTAAGCACTATCTCAGGAATAGCACACGCGCGTGCACACCCCCATACCCCCCTACACACACTCACCTCTCTGCTGCTTTATCTACATTTGCTCATAAACATACTCACATATGATCCTAGCCTTCTGTGTCTCTGGGACTGTTGTCGAGCCTGCGTGGAGAGTTCTGTCACAGAGGCAGGCTCTGTGACACATTTGTCAGCACTCTGAGGCTCTCTGTGCACTGTTTGTAATTTTCCCTCATTTCTCAGGTACCATCCACTCCTGCTGTCTCTGAGAAATTAGGACAATGTCCTAGCCACTCTTCCTTTCCTCCCTCTGGCGGTCTGGTGATCATTTGTAATTAACAGAAAATGACTGGCAGATGCTGAGAGCTTCCCATTTCTCAGGACCTTGCTGCTTAATGTCTGCCAGGAGCAAGAAAAGTTTGCTAAAAGTAAAGACCAAGTCCTGACCTATCGAGTCACAACCTGCTAAGCGGAGGCTGAGTGTCTTCAATACAGGGGTCCCAAAAGGCAGGAAGACACACGTGGTTTCTTCTCCTTTGAAAGTTGGTTTGTTTACTTAAATGATGCTGGTTTCTTCTCTCCCCTCCTCCCATACACACTAACTTGAGATTACCCCTTCTTTCTCCCTTAACTACAGCCTCCTGTGCTTAGTTCTTAACCTGTGTTTCTCCACTAAATCTTCCCATTTATCCAACTAAAATTTGAAAATGGATCTGTTTTTACACACACACACACACACACACACACACACACACACACACACACACACACACCTGTCTTCTAAGTTAAACTTTGTTGTTAATGCTTTTGGAGGCAGGAGCCCAGGCTGCCCTTGAACTCACTACCTAGCTGAGGGCAACCTTGAACTTCTGACATTCTTGATCTTCTGCCTCTGCCTTCTGAGTGCTAGACAGACCTTTACGGCTGAAGTTGGTCTACACGGGGATCAAACACAGAGCAATTCTGGCTTAGCATTTCAGCCTTCGTCTTTGGATGTCTCTGCAGCCACCATTCCTTACTAATGCACGGCCTCGTGAGCTCCTTCACGCAGTCCATCCATTTTCCGCCTGTCGGCAGCAGTCAGCACAATGGATACCATGCCTGCCTGTGTGAAGAACAATAGCCATGGTCTGACAGCATAGGATTCTCACCTGTCCACTATCTCTTCCCAAACATAATCTTTCTGGACATTTGCTCTGCTAATTCCTATTAATGAAAAAGCAGGCAGACATTACAGAATATGGGCAGCCTGTTTATGTTCTCTCAGCTGCTCTTTATGTGAGGCAGGGGATGGAGACCTCCACCCAGTCTATAAATAGAATCAGCACATGCTTCAGACGACATGGTCTACCCTGATGCACGAACAGTTTTCGTTTCTTCTTACTTTATGCAGTAATTACCATTACAAAATTAAGCCGGTGGCCTTTCTTCTTCCCCAGTGGAAGAAATGTCTGTGTCTACATCAAAGGATGTGCTTAGATGATGAATAAACAGGATTGAGCTAAGGAGCTTTTCTGCCCTTTTATCCTTGGGATTCTAGCCTTTTTGAAACTCCAAAGCTGCTCCAGGCTTATGAGCGGGAAGTCAGGCTATTACCATCAGCCCTGTTTGCCTATCTCTGAGAGGCGCTTAGGTAAATTAGCAGGGAGGAAGAAAGAGTTTCTTGGGTCTTTATCACTCAACTCAGCCCTTGAGAGCTTAACCTAGTTTTATTCTCAAAGGCTACTATGGGGGCTTTTAGATCAACTTAAGTCTTCCTAGTGCCCATGTGTATAATTTGCCCCTGCTGCCAGAATACACGGGGAGTTACTTCAAACGGGTGTTTCCTGACTGCTGATGGACAGGAGAGAGAGCAACGCATGCTCACGCCATTGCTCACACGGTGCTGCTGATGTTGTTCCTGCAGGCGTCAATCACTCACTGTCCTTCAAGAAAGGGGAGAAAGATACTACTCGCAAAATATTATGTTATTATTATAATAATATACACTATTATGTCATATATAATAATGTAAATTATTATGTTAGCATTTGTGTTTTAGGAAAACCACAGTTCATGCAATCTTTATTTTTTTAAAAAAAAAAATGTGTCCAAGCCAGGACATATTTTGATATGATGAGGGACAGCTTCCAAAAATCTATTAACTCTTTTGGCAATTGGAAAGCAACATAACAAGAACCAACAACTTAATTGAAAATAGATGAGACAGAGACCCACATTGGAGCACTGGACTGAGCCCCCAAGGTCCAAATGAGGAGCAGAAGGAGGGAGAACATGAGCAAGGAAGTAAAAACCGCGAGGGGTGCGCCCACCCACTGAGACGGTGGGGCTGACCTAATGGGAGCTCACCAAAGCCAGCTGGACTGGGACTGATGGAGCATGTGATCAAACCGGACTCTCTGAACGTGTTGGACAAGGAGGGCTGACTGAGAAGCCAAGGACAATGGCACTGGGTTTGATCCTACTGCATGTACTGGCTTTGTGGGAGCCTAGTCTGTTTGGATGTTCAACTTCCTAGACCTGGATGGAGGGGGGAGGACCTTGGACTTCCCACAGGGCAGGGAACACTGACTGCTCTTTGGACTGGAAAGGGAGGGGGAGGGGAAGGGGGAGAGGGAGGAGGGAGGAGAAGAGAAAGCGAGAAGGTGGAAATTTTTAATTAAAAATAAATAAATAATAAAAAACATTAAAAGGAAAAAAAAAAAAGAAAATAGATGGTGGACTTGACCAGACATTCTCCAAGAAAGAAGTGCAGTTGGCTGACAGGCACTGGTTCTATTCATCAGAGATGCCAGCTCAAACACAAAGGCTCACAGAAAAGGGCAGCTGCAGAAGACGGAGAAGGCAGCATTTCTCCTGAGTTCATTTCCTAGCAAACACTGATTTTTCTGTTGTCCCCAAATAACCTCAATATTTGTAAATCACGTGAATAAAGGTCATGGGTTGCAGTATGATTTGGAAAGTTGTATTATGATAGAGTTCAGCCCTGCAGAGCAAAACCTGTCCACAGTGTGTCTGTGCTCCATACTCCTGGAGCACCATGACACTTACCTCTCAGTGGCAGGGATAAATAATAAACTCTGCATATGTGCACACATATTTGCCTCTTTTAAGACTTATAATCCAGCAAGCAACTCACCTTGCTAGCTTTTGGCTTCTGCTACTAAATTTCCCCTCTTAGTGCAATCAGGAATTTGCACACCAATTTCTTGTGTTTATAACAGTAGGGAAGCTTTGGACACCAGCTGTGCAATTTCATTTCTTCTGATTGTTACCAAGTAATGCTTTGCAGGCTTGTGAATCAAAACTCCAACAGACTCCAAGCTACCTGGTTTTCACCTTGTGAAAATTTGGCTAACTAAGATTTCATCAGTGGAAGATTAAAACCAAAGGTTTTGTATTTGATAATTAAAAGAGTCGCTGGATAAGTATAAACTTTTTACCAGTGTGTGTGTGTGTGCATGTGTGCGTGTAGGTACATACATGCACATGCATATATATGTACATGTGTATGCACAGATATATGTGTGCATATATAGTGTGTACATGCATGCATGCACATACATATGTGCATATGAGTTTTTGTGGGAGGACAAGGCAGTCTTGAATATACACCACTGGTGATTTTTATTTGTACTTCCACACATCTAAAGAAGCTTTTGACCTTGATTTCTGTCCACATTAGCTCTCTATCACTGTGATACATACCATGACCCAAAGAAACTTGGGTATGAAAACATTGATTTCAGTGTACAGGTTACAGTCCGCCATCCATGGAATTGAAGGTAGGGGCCCAAGGTAGGAACCTGGAGGCCAGAACTGATGCAGAGGCCATGGAGGAACGTTGCTTATGAGATAACTCTCCACAGATTACTCAGAATGCTTTCTTATAGAACTCAGGACCACTTTTCCAGGGGTCAAGCATCTTCATGGAAGCCTTGGTTCTGACTGCACAATAGCCTTGCACTGTGCGTGTTGGATAGTCTGTGCAACACCAACACAACAACAGCTTTTTCCTTAACTCAGACTATCCAGAGCCATGAATGATGGTGTACTGTACACAAAACTTTTCTGCCTTCATAGAAATAAAACACTTTAATTTTGAAAGCAGACATTTTAAATAATTTCTTACTGTTATACCTCAGCATGAGAGTTAATAAGTGTACTTATTTGAATTGCGTGTTTAAGAATGCTTGAGTTTCAAAATTTACTGTTTGAATTGCTGGCTTGGGAGTCACAAAATATGGGTGAATGAATTTTGGCTTATAATAGGAAAATAATTTCCAATAATTTCTGAAATGTTTTTAAACATACGTCTGTTATTTCATACTACATATTTATGTGAAGTGGCATTCTCAGCTCCAGTGACTCTAAAATCAAAACGTCACTCAACTCTTGGAATAGGAAAGATACCTTCAGCTTGGACTGTCAAATATTCAGCCAAAAATGTGTTGTCTATGTTAAAGGTAAACAAGCACACCCATCTCAGTAATTAGCAGATTTGTTACTGTCTTTTATAGATGGTAAGATTATATGTACACTGTAGATTTGTTCTTGAGACAAATTTCTTCCTGATTTACTAACTGTAAATGTTTGATTTGTGCATATGTATTTTATGTTTATACCAAGTCATGTAAACATCTCTTGTGCTGGTAGGGCCTGAAAGAGATAAAGTTTTAAGAAACCTCACTCTGAACACCACAGGGCAGGTATTGCTTTAACTGGTGTTAGCCAGGAATGATCCTTATGATATTACTTAAACAAGTGAACCCTGAATCCTGTCCTGCTCATTATTTTCCATGAAAACCAGGAAGCAGTTCCATGCCTCTTATTTCCTTCTGCTCCTGAATAATGCTGGTACCACTCATGAAGGGCACAGATAAGGCTGTGATTGTAGAGAGCAATGGGCACTGCCATCTGTCAGATTCCAGTTCCCCCATGAAATCCTCAGGCTTGGGTTCTTTTTAGGTTTCTCTGTGTAGCTCTGGAGCCTGTCCTGGAACTTGCTCTGTAGACCAGGTTGGCCTTGAACTCACAGAGATCTGCCTGCCTCTGCCTCTTGAGTGCTTGGATTAAAGGTGTGCTCCACCACCGCCTGACCCCTCCTTAGTTTCTTAATGTATTCCTTGAAGTACAAAAAATGTACTTTAGTAGTTTGGATCTGGAATGCTGTATTTTAAGTACTGCTTAATGGGCCATACTAGTAGAAGCATGGAAGACAGTGGTACAAAGTGTTATTTGAACTGCCAAGGGCCACTCAAAAGGTTTCAGAGGCAATTTTAGCATGTTGCCTAAAGGTCAGTCCTATGATATTTTGGTGAAAAAAAAAGTGGCTGCCTTTTGCCTTTGTCCAGAAATTCTGCCTGAAGCTAAAGTGAAGTTTTTCAGATTAATTCCATTGGCAGAAGTCTCCAAAAAGCCTAGTATAGACTCTACCTCTGTCATGTGATTTTTAGTGGTAAGTGGAATGAAGATATATAATGAAAAGAGAAAGCTGAGCAAGGAAAAGTATTCAAGGAAGTAGCACCAAAAATCAGAATAGAGCTAAATTCTTTGTTGAAGGAGATAAACAGATGAACAAACAGGATAAAGGGGGCGATGACCTCAGGGCAAGATCACACCCAGCTAAATCTCCAACTTGTGGAAAGGAATTAAAGAAAAACTTAGAGCCTTGTGTGGTGGTGTGTACCTTTCTTCCCAGCACTGGGAAGACAGAGTCTAGCAGATCTCTGAGTTTAAGGTCAACTTGGTCTAAAGAACAAGTTTCAAGATAGCCTAGCTTAGGCACTGAAGGACAGAAAGCTGGTGAAGCTGGAACGGAATGATGGGGCCATGTTCTAGTTCCAGCAAGCAGAAGAACTTGAAAGCTTCGGCCACATGATTCTGACTTTAGAGTTAAGGAAAAAAGAAAGGAGTTATGGGGAAGAAGCTACCGAATCCAGGCACGTGTCAGGGGGGTCCCTGCATGGAAGCCTAGGAGAGAGGCAGTTTTGTGAAGTTGAAAAGTTGAAGCCTGAATTGCTTTGGAGAACCCAAGGTGTTAGAGATGCCAGAGGTGTGGAATATGCTGAGGAGAGCTGGTAACAGGGAGTGGAGCCAGCCCAAGAGAAAGAAGTGTGCTGTAGTCAACCAAGCTGAATGGGTTTAGAGATGTGGAGCATGTTGGGACATCAGACATGAAAATGCAGAGTTTAGAGGTTGCCCAACTGGTTTTTAGTCTTGCTTTAGTCCAACATTTCCTCACTATGCTCCCTTCCCTGCATTTTGAAATGGTGATATATACCCTGGGTGTTGGAATGTGTGATCCACGTTTTCATTTTGACTTGTACAGGTGATTACAGTTAAGCAGTTGCCAAGAGTCTCAGAAGAGACTTTGTACTTTGAAACAAGTTTGGGACTATGATAGACTATAGGGACCTTTGGAGTTAGACTAAATGCATTTTTGTACTATAATATGGCTATATATGTCCTTAGAGGGCCAGGAAGTAGAATGTGGTGGTTTGAAATTTCCTCCAAAGGGAGTGGCACTAATCAGAGGTGTGGCCTTGATAGAGGATGCGTGTCTCTGTGGGGACAAGCTTTGAGGTTTCTTTTCTCAAGCTTTTCTCAGTGTTGTGAGTGATAGTCGGTTGACTTCCCATTGCCTTTAAGATGTAGGACTTTCAGCTATTCCTTCTGCTTCATGTCTGTCTGTCCACCACCATTAATGGACAGAACCTCTGAATCTCTAAGCAAGCCACTCCAATAAAATGTTTTCTTTATAAAAGTTGCAATGGTCATGGTGTCCCTTCACAGCGATAATAACGCTAACCAAAGATTTAATTTAAGAATCTAGTACATTCCTATTATCTGTGTGTCTGTCCTTATACACATAGCCACAATGGCACACGTGCTCTGTCAGTTAGATCAAAATTGCCAAGTGTGAGGCTTCCAACTTTGTTCTTTTTTTCCAAGATTGCTGTGGCAATTCTAAGATTCTTCAGTTTTCTTGTGAATTTTAAGCTCAGCTTGTAAATTCTACAAAGAAGCCAACTGAAATTGTGACAAGGATTGCTCTGCTGATGCCTGGCAGTTAGACAAACACTGGCACTCTAACAGTAAGTTACATGAACATGAGGTCTTTTCCTACACATGTCCACTGTCCACGTGTTTCACTGGTTTGTTCTCAAGATATGTATCACACTTTGTTTTAAAAATACTCATAATTGTTTTATTATTTCAGCATTATAAATGAAATTGTTTACTTAATTTTCAAACTGATCACTATTTTCACATAAACTGAAATTCAGTATTGACTCTTCCACCTGTATCATTGCCAAGGCAGATTTCAACTGTAATTGTTTACACGTGTGTTTTCCTCTGTCCTTATACAACTAGCTTATATAACTCTTTGGAGTAATTTAAAACTTAGAAACAATGTGTACAATGCTTCATGCTTCTTAAATTCAATAAAATCAGACTTATTGATGATAAATATGGATGAATATACAGACACATGAATGGATAAAAAGTTATGTTAAGGAGTTGATTCCTGACAAGTCAGAGCTGCATATTAGAAACCAGAAGAACAAAAGTAGGCTGGAAATTAGGCAGATTTTTTTTTCCTGCAGTTTGAGAAAGAATTTTGCTCTGAAAAAGCTAGATTGTGCTTACTCAGCCTTCAATAAAACTCTATGCACACACTCCACTATTATCAAGGCCAATTACCTTTCCTTAGAGAACACTGGTGGTAGATATTAGCCATGTACACAGACTAGCTCTGCAGAATTACTAATTTACATTTAAATTGCCTTTAAACACTTCAGTGAAATCTCAAACATATCAGGAATAGACTTGCATGAAGCTAAAGGACATTTTGATAATGCAAGAAAACCTGACATGTTTTATCTTATTATTGCTCGTCTTAATAGAGGTGGAATTAAATATACAGCTCCACAGTTGCACTTTGGATGCTGAGTTTTACCTTAACTATTTGGTGAGCTCTATGCCTTTATTTTAGTTCCCCTGGAACCTTTATACATTCCCATTGTTCTTTCTGACACAATGGCTATGTTTCTTAGATTAAACACACCCTTTCTGAAGCAAAAGGAGCAGTGGCCAGGTCATTAATTGATGTGGGAGTGTCATATATCAATCTGTTGGTTTCATTGGTTAAGTAATAAACCAACTGCTTGGCCTCATAGCTTAGAACATAGATGGGAGGAGGAAACAGAATAGAATTCTGGGCGGAAGAGGAAATGAGGTCAGACTCTGCTCTGCTCCTAGAGAGACGCCATGCTCAGCTCTGCCGGATAGATAGACACGATAGCTCTGCGCTCTGAGTCCAGGATGGATGTAGGTTAGAATCTTCCCGGTAAGCGCACCTTGGGGTGCTTACACACATCATTTGAAATGGGCTAGTCCAGGTGTGAGAATTAGCCCGTAAGGGCTAGAGTTCATGGGCCAAGCAGTTCTTAAATGAATACAGTTTGTGTGTTGTTATTCTGGGCATAAGCTAGCCAAGCGGCCAGGGTGTTGGGGACGCAGCCCCGCTGCCGCTCCGTATTTCAACAATTAATTCAGTGTGGCAGCATGCAGTCTTGAGGTCTAAACTGTGAGGTCATGGTTTCCCATCACTACAGCTACTGACTGCTCTGTGTTGTACTGGAAAAGAAACAGTGGGTATAAAGTGTCACTGTGATTCCTGTACCCGACCACTACCTCATCCCCTGCTACAGCAGGAGCCTCAGAGCAAGGAAGAACAGTTGACTATAAAAAGTAGCTGTCATCGGACAACTATATCTACACATTTATACAAACACGTGTGTTTATATACGTTTATATATGTGTCATATATTATATATATGTGTGTGTGTGTTTATATAGCACCCATAAAGTGATCATTGAGGATTGGTTGAATGTTGTTTTGTGGTTAAAGCATAGACTCTAGACTACTGGTCAACCCCACTCAGGAGAAAGGCCACCTGCACACTCTCAGCCACATTAACACCTTTCCTCTTACAACTTACCTGGGGCTGAAGTTACTGGCAGTTGTATACGGCCTAAGGAACTGAGAACTAAAATAGTGTCCCTTTTCTGACCAGCAACATATGCACTCATCTTACTAACTTTAAATATATATGCACAGAGCTGTACACTGGTGGGACACACGTTTAATCCCAGCACTTGGGAGGCAGAGGCAGACTGATCATTGTGCGTTCAAGGCCAGTCTGGTTTACAGAGATAGTTCCAGGACAGCTAGGACTGTTGCACAAAGAAACTCTGTCTCAAAAAAAAAAGCAAGCAAACATATGTATGTGTGTATATATAAGCATTTATATATACACACATACTTATGTTTCTACCGGTTTGTAACAGAAATAAAAGTCTGTCCAGTTGACTTTGGTCCATTCTGATAATTTCAGATTTTTCAAGAGTCTTTAGAAGGTTTTTCTATCAATACTTACAATTCTTTATCACCATTAGAATTATCACAAATTGATTCAGTATCTGAAACACAGAATTAAGAGACAATTTTCTGAAACTTGCCTCTCTCTCTGTTCTCAGCAATATTTTTTTCCTTTTATCTTTCCGACAGTGTCTTTCTGAGAGGCATGAGGTGATGTCTTAGAGCTTGTGTTTGAATTTCTCTGATGTATAGTGATGCTGAGTGTGTTCTCTTGGTATTAGTCATTTACATGTGTTGTTTGAGGATCTATCTGTTTGGATCTTTTACCCACATTTGGTTACTTGTGTTTTCAGTGTTGAATTTACCTGATAACATACCTCTTAAGTTTATTAGTAGGGACACGCCTGTGAAAGTTGGGTGATGGACAGTCAAAATAAAAATCAACAGTTTTCAGTTTAATAGTCAACTACACATTCAGTTGAGGTTGCTCACATAAACAAAATAGAGGCCTTTGCTATCACCATACTATAAATATTTTAATCTAAAATGTAGTGAGAGGGCCATTTTTTGACCTTTCAGTACCGATGCTTTCTATGTTTTTATCAGTAGCATCTTAAGTACAGTTTGGCCTTCTTAGCTGTGAAGATTTGTGCATCATTTGTGGTGTCCACATTTAGGATGAGAGCTCTCTGGGAGAACTGCTCACCTTTGGGGCTAGGGTAGCAAATATTTATTGCAGAAGGAACTTTCAAACATGGTAGGCAAGGACTGTGTTATCTCACAGCCTGGGTAGCTAAACTTCTAAAGTAGTTCCTATTTTTCAATTTGATAGCCAAAATTGATCTTTCGGCTTTGAGAATGCTAACGAGGATATTTTATATGTTGTTGATTTTTATTTCTTTTTGTGACATAAGCATCTTTTGCCTATTTTTATTTTGTATTGCACAGTGTTAATGTGCATTTGTGTGTGCATGCACATGTGCACATGTGTAGATGTATGCATCGTCCTGAGTAAAAGATATATGCACACATGTGCCCAAACATAAAGAAGTCAGAGAGCAACATGAGGTACCATCTTCAGGAATACCATTCCCCTTCTTTACGGCAGCATCTTCATTGGTTTGGGGCTCATCAGTCATGCTTGGTGGGTAGCCAGTGTATCCCAAGATCTACCTGTCTGCCTCCCCAACACTTGGATGACAAGCTCCTGCTCCCACAACCATTTTTCACATGGATTCTGAGAACTGCACCCAGATTTTCACACTCGCAGGAAGAAGACCCATCTCCCCAGAGTCCTCTATTTTCTCCTAAATATTTATCACTTTAATCATCTGATTTAATCTATCCAAATTTATTGTTTTAAGCTTTCTTGAGTTTCGAAGTTTCAAAATATTAACTTGATCAGACAATAGAGAAAATTTGAAGGGCTGCATCTGTATTTCCTGAGATTCACATATGGCTTCTCACTCCCCAGCTGAATTAAATTGTTTAGATGTGTCGCAAACACAAACTATGATGTGGGTTAGCTCAGAAATAGGCAGAGCACCCCATTTTCTCACTCCATGGTTTATGAAGGGCACCTGAGTTGTTTTCCTTGAATAATTTTTCTATTAAGTTAAGTAAAAAGAAAATTAATAATAAATAAATTGGGCTTTTTGCTTGTTTTTCCAAGACAGAGTTTCTCTGTGTAGCCCTGGTTGTCCTGGAACTTGCTCTACAGACCATGCTGGTCTCAAACTCACACATCTGCCTGCTTTTGTCTCTTGAGTGCTGGGATTAAAGGCATGTGCCTCAACTGCTCAACAATAAATCAAGGTCTTATAGATACATTGGTGTACCAAATTTATGGAGCTATAGTATTGTGGCCAGAAGGGCAAAGCAAGCCAGTTGTCTTTTGATGGGTAAAGGAATAAATAAAATGTTTTACACACACACACACACACACAGAGTGAGAGAGAGACACACACATGGACATAGATACACAGACACACAAACACATGGACATATGGACACACAGACACTGTTATTCAACATTGAAATGAAAGGAAGTTCTAACTTGCAGTTCAACACAGACGAACCTTGGAGATACTCAGTTGAGCACAATAACAAATCATAAAAGAACAGGTACAGTAGATGGCGCTTCCATAAAATGTTTAAACTAATCAAATTTCTAGCAACGGAAAGAATCACTGGCGTCACCAGGGGTCTAAAAGGAGTGTGAAACAAGATGTTCTTCAGTAATGGGAAGGGTTGAGTTTCATAAAGCAAGTAATTTGAGGGGACTGTGTGTCCAGCTGAAACATTTACCAATATTAAAGAGTCCATAACATTCCTAAGATGATAAATTAGATGCTGTATATGCTTATCTTTAAAAAGTAAATTCATTTTAATTAATGTTGAAAAGAATAAATTGTAGTTGACTAGATATGATAAGAGGTAAGTTTAACAATAGTATTTTATGATGGACTGATTTATAAAGTATGTAGAACAACAAGAATATTTAACTTTTGCTAAGAAAATTCAATTTTAAGATTAACATCATGTTTGTATTTCATATTATATGAATAGCAAAGCTAAATGGAATAAAATAAAGTATATTTTATGACATAAAAAGTATATTTATCTTCTACAGAGTAAACTTAACTTTTTTAAATATATAATTTAAAATTATTTGGTCACTTATACTATTTGTATAGATTAAGTTATTGAACAAATTAAAACTAATCTATGTAAGAATTAAAAAATGCTATGCCGTTTGTTAGGCCCTGATACTACATGGGAAGCTATGCCTGGGGGATATCTGAGCTAACCCTTCTCCCAGGACCTACCGCTGGCTGATTTCCAGGCACAGTGCTTAAAATAATAGCTGTATTTTTTATCGACAGCAGCTATCTTCAAAATGTCAAATCCACTAATTTGTGTGCAAAACATTGGGGCAGGTGCAACAGTGACAGCCAAGACAGAATGAAATATAAGATAATTAATAAGACCCCTGTCCTTCAAGACTAGGGAATGCTTGCTATTTTCTCAGTTCAAATGAAGGTCAGGAAGAGTCTTTATGTGGGGTTGAGGGGCAGAAGAGGATGCTTCCCCGAGCCTGCAAGTGTTCCAGAAAGATAACAAGGAAATAATTACAGCTGTGCATTCATAAGGGAAGATAGATTTGACTTCCTTTGCACATCAAAGGTTTTACAGCACAGATGTAGCAGAGGGAGACCTGACAGCAAAAATGAAGACGAAAAGGCCTCTCCTGGTTCAAGTGTTTCATGCGTGTGGAATGTAACCTGGATCCTTCAGATGCCTCTCAGTCAGACTCACGCTCAGATTTCTGCCAGCAGAGCCTGCTTTGCTGCATTGCCTGCAACCATGCACTCAAACGGATGCGTGTGAGCTAAGCGGTTTGGTTAGTATTTGTGCAGTTGTATATTATGGAAATCCTTGTATCCTACTGAGTAGTGTCTGAGATAGCCCAATTTCACTGGAAAGGTCTAGGCTGACTAAGCAGAAGCAGCAATGAGGTCTACATGGGGATGGCTTGCCCCTTTGCTCTTCACTGGGGCTCTTGTAAGAATTGCATCCATTCAACATAGAAAGAAAATGGCAAGTAGAATTTAGGATTGTTGCAATTGCTTGGATTTTAGTCGCAATGTAATCTGAATGCACACTTCAAGCATATTTATTAAAGATCATATTTGCCCCGGTAGTCTCACATCTTTTCGTCCTGGCACATTTAAAGATGAAATCTGAATTCTTGGTTACTGCACTTGAGAATGTACAAAATGTATTTCACATTTTGACACACTCTCTTATTGGAAAACACATTAAGCAAAAACGCATCAAAAGTTTTAAGAAATAAAAACAAAAATATAAATCAAAATCAATTAAAAAATCCAAGAAGGAGCTTATGCCATAATTCCAGAGCCTCCCATAGTGTCAGACCCAGGACATTTCCAGTGCACCTGTTGATACCTGAGACATATGGCCCTTCCTTTCCTGTCAGAGAAGAAAGCTTCGTAATTCAGATATATCTCCAGGTAACTAGAGCTTAACTGACCTTCTTCCATTGTTCAGATCCCACTTATAATGTCTCCCATCGCACGGTCCTGATTCCCAGGAGGAAGCAAAGTCGACTTGTCTTTATCACACTCTAATTACTACTAAAGATGAGTCTGTCCTAGCTCCAAACTTGGAATTAAGCACTAACGTTTGCAAACACAAATCTGAAGTGCGACAGCGTCAAAGGGACAGGCAAAGGACAGAGTTGAATAGTGCCAAATCCACATCTCTTAGTGGACTGACCGATATGTTTACCATAGTTACGGATTTTCTCATGACCAGCTTGAACTCATCCGGGAATTCATGGTGCTATTTGAGTGGGAAATAAATCAGGATGGATATGTAAATCAAAGCACAGTACTTGTGAAAGATGTAGACAAGTGTTTCAGGACACTCTACACCCATCACTTGGCACTACTGAGAAACTTGTGAGTTCCTGCATGCGAGACACTTGATCTGGAACAACACAGTTATATCCTAAGTTATTAAGTGCACCCTTTGAAGAATGTTTTGTCATGCAAATCTATTAAATATCAAATGCAATGTCATATGCAGGCCAATTCCATAGTATAAAATAGGAACTTAAATATTAGAAATAGAGATTAGCACCACTTACCAACACAGAGCACACCATTACACAAGGAAACACTACAGAATCTCTTCTAAACAGATATATGGAATAAGTGTATAATTTATCAATATCATGGGATCTAGATCAAGTAAAGAACATTGATCTTGGCTTTTATGTTCTTAAGAAGGACAAACCACATAAATTTTTAAATACAATTTTAAGGTATATAAAAACATGATGTAGTCAAGTACCACAAAGAACTACACAGAAGATCTATGCACAGAAATTCACCCAGCACTACACTAATGAAGAGTATGTTTTTGTCAATGGAATGGAAGAATGTATCAATACAGTCATATTTACAGATGTATATGCACATGGTCACGTTGGGAATTAGCAAATCGGTTTGTTACAGAAAAAAATACTATTTGACATACGATGCTTGGAAAACATAAAATGATGAATTAGAAGTGTGTGTCTTTATTTATACTTTCATGTTATTACATACAAAAGACAATGATATGAATAAGATTCAGGAATCATGCATGGTGTTAGAAATAGATGGTGACAGAGATCACAGTTTCTTTGAGCATCTGAGCTGCTTATTGGCAACTGGAAAGAAGACCCATATGTGATAAGAAGCTGTGTGTCTTAAGTGGTTGTGGATGTGCACACACTTGTCACAATGACCGGAATGTGCCTTAAAAATGAACTTGAGGCCCCACCCCATAGGATGGCATTCACGTCTAGTCCTGTAAACCCAGCCCGCTTTATCTGTGACTTATGAGGCCAAGGACCCTACTACAGTCACTTTAAAGCAGTGTGATTTCCAGCTGTAAGCTAAATATCTATCCTCGTAGACACAGGTAAGTATATCTCTCATCCCTCAAAAAACAATCTTCTTTTGAAGTGTACTGAGACCATTTTAGAGAATCACAGCTGGTCCAAACACAGAGAACAACTGAATGTGGGATCTAATCCCATTTGTACATCCACAACCAGAAATCTTACGTCTAAGGCTCATGGAGATGGAGGCAGAAAGAGTCGAAGAGCAGAGGGTTTAGACCTTTCCAGTGAGATGGTGTTTTCTGTATGTGGCATAGACTTGCACCATGGAAATTTAACTTGGTTGCCTAAACAAGACTTGAACAATGACAATACCAGCTGATATCCTCACATGGACGGAGGAAAGACTCCGCCCCTATATAAAGAGTTGCAGGCAATTAACAGTTTCTAGGAGAAGGAGAATCAGTCTTCTCCAGGAATGATCATCCTGACAGTTATTCAATCCTAAGTGGTCAGCCTTAAACAAATACTCATATGAGAAACAATAAATAGGCCCAGTGGGTTGCGTTTGTATATGTGTATGCTTGTGTGTGTGTATGGGTGTATAAAATGATGATAAAAAGAGAGGTCCTAAAGTTGAGAGAGGAAGAACATGGGAAGGTTTGGAAGGTGGAAAGGAAATGATGTGAATATATTGTGTTCATATATTAAATTCTTTAAAATAATAAACTTTTAAATGTATCTGATAATTTCCACCTTTCTCTCTCATTCCCCTCCCCTGATGAACCCTGTCTTCTTAACAAGTCTCACATTTTAGAAATCCATACTTTGCTCTTTATGTAATTCTATGTCAATGAAGCTTACTGAAAAATATGGTATCATATCAAAAATATGCCTGTTTTCACTTCTATGGTACCCAGAATGAAATCCCAACCTCTCCAAAACAGAGGAAGAGCAGCTTTTGCAAGTAAAGTCTCCTTTTACTTAGTGGACAGGTGTGTGTTATGAAGTGAATTTAGGCAGAAAAGAAAGAAGAGGCAATGGGCTTTTTTAAAATGGGGGAGACTGGAGAGGAAGCTAAGTGGTGGGGAAACACTTTCTACTCAATTGTGAGGACCCAAGTTCTGAGCCCAGCATCTACATTCAGTGACCACAGACACCTATAACTACAACTCCAAAGGTTTACACACCCTCTCTTGGTCTCCATGGTAACCTGCGCACGTGTGGCATACACATGCATGCAGAGAGAGTGGTGGAGAGACAGAGAGATAGAAAGGCGAGCAATAAATAAAAACAATAGATGTCTAAAAATGATGATCATTTGAAAATTGAAGAACTAACTAAAGGCAGCAAAATATTTAAAATTGAAAATAACAACAGCTATGTCTATATGACATGAAATCATCCAAATAAAAAGCTGAGACTTCAAACATGCAGATGGTGGCCTTCAGACAAACAAACATTCCCATGTTTTTTAACTCTAAAGATAGACATCTTTGTATAAAGTTGAGTTTTGTTGAAACGACTGTGACCACATTAGACATGGATGAGCGGGGTAAAGGGAGGTGAGAAAGATACAATTACACATTGATCAAAGTCAACTTGAGGGGCATGTCTTCAAGCCTGAAGCCTAAGCAATTAGGACCCTTTTCATGAATTCAAGTGGAAATGGATCGTGTCTGTGACAGCAGCTGTTAGTTATGGTTTCTTGATTTTGCTAAGTAATTGATATATTTTCTGGAACACTTGCATGCTATTTGAAAGCAATACATCTATTTAACATGTTATTCAAAATGTAAGACAGAAAATGCATTACCAAGCATCTATCAGGCAAAGCACAATGGCACACTCATATTCATTTTGATCTGGGTTATGACAGGTATTGTATGGTCCTGGATTTGGGATCTGAGCTCATTTGAGAGTGCGGATGATGCAGAGGGATATCCCATGCCCCACTCTCTGCACTCACATTATTTCCAGATGTTGAAATAGGAGCGGCGGGGCTGCGTCCCCGGCACCCGGCCTCCCGCATGGCTAGCTTATGCCTGAAATAATTACACGGAAACTGTATTCTTTCAAACACTGCCTGGCCCGGCTAGTTCCAGCTTCTTATTGGCTAGCTCTTACATATTGTTCTAACCCATTTCTAATATTCTGTGTAGCCCACGAGCTAGCTTACCAGGGAGGATCTTAACCTGCGTCTGTCTGGAGTGGGAGAATCATGGCGACTCCTTCACTAAGCTTCTTTCTCCCAGAATTCTCTTCTGTTTTCTCCACCCACCTAAGGGTGGGCTTATCAAGGGGCCTAGGCAGTTTCTTTATTAATAAGAAATCTCTCCCACATCATCCAGAACTGATTTGAACTATATAAATTTGTCTTCGAGAAGCGCTTGCCTTCTTAACTATTGTATTTTCCCCATTTCCCATCTCCTATCTTAGGTTTTAAATGACAAAGAAGTTGCCTTGTGCAAATCATCCTGATTCAGACACAGTCTTAACATCTTGTTTCTCTGATTATTCTACTCTCTGAGACATAAACCAGGACATTACTTTACTTTTTTTTTTTTTAACTCTATGTATATTCAGGATCCTTTTGATGTCCAGTAAGTAGAGCTGGGTTGAAAGCTTTATTTCTGTAGACCATGGTTACTGTTATTTTTGGGTAACATCTGAAAGAAGGAGTAGACACTGAGTAGAAAGGCTTTGAGCTAAGTTTTTAGTCTTCCCATTTCACTTGCTTCAAAGACCCAAAGAACCCAGGCTTTCTGTGAACATATTCTCTCATGTTACTCTCATATCTTTACTATAACCTGTTTTAGAAGTTAAGCCTCTGAACCAGACGCTAATATATTTAAAATCTTTTAAAAAGAAGATAAAGTACAACAGAAAACGGTTTATTATTTTCACTAAAGTGGAAAATCAAGCAGCGTAAGACTGGTGAAATGATGCCTTGTATAAAGGCAATTGCAGTCAAACCTGATGGTCCGTTTAATCCCTGGAATCCATGTGATAGAGGAGAGAGCCCAAGCTGTCCTCTGACTGCCCTATGTGTGTGTGTATGCGTACACCCACACATACCCACGGGGAACATTTTAAAAGTCAGTCATCTTGGATCATGCAATGATGGCACACGCCTTTAATCCCAGCACTGTGTGTGTGTGTGGGGGGGGGGAGCAGAGGCAGGCAGATCTTTTGAGTTTGAGGCCAACCTGGGCTACAAGAGCTAGTTCCAGGACAGGCTCCAAAGCTACAGAGAAACCTTGTTTCAAAAACAAACAAACAAAAGTCAGTCATCTTAGTATTATGAAGAGAAAACAACTACAGGAGAGAGAGAAGGAAGCAGGAAGTAAGGGAGAGGATATATATGTATATATATATATATATATACATATATATATATATATATATATAGAGAGAGAGAGAGAGAGAACACCAAACAGAGGTTGAATTCTGGAAGAGATCTTGGGTGCATGGTATCTAGGAACTTGAATACGTCTTTTAAGTAGAGTCACTGGCATGGGCTCTCAGATCCTCAGAGCCCCGTGACACGTTTGTGAGTTCTGGACCCAGAATTAAAATAGTATTTTTTTCTTTTTAGCAATTGGGCTTACTTTTATGTGAAATCAAAACTGTTATGTTATTTGAATATTTAATAAAAGCATTAGAAAGAAAAATGTTAATTTCTTTGTTTTTCCACTTCAAAGGTTTTACTCAGTTGACTCTTTTTTTTATTGAGAATAAGAAAAAAAAGTTTCCGCCTCCTCCCAGCCTCCCATTTCCCTCCCCCTCCCCCCAATCTTCTCCCCCTCCCCACTCTCTTCTCCCCCTCCCCCCACTCCTCTCACCCTCCCTCTCCTATCCAAAGAGCAGTCATGGTTCCCTGCCCTGTGGAAAGTCCAAGGTCCTCCCCCCTCCGTCCATATCTAGGAAGGTGAACATCCAAACTGGCTAGGCTCCCACCAAGCCAGAACATGAAGTAGGATCAAAACCCCTTGTCATTGACCTTGGCTTCTCATCAGTCCTCATTGTTCGCCGTGATCAGAGAGTCCGGTTTTATCCCATGCTGTTTCAGTCACAGTCCAGCTGGCTTTGGTGAGTTCCCAATAGATCAGCCCCACTGTCTCAGTGGGTGGGTGCACCC
>NW_026067911.1:8511062-8560973 GCF_014885135.2 Alexandromys fortis | reverse complement strand
TAGTGTTGGCAAGAGACTTGAACCTAGAGTGGCTCCCAGGAGCCCAAGGCGATGTCCCCAGTTAGTCCCTTGGGAAACTGAGGATAGGGAACCTGAACTGACCCTATCCTATAGCATTACTGATGAATATCTTTCATATCACCATAGAACCTTCATCTGGTGATGGATGGAGATAGACTCAGTTGACTCTTTTAAAGGTGACATTTTACATATGCCCTTTGAGGCCGAATACAGCTGACTGACAGATGATAGTTACCTCTTGCCAGTTTCCTAAAATCTGACAAACGAAGAAAACATGTCACACTTCACAGTCAAGTAATTGGGTTTAAAGATGGGTGGGGGGCTCTGTTTCATTTCAATTTAGAGATCAGTTTATCAGAGGTGGGTCTTGTCTTGAAATGCTTACAAAACAAAACTTAATGGTTGTGTTTAATAATCATGGTCATTTTTCATCTCTTTCTCTTTGTTCTATTTACTGCCAATGTACATATGCAAGTGATATCATTGGTGTGCATATACATTTACATATATGCATAGTCTAAGCTGAGCAGCACATGAGACGTGGTGCATTTTCTGGAAAGTTCTGAGATACCACTTTAGCAAGCATAGTGCCATCCTCTGGCCTGTCATCACTTTGTAGGGTTGTGTTAGCAATTTTCTTTTCTCAGATGTGTTCAGGGCATTCTAGGTATTGCCTTTAGGTTGCAGTTTGTACAATTAATCCTGTTTCACTTCTGGATCATGGAATTTTAGTTTTTATTCATATTGTTCAAATCATAGCTCTAGAAAATACCTATCCTTACTAGTTATCAGCCTGTGGATGAGTCTATGGATACAGCAGACAGCACAATTAACTAGTTTGGAATGAGCTGCTCCTTGGAGACTCTTGTGGAGTGCAGCCCTGGAACCCCCTGTGTGGTCCTCAGAGCACAGGGGTAAGTTACCAGAGCAGCTGTGAAAACAGTCTGCCTGTTTTATGGTTGGATACCTATGTGGGCTCATGGCATAATGCGAGAAATAAAAACGGAACATGTACGGGGTGTAGCATAGCACACTAGGTGTATTTCTGCTTAATGCTAGTAAGAAAGCCCAGCTTGCATGAGCCGTTCCTTTCTCCACTAACATATTTAATATATCAATGTTTTTATGGAAACTGTATATCCTGGACCTCACACTTCAGTATCCAAACGTGTTCTTTCTGTGGCTTAATCCACAAGAGATACAGTACTGAAAAGCAGAAAGTGTTGGGGAAAGGACAATGACATTGTCAAGGAACACTAAAGTGAGACCATGTTCTGAACTGCAATTGTACATGCAAAGCAATGAGTAGGGGCTCACCTTCCACTGTATCAGATACCTTTGTTAACCCTTGGTCCTTCTGTGAATGAATATGTTTGGAATATTCTTGGGATAACCTAGAAATGAGTCAGATTCACTGGGGCATTGTGTTTGGCTGCTCCAGAGTGATAAGAAATAAATTAACACTGAGACAGTGCATACATATCTTGCTCTTTGTTTTTAAGCACCAAGAAATTGATGCGTATTAGTTTATATTTAAGACACAGTTTAGAATTTGGACAAAATGTTTTTATACATGAAGCACAAAATGATTTTGAAAATGTTTAAATTCAAATATGCCTTTGCTAAGGAAATGTGAAATAAAAGTAATCCAGAGCAAACATGTATTGAATGAGTACAATTATAAATTAATTTACATTTTTTTATTGCTAATAGAATTATATCAGAAAGATGCTGTTCTCAGTATCAGTTTTCCTGCATGGCTAATTCACATTATCTCTTCATGAGCCAAGTTCTAAATATTAGCTTATTTTCTAAACTACAAGGACACTAATACATTGAACAATAATACTCTAACCGATGTATCCATCTCTTGGATGTATCCCAAAGTTTTCTGTTTGTAGCAAACTTCATAGTTGGTTTGTGCAGTTAACCCTTGACTACCAGTGAGGAAAAGGACAGATATATCAGTACTGCATTCTATGAGGACAGTTCTCATAGCAACAGATGCTGAAACAAACAAACATTCTGAAGACAGGAGAGTAGGGTTCATGAGAAAGTCAGTGTTTGTCATTAAAACACGCCTAAAAAGATCAGATGAGAGACAATGAACCTCTAACCAGAGGGCTGGAGACTGTGACCCTCACTCCTAAAGGATTAGACTGTGTCCTCCATTCCTATTGGATTAGAGACTATGGCCTCAGTTCCTATTGAATTAAAAACTGTTTCCTTCATTTCTATTGGATTAGAGACTATGGTTTCCATTCCTATTGGATTAGAGACTATAGCCTCCATTCCCATAGGACTGAAGACTATGGCCTCTACTCCTAAAGTATTAGAGGCTGTGGCCTCCATTCTTGATAATCTTAGAGATGATGGCTTTCCCCCATAGAGGATTAAAGAGTATGGCCTCCACTCCTTGATGATTAGAGACCAAGGCCTTCATTTCTAGAGGATTAGAATCTGTGGTTTCCTCTCCTAAAGAATTAGAGACTTTGGCCTCTTTACCATAGTGATTAAATCAAAGTGAATTCTTGGTATGTTAGGAATCTTCTTCACCATTTAGACTTCTTTTGAAACCTACACCTATTTCTGGTTATGAGCCATCTCTCCAGCCCTACATCTCATGAAATACACAATAGAACTACAAACAGTGGCCTAGTGCAAAGAGCTTATCTTATTTACATTTTCCATAAAGATTTATAATAACACCATTCTGGGAAGATGGGAAAATGAAATAGAAAAAGTATGAATGTCATGAGGGTGTAAGAAGTTCAGAAAAAACACATAATCTTAGAAAAAACCCCATGTACTTTTTTAAACCCTATAAATTTTAGATACACATATACTATGTAAGCTATGTAGATCAATATTAATTACATTGTAACATTTTAGGGGAAAGTATGATTTTACCTTGTAGTTTAACATTTTGGCCAGGAGGTATATGTTTAGCATTTATAAAATTTGTTAACTATGTTGTGGGAAGGGTATCAGATTTCCCATGTCCTGGTGGTCCTGTCTTGGGGGAGCTGTCTATACTGCTTTGTCCTTTGTTCCTGTAAAGGTGGTGTCACTAAGGCAGGGAATAACACACACACACACACACACACACACACACACACACACACACACAAAAGAGACTTGATGAGATTGAAAGGCAGCCATTTCAGTTTGGTTGCTAGGTGAGTGAAACCCCAGGAACTGATAACTTTTCTTCATCTGAGTAAAATATATTCCAGATCAAACTGGAATCACACGGAGACTTTCAGATGTGAGTCTGATGAAGCCAACCCTACTTCAAGCTTTCCTAGGGGTATAGTTATCACCGACCTTCATAATTCTTGTCTCTATGAGAGAACAACTGAAGAGCTTGAGAAAAAGCTACCATTTTGATTTAGCTTTGGCATCTTGATCATGTTTTCTCTTAGGTGATTTTATGTCTATCACATGCACCTCAGCACCTCACCGCCCCTCCACCCCAAACATGCTCACAGACATACATACACACAGATGCACAAAGGCAGGAACAAGAATTTCAGAAAATAATTGGTGTTTTCTGTGGGATTTGTTAGATATAATGAAATAAAGATTGCAATGGAAAGTGGCTGCGTGCATTCGCTTGTCGCATGCTCTACTGTGGCCTGCTGCTCTTCTGTAGATATCACTACCCTGACCAAAGGGCATGTGTGAGTCTTTATGAAAGTTCTAGTAAAGAAGCACACTGTAGATGTCACCTGATTGTTCTCTATCACTACAGTGCTTTGCCATTACAGCACTTCCAAATGCATCCCTTTGACAAGGCAGCGGGAAACCAAAGCACTCCGTGCATCTGAAACTTACCATGGTTCGGAATTTAAAAACTGGAACTTTAGCTACAAACCTTTTCAGGCAGTTCTTTATTATACACGATTCCAGATATATCTCTGCAGCTGTGGCAATGATAAATGGTGAACATCTGGCACACGGTCATTGAGAGTGACAGCAGGCTGTATAAATTTGATATATATTCTTCCTCCCTGGGAAAAGTCATTTGACTTTATGGAAGCCGTCATCCGAAGACTGCATGCACTCTGAGTCTCTACAGTGCTTTGGTGCGGATTCACTCAGCACACGATTTGACTTCTGTTTAAAAGCTAGGGTTGTTTGTATATTTCAATATTATGGCATTCCTAAGAAATTTTCATCTGTGAAACGAAAGTTAGAGAAATTTACGTCAAGGATATTTAGGATAATTTAAAAATAAAATTAAAATTAGCAATTGTCTAAATAAATTGAATTTAATTCTTAACAAAACAAAGTACTACTGTATCTATGGAACAAGATTTTGCCTTACCAAAACCCAATCAATCAATCAGTAAAGAAATAAAATAAAAAAACATAAACAAAAACTCAACACAAAACAGTAAAATAAAACATACTGTATTAATTAAAACCATTTCTTTAAAGCTTAACATTATTGTGACTTTATAGATGGTAGTTTGAAATTCTGTAAAAGTTGAATTCATGAATTCAACTTGAATTAACATGGCGGCTAATTCAGGGGCCACACAAAAGTGAGTTTCTGTGCCTGCCTGGGGGTGAGCTGTTCTACACTGTTTAGATGCTGGCAACTGTAGAGTCTGTCCCATTAATATTGGTCCTGGGAACCCGGTGAATACGTGAGGTAGCAACAACAACAACAACAAAAAAAAAAACACCGCTTCCATCGATCGATTCATAACAAGCAAGTTCTTCCATGTGCATTCAGATTGTTTGGGCTTACCCTTGACTGATAAGATGCTGATGACAAGCAAAAAATGGAAAACCATCAGTCTTTAGGGTTCCCTTGTGTGTTAGGGTTCTCTAAATGAACAGCATGGGCGAATGGGAGTGATGAGGGTGACTTAGAGACTGTGGTCCAGAAAGTCCAGCAATGGCTGTTTTCCATCAGAAGGGCCAGGGTCTGGGGAATTGCTGGAGAGCTGATATACTTCACTGTATGTTGGAATCTTGAAAAAGTAAATTCTAATGCCAGTGAAGCAATGACTCATTGGCAGAACCTGCCCGTGAGAGTGAGGAAAGCAGGCAGAAGGCAAGGGCTTTCTCCTTCCGTGTCCTTATATGTAAATCAGATTTCTTCTCTCATGTCCTTGTTAGTAGGTCAGATGTCTCCTTCCATGCCCTTGTATCTAGGTCAGCTTTCTCCTTCCATGCCTTTATATGTAGGTCGGCTTTCTCCTCCCATGACCTTGTGTGTAGGTCAGATGTCTCCTTACATGTTCTTATATGTAGGTCAGATTTTTTTCTTCCACATACTTGTATGTAGGTCAGCATCTGAGAAAATCCACATAGGCATGCCCAGTTGCTTAGGTTTTGGTTCACTTTGGATGTAGTCAACTTAACACAAACAAAGATGATCCATCACACTCAGCTTTTCCTAGGTACATCTGTAGGAAGCTATGATTTTAGTTAGCTGGGCACATGAGGAAAACTCTCCATCCATAGACCCCAACTGACATACTGTAGTACGATTAGCATGATGATCACAAGGTATACTAAGCGAAGCATGCTGAATACCAAGATGAGGGAAGACACAGCTCTAGAAAAACTCAGGAAAAGGTAAGTAAGTTTAATTTATTGTGATTCAAACTTAGCTGACCAAACACAGGAAGACGTTCAATGGTAGCGCATTTTAAAAGTCAAGTCAAAATACATGGTTCCTTCTTTCTGTCATCATTATAAAGGTTAAACTTTAGGAAAGTATATGTAAAATTACTTCAGAAGTCAGTCTTGACATTAAATGTTGACGTTCCTATCAGGCCACAAATTCACATCAAAATCTAGTCAGCAGAAGCTATTTCCATTCCTTTTATTTTATTAAAAAGTATTTTGTTCATACAATATATTTTGATCAGGATTTCCCCTCTCCTGGATTCTTCCAGATCCTCCCCACTTCTTTCTCTCTTTAGAAAACAAACGGGCAAACAGCAAACAAACAAAGTCAACAGCGTAAAGGAAACACAACAAACACACATGCAAAAGCAAAACCTATAAAAATACAAAAGCTAGAAACCATAATGTGTAAGCAAAAGACAAGTAAGGCATAGAAATGCCTAAACAAAGCAATATGAGATGAAAGGTCTACAAAAATACCATTGAGTTCATTTTGTATGTCACGGAAGCAGAGAGGGGGCCACCCTTCTTCACCTCTGTAATTCCTAGAAAGAACACTTTCTGTGTTTTTACATTTATAACACAAACCCTGAACTCCAGATGTCTTCATTTATGATCATGTTCTTTATTGAGGCAAATCATTAAGGGTGTTTTAATACTGAAGGATATGGTCTGTCCAGATTATATGTTTGTGTATCCAGTACCTTTCCTTTGTATATGTGGATTATGTTTATGTAACTCATCTGTGTATTTATTTATTTATATATTTATGTGTAATCAGCCAATACAAATGGAAGTTATTGTTTACAACATGATATTATTAGACTGACATATATCTGAATGATTAGCATAACTGAGCTAATTAATGAACCCAACCCTTCAGTTTAGTAAGCAGCTTTGCATATACCAGGGAGAAGTAACTACAGTCTTCTCCTCACAGTAGGTATTCAGTCTATTTACCCTTCTCACAGTAGGTCACAGTAGGTCAGAAAATTTCATCATAGAACCAGGTGGTAGCTATGTACATCTTTAATCCCAGCACTAGAGAGGACTATAAGACAGGAGGAGACAGCTCTCACACACAGTCTCATTCTAAGATTCCTGGAGGCAGAATCACTATTTAGGACTGAGGTAGAGGTAAGAGCCAGTGACTGGCTGTTTTGTTTTTCTGACCTTCAGGTTGAACCCCAATTTCTGTCTCTGTTTTTTTTTTTTATTAACCATGCTACAGATTCCATGTCAATCAGATCACATGGTGTTTGTGTTTCTGTGTTTGACTTATCTTTAGATGTATAACAATGTCCAGTTCAGTCCCATTATCAGAACTGGTCAGATTTTTCTCCTACTTAATGCTGAAGAATGTTCCATTTTACGTGGACATACCAGATTTATTTTGTTAGCCTGTCTTAGTTTTTTTCAATGAACATTAACATGAACATTTCTCCTCACTCTATTGATGCTCTTTCTTTTGAAAACAATTATAATTATAAAAAGTAATGTAGTATAGAGAATAGAAAAAATATAAAACTTCTGTGATGTGGAGAACAAAACACGTAAAAAATTCAAACCACAAATAAAATCATTCTATTTTCTTATGCTGCTATTAAGTACTTATCGTCAGGGAGGAATAATCATGGGTGAATGTAATAGGAGTCACAGAGAAGATTTTTGGTTCAAAATGCAGTATTTATCTAACCCAAAACACAACTCAGAACATTTCAGTATTTGTCTGTTTGAAGCTAAAAGGTCAAGAAAAAATTTAACATGCAAATGGATGTGGTTTGAAAACCAGAATCTGGTTTTATTTTTCTTAAAATCCAAAGCAAAAAGGACCTCAAATTATACCCTCATCCAAGGCCCCACACCTAAGACAACACCATGGACGTCTGTGATTGCCAGCCGACATGAAATCTGAAATTGCTTAATAAATGGCTTTGCAATTGAAATTCTAATACCACTTTTCTATGTCGATTTATTTTCTGCGGATGTCCAAAAATTGCCCTTTTGGGTCATAAGTTTCCTGCTTGATGGTGTCCCAGAACAAAATGGGAGGGTTTCCCACCACAAATATCAACTCGTTTCCTCTTCCTTTGACTAAGCAGAGCTGGATGGAAGAAAGAAGATGCTGGAGGAATCCTTAAGTGGGCAGCGTTGTCTCTCTGGTTTTCCTCTCTGTCTATACTGGGTGGGCATCGAGATTTACTCGGTTCACTCCCTTGTAGCGCCTATATTTAAACAAAGATACACAACAAGCTTTAAATACCCACATCTCACAAAGTTGCAACTTAGGTCAAGTTTCAGGGTTTGATGACCGCAAATTATGATGGGTTCATGAGTTTGCTATTTGCAAAAAGGATTTTTTTGTAAACATCTAAATATTCAATATCACATACACAAAAAAAAAACATGTTGAGTGGCTGAACTCATTTAACCTCTGTAAGCTTCTCTGAGGCAGCAATTTTTACTTTCCAGTGAAGTTTTCAGTGGGGAAACAAAGAAAACCAATGAAACAAAACAAAACAAGCCCAGTTTCTTCATCTTGGTCTGCTTCCTGGCCTTAGCTTCATCCAAAAGGGACAAAGTTGAACTACCACAAGAAAGCATTTTGGACCAGTGTCCCAACATCTTAGCCAGGCACAAACCACAGCCCACTGGAAACCTCATGAGAAAAAGCATCCCGAGAGGTTTGCACTCGGAAGAGCCTGCCTTCGTCATTTCAGTCGGCAGATGCCTGGAGGTCATCCACCACTCACTGCAGCTTCTCTGTCGTTGTCGAGAGAGACGTCACAAAGTCATCATGAGAAAGCTGTTTCTCCCAACACACTGCTTCACACAGAAGGATTTCTGAAAACATGGGATGCTCTTTAATTTTCTGAATTTTTCCACAACCACAAAGTGTCTAGAAACATCATAACCTGTCTTTATTGCATCTCCAAGTTCAATCGGCCTTCATTGTAACGAAGAAAAACAGACATTTTATACCCCTGTTTTACACACATCTTAAAGTATTCATGAGCAGAACCGAGGGCAAAGATGGAAAACCTAGCAGATTGTGTGCGGGGAGGGCACCTTCCCAAGGTTCACTGGGGAGTGTCCTGTGTCCTGGACACAGTCTTTCTCCATCTTTCCTCTTTCTGAAGTCATTGATTTCATCAGCGTTGTCTTGTATGTCCTCAGTATTAGTTACTTGTTATTGCTGTGCCAAATCCTGTAACCAAAAGCAACATAAGGAAGGGAGAGCTTATCTTATGTTGGCTTACAGTTCCAGAGGGGAAGTCTGCAATGAGGGGGAAGGGGTGACAGCAGGCAGTCAGAGCAGGAAGCTGAGAGATCACATCTCAGCTACACACAGAAAGCAGAGAATGAACAGCCAATGACCAAGGTTTTAAACCCTCGAAGTAACTGCCCCACACCCTGTGGCATCCTTCTTCCAACAGAGCTCCTCATCAGGAAGATTCCATAGCCTCCCAGACAGTGCTCAGTCTAGATGATACTTGTGGTGGTAACTCAAACGTTTCATGGGTTGAGCAATGGCTGGATTTGGACAGCTAACTCCAACCAGATCCCTATTTTTGGAGACAGTGAGGCTGTAAACAACCAGCAGAGATCAGTGCATTCTTTCCAGTAAATGATACCGGTCTGGAGAGCCCTGGGGTGAAGGACAACGAGGACCAGAGTGCTGGCTCCAGGTTGAGGGCTGCTGCTCCACCAGTGATGGTACAATAATTTCAGGAAAACTGGGGTTCCTTAAAGCACCTGTTTCTGTCTTTGGACAGGTAGGGGAGCAAACAAAAATGGACCACCTCCAGAGTGACTTAAGAACCAGCAGGCGAAAGAAGCATTTGGAGAAGATACCAGCTGAGCTGAAGAGGTTAGGGCAGAAAGATGCCATCTAGGCAGAGTTGACTGGAGGTGGCCTAGAGCCAGGAGTGTAAAGGGGAAGTCACTGTAGGTGGACAGGAAGCACTCTTAGGATTAGGAGTGTCTGAAGACAGAACTGTGGTGAGTTCCGTACAATCCAGTAAGTTCAAATGAGGAAGTGGAATGGCTCACGCACAAGGGGAATAATCTAAGCATTGCAGATCTGACACACCAGAAAGCTGTTAAAACTAGACATCAAGGGCTCTGATAAATACCTAATGAATCAAAGTGCAATTAAGTCTCATAGTTGATAAAGTTAACATATCCCAAGAAATAAGCATATTAATGGGCGTGCATATTTATATATTTATGTGAAGTCTATAAATTAATTCTGTCATGGTTTCTCTTGGTTGTCAGATTGACACACCTGGAAGGAGGGAGTTTCAACTGTAGAGTTACCTCCACCAGACTCACCCGTGGGCATGCCATTGGGTCCCTGTCCTGATTGCTAATTGAAACAGGAAATCCTAGGGCACTGTGGGCAGCGCCATCTCTAGGCAGATTGGCCTGGGCTGTGTAAGAGAGACAGTTGAACACGAGTCTCAGTGTCAGCCAGAGAGCATTGTTCCTCTGATTTTTGCTTCACCTCATTTGAGTTCCTGCTCTGACTTCACTTGGTGATGGACTGTATCAAAGAAGATGTAATAATCTCCTCTTTCCCCAAATTATGTTTAGCCAGTGTTTGATCATAGCAACAGAAAGTAAACTAGATCACACTTTTTACATGAAAAGGTACAGTATTGCTGCAGGTAATGTCTCTGTACCTGTAATTGTGATGGTGTGTCTGAGCATTGTATGGTACAGTGTGATGGACTTACTCCCACCACCTCAGGAAATGCCTTACGGTGTAAAAAACAACAGATGTGATTACATGGTGTTTTACACGCAGTCATAAATTAGGAAGTGAGGCTTCTCTTAGAGCAGGGGGTGCTTGGAAAAGACCTCTCCCTGTCCACTTTCCTTAAGCCTAGTGATTGTGGTGGTGGGTGCAGCTTACTGAAGAGGCATGTCTGCAGCCAGGAACACTGAAATGACCAAAAGGCTGCTCATATTTGATGGTCTGCTGCAGACCCAACACACATGTCCTCAGCTAAGCCCCACTGCTCCATGTCACAGGAATGCAGCCAGGAACACCGGGCAATTATTTCTTGGAATAGTAAGAAACAGCATTGTGGATGACATCCTGACACTATTTACATAGCAGCAAGAGAGCAAGAGGCAAGCTTGGAGACCTGCAGATGCGTTTTTACAGAGCAAACACTTGGGACGGTTGTTCTGAGTCTGGACATTCAGGCTGGGACTTTTAACTGTTCTCATGAGTGGATTTTGCTTAGTCAACTAATCTTTACTTTTGAACGTCTCATTAGAGAGGTTAAATCATATTTTCATTCCATTCTAGAAATTATTGTGAATCTTGTCCCTTCCTTTCAGGAAGAATTGATTGAACTGCACTCTCCGGTTTCAGCGCATGGATGTTACGGTATTTGCTCTGAGTAGAGCTGGGTGAGGCTGCAAGTAGAGTTGGAAGATGAAAGCGGCTAGAGCGAAGGTCCATGGAGAGAAAAGTGCCCTGAGAACAGATGGCCAGGCTCACGTCCTCGGCAGCCTCTCCTGTGAGATCACTACAGTTGGAACAAATTTTTCATCTCTTCCTGAAAGATGCAATTAAAACGACATTACTCATGGAGAACAAGGTTAATGAACAGAAGTTCATTAAGGTTTATTTTTAGAAAGCAGTGGGCTGACTGAGTGAAAGAAAACCACCTGCATGCTGTCTGAACACTGAGACTTTTGGAACAGGTCCTCCGGTCAGAGTTCTCCTGATCAAACCTGGCCACTCCTAGGCAGAGCCTAGTCAGCAGTGATGGACTGTCCCAGGCATTACAATGCTATCTCTCATACAGACCCCCAAAGGCTGCACACCAAAATGAACTAATTGGCTATTTGCTTTAGAAAGTGTTTACATTTCTGCCAAAAATGATTCTGAGTGTTTTGGCCTGGGTTCCTCCCGATGAAAGAAAAAAGGAACCATAAAATAATGAAGTTGCAAATAGCAGTTTAGTGTGTTTGATTTCTTTATGAACTTCTAGTAGTTAAAGTAATTTGAATCCACTAAAAACGTATGCATGGGATACAGAGCTTGAGATTGCTGTAGGAAATCTAGTGTAGCAACATCTTTTTTTTTTTAATCAAAATTTACTAAAGTTGCATCCACTTGGGATTCTCTGAAGACATTTCTTGTGATGAGTATTTTAATACAGATATCATTATTAGTTGATTTTACCTTTCAGAAATCTCATGATATATAACCATAGTAACCCAGCAGAGAAATTATCTACCATGTGCAGAGCACTGCGCTCTCCAGACATTAGTCAAGAGACATGCATCAAACCACTCTGCAAAATTTCTGAGTTCTAAAATTTCCTGCATTAACATCATATAGAAAAGAACATTGGTTGTTCTTTACAATAACACATTCCTTTATATGTATCCAACTGTCTGTACATTTTTTTTTTTACAAAATCCCTTAGATCTAACCATCCTCACTTGATAAATCCATTAGATCCACCAGTGCTTACTTTGATAAAGTCACGTGACTAACACACATAGGCTGGAAGCTGTTCCTTACTCCACACCTGGCCTAATAATTTCCCACCGACTGACTTGAGGAGGTGGGAGGCATTTGACTGAAGTCTTCAGTCTCCTTGGTGCCCTGGCCCTGTCATGTTCTACCTCCAGGCAAAGTTGTGCTGAGAGTTCCAAGCAGTAGGAGAGATGATCTATGGAGTCAAAGTTCAGAGAGATGAGGGCACAACTGGGAGGTGAGACACAGAAAGAAATGTTGGCATTTCCCGTTGAGTGGATCTTTATCTACATTTTCATTTGAGGGTTGATACTTACCCATCTCAACTCCCACAGGCAAATGTGGAGGCTGAAATGTATCGATTCTGTTGTGCAAGTTACGCTAATTTTGCAGAGGTATGCATTTGTGTGCCTGCACACGTATGTGTGTGTTTGCATGCGTACGCGTGTATATGTGTGTGTGTTTAAAGGAGTGTGCTACACGAGAATGTTTTTAAAATCTGCTTTTCAATTAAAAGATAACCTGTAGCATTTTGTTTCAATTGATAAATTGAATGACTTTGCATCACGTGACAAATTTGAAGGTTATCAACACTAAGAAGGAAAGTCCTTTAATTAATGCTTCACGAAATCTCCTGTTTTCAGAATGCAACATTCATCTGCTGTAGAACCATGGTGAGAAATAGAAGCTTTCCTTGTGGTCTCTCACATATGCAGACCTTTGGCCTGCACCACACTCACACTCTCTATGCATGTCTCTGGTTTGTGTGGAGTACACGTGTAGGAGTGGGGATACACAAGGAGGTCAGGAAAGGATATCAGACCTCCTGAAGACGGAGTTATAGACTGTTGAGATCGTAAAGAAAGCATGGGCTACTTTTAAAATTAAATTTGCAATCTAATTCTGGTTCATAGAGTTCTGTGTCTGTGTAAGTCACTCTATACCCTTCTCCCACACCCTCCTGTGCCTTCCCATTCATGACCTCTCCTTTAATTATCAAGCACACACTCACACGCATACACACTCACACACACATTTATATAGTCTACTGAGCCTGCAGTTATTTTTAAGTGATTTTTATCATTATGTTATAAGAACTAGTGAGTTTACTTCCCAGCTTTTGAAAAGCCCAAGGTTTTTGCATGGAGTTAGAATATTAATGTACTCTAACAGTTATTTAAAGAAAAGACGTGTGACCTGCAAGATACTCGGCATACAGGTAGATAATTCACAGTCAAAACTGGTAACCTGAGTTTCATATTCAGAACCTGCCTCATAGAAGAATTTTTCAGGTCTTCCTCCAACTTCTATATACTCATGCTTTTCCACATGCAAGCACACGGTACACACCAAAAGTACATGTTTAAAATAACATTATAAATATATGCTGGCCATCCAAGGGTTGCTTTTATATAAATTCATCCAAACACTTGCAAAATGATTCCTGAAAATAATAAAATTATCTCGGGGATTAAACTACTAAAATCTATGTTCTTTAAGAAATCTGAGCTAAACAATCCTGGGGACTTCCTTTCTAGCTTTATACTTTTGTGTTTATTAACAGTAGGTGAACCACAGAGTTAAAATTCCATTCAAATGAACCACAGAGGATGAGGATGGCCTGATTTCTATTCCTACTCAATTACATTATCATAATTCAATCATAGATTCAAGTTTTTTCTCCATTCATTTCCCAATAGACACAAACATTTCTCTTTAGATACTTTGCCTAACATAGAATTTCTTACCATTATTTTTTAAGTTATTATTTCTTTCCTTAAAAACTTCTATTATAACTTAAATTACTAACTTCCTTAATTGAGTTTTTATCCTCCCCCTATCCCCTTTACTTTATATTTTCCCAGTTCTCTTTCACAAACTTTGGTAAACAATACTTGTTTTATAAAGTCACCAGTTTCCTTTGGTTTATTTTAAAACATTCATTTACTTATTTTTGAGAATTTGGATAGGTAGATAATGAAACATCACACCTATCCTCCCATTTCCCCTTCCATCTACTCCCAATTTTTCCCAGCAGGGCCACTTCCAACTCCCAACTTAATTTCCTTGATATGTTATTTCCAATAGCCCACTGAATCCACTTAGCATTGCTTGTGTGTTCTTGGGGATGAGTCAGTTATGTGTGGCAATTGCCCATATTTGAGGTGTAGGGTATAAGACAATGCATGTTTTCATTTTAACTGTCCTCAGCCCTGTTTGGTGATGATTCTCAAGACACAGCCTGCAGCCCCTGCAGTGGACAGGAGGAGACGGATGTGCAGAGAAGGACTTCTTCAGCATCATCCTCCCCTGTCTTTATGTAGCAAGTGGAATGGTTATGGTTTCTAAACTCAGGCATTCCATGAACAAATGCTTATGGACTTGCCATTTTGAGAAGCTCTCTCTAAGTAAATGAGTCATTGGATCAGCGTGAACCACCAATGTTGTTTCTGCTGTGACGTGCATCTTTCCATCTTTTCAAAGCACTGACCCACTGAAGCTTGTTTTGTGGATCTCACAGTCAATCAATCAATCGATCAATCGGTTGATCAATCGATCAAGCAAGCAAGCAAGCAAACATTCAAGTTTGGGAGAGAATTTTGTGTCTGACGTTTTCATCTCCACACCATTACTCTTGCCATAGTTTTATTCTATCTCTGCCTCTTACAGCTGATGTTCTGGGAAGACTTTCTTATTTTCCATAATATGATCGAGTCTCTTCTGTAAGACCTTTGCAATTGCATCGAGGATGACCTTGATCTTCTGATCCTCCCACCTCTGTGACTAAAGTCCTAGCATATGTGACACCACACCCAGTGTGTGCAGGGCCAGGAAGTAAACACAGGGCTTTCTGCACATTTCACAAATGTTCTACCAGCACAGCTACATGGCCATGTGTGAATAGACACTATCATGAGATATTAACGCTTTTACATTTTTATGTGTTGATAATTCTGACAAATTATAAATATTCAGTGAACAGAATTCTCACTTTATTTCATTTTTTTCTGGTTCTTAAAAATCTGGCTTCATCAAAAGCTAATCAGTGACTCAAATTAGATAAAACTTATTTCTTGTGAGTTTCTCATCACCTGAAATGTGCTGTTTG
Source organism: Alexandromys fortis (assembly GCF_014885135.2). Classification (NCBI taxonomy): domain Eukaryota; kingdom Metazoa; phylum Chordata; class Mammalia; order Rodentia; family Cricetidae; genus Alexandromys; species Alexandromys fortis. The sequence goes on along the minus strand of NW_026067911.1, from coordinate 8,545,689 downwards.
TGTAAGCATTTCTTTCAAGACCACCCCAGCTGAATTCCCTTGGACTCACTTCCTCTCTCCTTCATCATATCACTCCAACTACCTGATATTCAGATGAGGTCTCTGCACTTGTGTTTTGCAGTTTTAATGTGATATGAATATATTAATAAAGTCAGTGATAAAATTCAGAGCACCAAGAGGCTCAATCATAAGGAAAAAAGGAACTACTCATTGCAAAAACAAGTGTTACTGTTAGTAACACTGCAAGATGAACCTGGAACTTGACAGGTTGACCAAAGACAGAGATGCCTCCTCAGCCTTCCCATGGATCCAAAAGGACACAGCAGAAAGTTGAAAGAACTCCTGATGAAGCCAGAGCCTAGGAGGACAGTGTGTCTTGCAAGAAGAGGTGAGGTGGGGGCTAGGAAAGTGGGGGGGGGAATCATAGAATTTCTGTTTTAGGAGGTCTTTCATTGAGACAAGTGTGAAAATGATGTTCTATCCAGAATGGTGTGGGCCTTGGACACATCCCAGGACCAACCAGAAGAGAAATAACTAAGTGTATTGAATTATAGTTGATTTAATAGACCAGGCAGTTAAAGGTTGTTCTCTGTGGCCCTGAAATCAGTGCGGGTATTTGAGAAAGTAGGTAGCTAATCAAACTGATTACAAAAAGCGGGGGTCAAGTAGTGGCTGCTAATTGAATTCAGGTCCTGTTTAACCCTTAGCGTGTGGTCAGGTTGGGGTCAGGTAATGCTTGTTAGTTTTTGCAAGTTTCAAGTTGCTTCCTTGAGAGCCCGATTTCTGCTGCAGTTCCTCAACTTCTTGCCTAGGGCAAATATAAGACTCAAGGAAGCAGTGACCATGAGGATTTTAAGTCACAATGGCAAGGATGTTGTAATACCAGTGTGAGAGGGAGCATCCGTGAAGCAGAGGAGGGGTAAGAGAAACATCTTGGTGACTCACAGGAGGAGCAGGGCTGTGAGAGCCATCCAGTAGTCAGGGAATCCAGGTATCAACTCAATTACCACAAATTAAATAAGAAAATTTTTTTTCTACCCCTAAGGAAAAAGGCAAGAATTAAGGTTGAGTAATAAATTAAACACTAACTTATCAAAGCCTGTCAACTTGACACAAAGAAAAAAGAATGAATTAGGAGGTTTCTCTAGCTTGCAGTCCTGTGCTTTGCTGGCAGTCTGTTGTGCAAATACAAAGGCCTATGATATTTAAGGGGCTTAGACCTGCCTGTAAAGTAGGTTGACATAGAGCTAACAGGAGAGAAGAGAAAGTGGTATAAAAACATCAGAGACGGAAATAAGTATGTCCCTTAAAAATTAGTAACAATTTATACATCATAGCTGTTTTACTGGGCAGTACTTGATAAGATGACTTGATTATTTTAAGTCATATGAGTACATTAGATGAGTTGATTAGAACTCGGAAAATCAGCTAGATTTACTGTAAGATCTTGAACTACAATTCTAATTTCTTCTTAAGATTTTTTATAACTAAATAACAGTGGCTGTCTTATACTGTTTTACTATAAAAATAATTTATAATATTGTTACAGTTAAGAGTTATTTTTTTAAAGTGTCCATGGAAATACACAAAGGTTTCTGTTCTGTTAAAATGACATATGATGTATATATATATATATATATATGCATATATATGTTTATATAATCAAAGAAAAAGAGGCTATGAACTTCAGAGGGAGTAAGGGGTTGGAGGAAGAGGAGATGGGGGTTTTGAAGGAAGAGGATATGGGAGGGTTTGGAAAAAGGAGAAAAGGGAAGCATGGTGCAATTAAATTTTAATTCAATTGCTAAAAACTAAGACAAAATGAAGATTAGCATGAACTTAGAGAGAAGTGCAGAAATTCTACTGTTCAGATGACAAATGATTACATATCTGGGTTCATCAAACTTCTTTACATAAAAACGACTCTGTAAGTATTAAGATCAACTCAAGAACAATGGCAATGGGTTTTTGATCCTACTGCACGTATTGGCTTTGTGGGAGCCTAGGCAGTTTGGATGCTCACCTTACTAGACCTGGATGGAGGTGGGTGGTCCTTGGACTTCCCACAGGGCAGGGAACCCTGATTGCTCTTTGGGCTGACGAGGGAGGGGGACTTGATTGGGGGAGGGGGAGGGAAATGGGAGGCGGTGGTGGGGAAGAGACAGAAATCTTTAATAAATGAATAAATAAAAAAAAACTACTCTGAACATGCCAGTAGTCTCAGGGATGATCACAGAGTCAGGGTACCTTGACGCCTCAACCCTTTCATGGGTCTGAGCTCAGGAAAGAGTGTGGTAAAGAGGCCGTGAATGTGCACTGTCTTCTCAGCACGTCCTCAAACGTTAGCCAGGTTCTTTTCAGTAACTGATAGTTTGCTAAGATACTTTATGTTTTCTGAATATAAATGGGGCAACAGTGAGTAACTACTTTGTTGAATTTCCTTGTTTTTAAAGATGAAAAGCAAGTACTCACTCCTCATTCTCAGGACAGAATGTTCCAGAGACATGTGGTAGAAAATAGGAAAGTTCTTTAGAAATAGGAAGTTGAGAAATCATTTTACTGGTTCCTCACGCTCTGTGGACTTTAACATGAAAAATTCTTAAATACCCATCAGAAATTTGCAGTTTGTGTGTGCTCTGCTCATTCATGCTATTTGTGATCTTGACATAATCTACAGCCACTGGAGAAATGATCTGTGAGGAACTGCCTAGGTCAGGCTGCCCTGTACGTATGAATATGGGTTACTTTAGGGTGGGTAGACCAAGCCACTTTGGGTGTCACCATACCTTAGGAAGGGGATCCATCCTCTGCTCTTGGCTGTGGTTGTGACTGGTTGCTTCAGCCTTTTTCCTTGACTTGGTCTCGTTTTCTTCCTAAGGTGCTTTTACCAGGCTTTGTTATGACAGTGACAGGCGGTAAAATTAAGAGAAGTTTTCATTAAAGGAGATAGAAATAAATCATTTGTGTGTGGAATGAGGCTCATCCCTTCAATATAGACAACTATGTATATGAACAAGACTGAGCACACTAATCCCTGTCCCTGAGCCTCTGGCAGATGGTACGTGACACTTACCCTTAGTCATTCTGTCCAGTGAAAAATTGAAACCAGAGCCTGAATCGCCAACCTGCTTAGCCATCTGGTGTTTTGAGGTGGATGTTTTAAAGTCACTCATAGATAATTTATAGACCACCTAGATCTATGTATTTAAGACTGACCTGAAAATGCCCTGGGTTCCACATAGGCAAGGGTTATCAAATGATTCATATGAAATATGTGCACTCGGCCTGGCAGAGGTATGTGCAGCCTTCAGATTCCTTTAACATTAGGCTTTGGGATGAGGTGGACAGAGTGTAAATAAAGTCACTCCTGAAATAAAATAGCAGTTTTATCTATAGTTATATACAGATAACTTTAAAATAATTTTACCACATTAATAAGAATTTCAATCATGCTTTTCTCACCCATCCACGGTTGTGTTAAAGCAAGAATGGAAAACCTAATAGCACACTTAAACACCTAAACCCATGGCAAAATTTTCCAATATATTTGCAAACTTTTCCTGGGTGTTTTTCAAATTCTAGGCAACAAGTTCCTAAAGGTGGGAACCACTTTGATAGTTGTGGTATTCGTGAGTATGTGGGCTAGTTTATTTAGATTCACAAATGCCCCAAATTGATGTTCATTTTTATGAACGTCTCCAACCCTCACTCACATGCCTATGATACTGGCAGGCAGCTAAGGCGGCTGATTTTGTTTGGCACTCTTAGCATCCCAAAAGTCTAGCACAGGCTTGAAGGAATGGGTCCGTCTTTGTTGGGATCCAGAACTTACACAATTATGTACTAAATGAAACCTTCTTTGTTAGTTAATGAGTCTTTGTCTGTAGTGGTTGGAAAGAATATTAACAGCATGTTTGTATGTCTATCTGTGTAGACAGAGAGAGGTAGAGTGCAAAAGAAAGGTGATCTTTTCTACATCAAATTAATTGTAGCTGTTCCTTCCATCTATATCAGGACTGGAGCACACATATTTTAATGATATATTTACTTCTGATGATTGCAATATGCCACTATATGAAACAGGGGACAATATGACAGATAGAATACACACACACACATTCTCTCTCTGTGTCTCTGTCTCTCTGTCTCTGTCTCTCTCACACACACATACACAAACATTTTCTCTCTGTCTCTCTCTCTCACACACACACAAACATTCTCTCTCTGTCTCTCTATCTCTCTGTCTCTGTCTCTCTCTCACACACAATTCTCTCTTTGTCTCTGTCTCTCTGTCTCTGTCTCTCTCTCACACACACAAACATTCTCTTTCTGTCTCTGTGTCTCTGTCTGTCTCTGTCTGTCTCTGTCTCTCTCTCTCTGTCTCTCTCTCTCTGTCTCTCTCTCTCTCTCTCTCTCACACACACACACACACACACACACACAGTCTGGGGAGGTGTCTCAGTAAGTAGAGTGCTTGCTTGCTAACTTGCACGTAGCCTTCTGGCTTAGGTGCCCAGCACTAGTTATGCCGGCTGCGGTGGTGCACACCTGTTCTTTCAAGACTGTAATTAAAGGTGCAAGGATTCAAAGCAGGGTCATCCTGTGCTATATAAGGAGACTGAGGCTATCCTCAACCACATGTCTCTCCAAACAAGTAGTAAACAAGTAGTAAAAGAAACTTTTCTAAAAAAGAAAGAAAACATATTGTCTTAAAAAAAAAAAAAAAACACCACGGTGGTGCTAATAAGACAGTTCCTTTCCTGGCATGTGAGTTTCTGTCCAAGGACAGCACACAGCACAAGTGACCATCTAGGACACCCAGGTTTGTCATTTGAATACTTTGTTTCAGACAGACATGTTTGTTTTTTTTTCTGTCACAGAAATCAAAATTATTTCCAGTTCTAAGAAAAAGTGATTAAAATAGTCTCTAAATATTTTCTCTCTTTATTTCTATCCAGTGACTTGAACCACCATGGCACACACACAGGGTGGTTTGGGGAAGGTCTCCAGTGAAGATGCCAGAGTGAAATTCTTACATTCTCAACAGGTTCAACATCCCTGTTTGCTTGAGCTTCCAATATCCCCATGTTTGCCACAGAGACTCTCATTCCTGCCTTCATTGTTTCTGCTTTTCTTTTCTGCCTCTAAATTGTCAAGACAGAACCCTTAGAAGAACACAGCATTATCCTGTAGTGGTGAAACTTTCATTAGAAATATCCACATATTTCCCCTCCAGTCCTCAACATGTTAAAATTTTGAAGTTCTGGTGGATTCTACACCTTGTGTTTAAAGAATTTGCCATGTGGTTCTAGAAGGTCCATTGCTTAAGTGGACAAAATGATGTAAAAAAATAATGACATTTTAAACACAAGTTTAGACTAATTATTACATTTTTGCGTAGTGCTAATGGTGCTAAGGAGTTTTAATTGCTGAGTATATTACCGCAGAAATGCTAATAAACACTTGGTGCAGAACATTTGTCATAGCAGAAAAAATTTAAAATAATTTGTGTTTTTCGTTGTGCTGTGGCTCACTGATTGCTCTCAGAATTCAAATAAAACATGTAATTTCAAGTTAGCTTCAGTTCGAATCTTGTAAACATTTAATTAAGAATCAATGAAATATAAAGCACCTGTTGGTCAGTTTCTGAAAGAGGTGCCTTAGAACTTTTTAAAAAGAAATGTATATCATAACTTAAAATGGGCAACACCTTTTGTAAACCTAGCTGGGAAGGTTTATGGATAGTGTAGAGGCTGTCTACATCTTCCTTAAGAACATACAAATACTCTCCTAAGGGACCTGGCTGTCCAGACTGCCTACCCTGCAGAACCTGTCTTCCCTCAGACCCCCTACCCTGCAAAACCTGGCTGTCCTGACTGCCTACCCCGCAGAACCTGGCTTTCATAGGACAATGGCATATATGAGGCTTAGAGTTGTCTGCTTTGACTGCGTACCAGGTTCAATCAGTTTAATTTTCTTTCAAATCACCTTTTATTATGGGAACATTTACATAAGGCCCCATGTTAATTGTACAATTTCAATAATTCTAATCAATGTATACTACAAGGTCCCACCATGTCCTGTGGCACCTCACTCTGTCTTCTCTTAGTCCCAGCCTGGATAAACCACTGCCTTCGCCTCTGTTCTAAGTTTGTGTTTCCTTCTGTGCCTGGTTGTTTGTGCTTAATGAAATGATTTTGTTTTCTTTTTTGAATTTTTGAGACAGGATTGCTTTGGGGCATGTCCTGGAACTAGCTCTTGTAGACCAGGCTGGCCTCGAAATCAGAAATTCGCCTGCTTCTGCCTTCCAAGTGCTGAGATGAAAGGTGTGCGCCACCACCGCCTGAAAAGATGATTCTGATAGACACTGTGAAGTGACGTCCTCCTCTATGTTTCTCTGCCATTTGTTTTCTGAAACTGGGTCTTCCCCCTGAGCCTAGTGCTTATTCTTTTCCTAACTTGGCTTGTTCTGTCTGCACCCCAACGTTGGGAAGGTAGGTGACATCACCACACTTTAGCTTTCTGTGAGTTCTGGGGACCTGAATCCAGGTCCTTGGGCTTTCATGTAACACTTTACCAAAGGATCCATCTCTTGGATCTCTGTTGTTTATGCTCACTAAAATTAAATGAGAATTTACTAATTCTGTTTGGCTAGTTCCACTAGCGACATTGCTGGTTAAATGCTATTCTCCTTCCATTGTACATCTCTCTCTCACTTCCCCCTCCTCCGCCACTGTGTTTCCTTCCTAAAGCGAGGCTGCAATTAAAACATGATCCCTGCTACACTCGTAAACACTGTTTCATATGTTATAAGTAAAGAAGAAGGGATCCTGAACATTATAGATGTTACAGATGACCTTCATCTGGTTCTAATTTTCTAGAAAGACGACAAGATATGGGTCCAGCGCATACCATTTGTCTATTTTGAAATGTCTCATCCCATCTGGGATGCTACAAAAGAATATCATGGTCTGGCTTATTTACAAGGAAAAGAAATTTCGTTCTCACAATTCTGGAGTGTCACAGTGCATGACTGAGGTGCCAAGGGCTTCAGTGTCTGGTGAGGGCTTGGTGACTGTTCCACAGAGAAGCATCTGCAGGAAGATTTCTCTGGGCTGTGAATGCTTCCAGAGATCTCTGCAGCATGGTTGTGCAGAGATTAAGCAGGGACCTATGAATCTGTACATGTGTGTGTGTGTGACATAAGTATTCAGCACTCAAATACATTTACACACACACACTCTTTAGTGCTGTTTATAATGACACCATTTAATTTCTGGTTATGATTTAGAGGGACAAAACCCTTTCAGTTGCATCAGTACAATTGCTCCTTTTAGGGCTTACAGGAAGTCCTTGATGGATTGATTTGCTCAGTAGCTCTTTATCATGAGTGACATATGATATGAAGACACCTGACCAGATGCTGAGAACCTAAGAGTGAAAAGAGTTCCATATGCCACCGGACACAGAAGATACCCAAAAGGAGTCTACAGGATATTAGTTTCCAGTATTAGTAATGAGATGTAAAATATGAATGGAAAGTACAGCTTGGGAACTGAGGAAACATGTAGCCATGATTTTTAACATAAATAGAAGTAAAACAAGACAAGGAAGTCCTCAGTGGGAGGTGCGAATTTCAGCAGATACTCGCAGGAGTAGGAGTGGAAGAGAAACAGTGAGCATTTCAGACAGATGAGAGAATACTGTGAAGACTGGGCGGCTGGAGCTGCCCTGTGCTCAAGGAGAGGGGGGCACTTGAGGCATCTGTCCCAGAGGAATACCTAACGGAAGCAAGCAAGGTTGCCCATGGGGGAAGGAAGCCCAGGCGCATCCTGCAGGAACTATAAAGCTCTCAGTGTTCTTTTGCTTTAAATTGACAAGGGCTGCTTGTATTTGACTACTAGTGACGTTTTGGTCTTAATTGCTTAACCATATGAACATTCTAGATGGTTATGCCCATGTGGTTTTGAGGAAATACTGAACGTGACGATGAGGCTAGAAGTAAGGCGGCCTCACGAGGAGCTGTTAATGTAATCTAGTCAATGAGCTATGGTGTCCCAGACCAAGAAGCCTACAGAGCAGTCAACTTTTCCCTCAAACTGGCAGTGATAAAGCTCATATTTTTGTATAGATTTTACCTTTTTAAATCTCATTTTTGCCTGGAAATTTGTTGTGTTTTATGACTGACAAATTCAAATTTTGAAACAAAGCAAAGATGTTACTGTTTATTTTAGTTATTGACATAGCCATTCAATAACCTTTGAGAAGCCTTTGTGGAGAGTGGAAAGGAAAAAGACAATCAACAGACATGAGCCGTGAGTTAAAAACAGGCTATTGTATAAACATTTTAGACCAGCCATTAGGAAATTGCCTCAGAACGTATTTACATTCATCCCTAAGCCAGAGAAGAATGAGAATTTTGTCTTGTAAAGAAATGACAGATGTGAAGAAACACGTGAAGCTTTTGCTACTAATAAAACATCAAGCGAAATAAAGTTCTGCAGGGTCCAGCTGCTGAGCAGATTGTGGGCACCGGAGAAACCCAGAAGACAGCTGGAGACAGAATTATTTTCTCAAGCTTGTTGAAGGAGCAGCGGGCTGCGTTCCTGCCCAGCTCCCACACGGCTAGCTTTATACCTGAAATAACAACACACAAATTGTATTCTTTTAAACACTGCCTGGCCCATTAGTTTTAGCCTCTTGTTGGCTAACTCTCACATCTTGATTAACCCATTTCTATTAATCTGTGTAGCACCATGAGGTGGTGGCTTACCAGGAAGATTCTTAACCTGCTTCCATCTCAGAGAGGAGAGACATGGTGCCTGCCCCACTTCCCTTCTTCCCAGCATTCTGTTCTGTCTACTCCATCCACCTATGTTCTGACCTATCAGGCCAAGCAGTTTCTTTATTAATTAACCAATGAAAACAACAGATAGACAGATGACCCTCCTTCATCACAAGCTGAACTATGAAGAGTGCTCATGAGATGGAAGACAGGGTAAAGGTCCTTGCCATCTTGCCTGACAACCGAAGTTAGATTCCCAGGGACCACATGGTGGAGAGAGAGAACCCACAAGTACAAATTGGCCTCTGATATCCACAAGCTCACTATGGTGTATGAAAATCTATGCACAAAATAAATCTTGAGAATGGCAATCACAAAGAAACCTCTACATGGGAAAAGTTATAGACTTGGGGACCCATAGAACTATAGGAATGATATTACGATTATTTTATCAGAGTCTTAGAAGAAGAGAAGAAAGAAAACAAAATATGAAGAATGGGTGGCTTATATGTTCTCAAAGTGCACAAGAAGTTGAAGCTGAATTCATTCTGAGTGAATAGCAGACTGGACACAACCAGCTATTTCCTGTCAATGAACATCACAGTCTGTCTTGGATGGCCAAAGACAAATAAATTACTATCAAAGCAGGAATAGAAAAAAAATGTTTCTATCAGGAGAGAAATACATGACAACAGCTGTTACCAGAAGCCGTGAAAGCCAGCCGCAGATGGCGGTTTGCAAGTGCTGTTAAGAGAGCTGTCACCTCGGAAGCCATATGGCGTGAAAATATCTCCCAGCTTCAAAGAGACATGGAGGCATGCTCCATGCATAAAAGCCATCAGAACACTGATGTGTAGTGAGTGGCATTGTACAGTAGAAGAATAAGTGAAGGAATTTTGTAAATTGAAAGATAAAAGCTCGATGGAATTAGGGAGCATTAGTAGAGAAGGCCAAACACAGAAAGCAACAATTGAGGTGACCAAAGTCCAAGTTCCTTTGCTTGTGGTACTGTGAAGAGGATCATCTAAGAAACCTGAATCTGCAATTTAACAAAGTTTCAAAAAAACATCTTTAAGTGAGGATGGCTTGTTTGATGAATTCTAGCAAACATTTAAAGAGTGAATACTCGTATGTTCATTCTGTTCTGAAACTATAAAAGGAAGGTGCCTTTTGTAATTTGTTATTATTTTTAATTTTATAATACCTTAATGCATAACTGAGAAAAATTTCACACACACATATGCAAGTATGCATACAAATGTACAAGCATCTGGCAAGTTTGTCAATATGGATTATCAAAATAGATTGAGAAGTACTTAACAAAGTATGAAAAATAAAATAATAAATATTCCCATATGTTTACTAGAACAAAACAGGGCTTATTTCAATTACTGAAAGATGGTTGAACCTAAATCTACCTGTATCATTCATCATGGTAACACAGAAATTACAGCATCATGTCAATCAATGTACAAACAAAATGTAAGTTTGGGGAATAAGTAATGTTAAAAAAGAATAGAGGGGTACGTTTCCAAGCTAAAGAGAATGGTAAGAAAACCTATATCTAGTAACATATTACATGATAAAAATAAACTTGTTTTCTCACTAGGGTTGAATTCTCATCTTTTTTTTTTTTTTTTTTTTTTTTTTTTTCCCCGTACTCGGGCAATGTAGAACAATAAATTATTTAGCATTCTCCAGAAAGGTAGACCAGTTGGGGTGTATATGTGTGAATCATCTATTTTTGTCTCCCTCATGTACTCATAACCTTTTTAAGGGTTGTATTTATATACTTCTTGGATATATGTTTCTTTTATATACATGCATAAAATACTCATCTTACTGGGAAGAAGGAGGCTTGGGGTGGAGTAAAGCTGAATGTGATTAAAATACATTATATAAGTAATAAATTATAAGAAAATAAAATACTTGTGTAGTGATATCCAGATGGGTACAGTGAATAGAAACTGGCAGATGCCAAAATAGCTGAGAAGTCCACACACAGTCAGCTGTGCAAAACAGAGATTCAGCAAACGCTGCTGTATTTGCCTATGGAAGATGCCAGCTCAGAGAGCTGATGACCTCAGTGCCAGCCTAAGGCTGAAGCCCTAAGGAGTAGGGGCAATTGCTGTCTGAGGCAGAAGATGGATGGATGTCCCCCTCAAACATCAAGAAGTCAGTCTCCTTCTCCATCTGTGCTTGATTCAGACCTTTGAAGAGTTAATCTCTTCCAGAAACACCTTTGAAGACACGCCCAGAAATAAGGCTTTACCAACCCCAAACTTCTGGTCCTTCCTCCCTGCACTCTCACTTGGGTCTTTTAATTAACTGCAATGAACAGGAAGATTGAGCCTGTGCAGTAAGAGGGAAAGAAAAGAAAGCTTGGGAAGAAAATATATAGGTCTGCCCTTGTAGAATAGATGATACTTTACCCAGAAAATTCCACTGAACCTTCACAGAAAACATACTGTACCGAAAAGTATAATGAGGAAGGAGAAGATATATGGACCAGCAAATTATGTTTCCATATGTTAGTAATCAAACAAGGACATGAAATTGAAACTTACCATTTAAAATGGCTCAAAAATATAAGGTGAACATCTATTAAAAGTTGTAGGTTGTAAGTTAAAATTGTAAATATTGAAGAAAAAATCACATATCAAATTCAGTACAGAGAAGCACCATTTTTTGGAAGATACCATGATGTCCTGACACTTAGGATTAGATATTGTATACAACCAAATGAATTTTTAGCACTACTTATGTATAAGCATTCTTGATTTATAAAAAGCAAAGAGTCAGACTGGCTAAAATTGATTGACAAGGGAACAAAGAAAAATATTTGGAGGAGCAAGTATATTCAGTTTAAAGACTTATTATATACCTTCCACAATTCAGAGCAGGGACGGAATGGCTCAGTGATTAAGAGCATGTCCTGCCTTCAGAATGGTCCCAAGTTTGGTTCCCAGCACCCATGTCAGAGGGCACACAATGGCCTGTAATTTCAATTCCAGAGTATCAGGGCATCAAATCCGGCCTCCACAGGCACCTGAATTCATGTTCTACACACATACACATACACAATCAAAATAAAAAACTATTCAAAAAAATCTACTTCAGGTAGTGTTGCTGAGGTTCAGCTAGACAGATCAATATTTATATGATTTTGATAACCCTAGTAAAGTAGTTCAATATCTGAGACATTGCCCATTAAATAAATAAGTTGAAATAAATTATAACCACAATGAGACAGAAATGCAAAATAACAGAATAGCTAAGCTTAAAAATGATGACAACTCTAAATACTAGTGAGAAGGGAGAGAAAATATTTTAATGACGTGCCACTGATGTAACTTATTTTATTATTTTTTAAAGAATTTCTTACATGAAGACTGTGTCTACACTACACTTACCTCTCCTTTCCCAATCTTTAGCTTCTGTGTCCCCCTCACACCCTCCCAAATTCATGACCTCTTCTTTAATTAATATTGTTACACACACACACACACACACACACACACACTAATCCATATATCCATCACACACATACACAAACACAGACAACATCCAGAGTCCACTTAGTATTTCTTGTATGCACATGTGTCCAGGACTGACGTTTTGGGACTGGACAATTTCTGGAGGAGTCAGTTACTGCAGGAGACTGATTCTCCCTTTCTTAGAAGCCATAAGTCTCCTATAGCATTTCATCCAGTAGCAAGACTTTATGAAATTTCCTATCCACATTGGCATGTCAGTTGGTTCTAGAACTATGCTGGTCTGATTCAAGTAACCATGGTGTCGAGAGTTCTTGGGTATGGCCTCCCTGTCACATCTATAGGACACTTCCAAGCAGCAGATGCCCTTGTCTTCTGGCTCTTACAATCTTTCTGTCCCCTCTTCCTTGATGTTCCCCAACACTTTGGGGTTGGAACTGCTGGTACATGTATCATTTGAGTGACATAAAATGGTCACTTATCTTGTGCATTTTGACCACTTATGGATCTCTCCATCTATCTTGGGCACTTCTCCATCCAATTGAAATGATAATTAAAATGATCAGAAAGATCATTTGAAGATGGCTTGGCGGTTAAAGGCACTCTGGGTTGGGGAGGTGATAAGACAGAGTGGATTACCATGGGCTGTCCTCTGACTTTCATATGAGCCCCAGGGTGCATGATCACACACACATATACACAGGTGTGCACACACAAAAATAAAAAAATGTTAAAAGTCATAGACACCATGAAATTTTATCATCATTATAGAAAAGTTATGCATGTTTGTTCCTTATTTATTTCATTCATTTCATTTAAACGTAAATGATCTTCAAAACACATTATAAGTGATAGACATAAATACAGATATAAAAGTTAGAAGACTTTTAGAAAACTATCCACAAGATTTTATTATGAAATATAACAGAATAATTCCTACCCAGCCCCATATTTGGTGCCAAATAGCAGTATTTCTTAATGTAAAAGAAAAAGGAGAAACAAAGACTGATTGTCCTTAAACACTGGGGCTCAGTGAGGTACAGGGCCTATTGATTGAAGGAACTATCTCTCTTGAGATGTTGCTGACCTGGGCAGTTCATTATGTAATCTGCCCTAGCAGACTTGTCTCTCCAGCTTTCCATAGCTCACCCTCATTAATTCATTCTCCCAAGGTGAGCCAGCATTGGCTGCACCCCAGATGCCAAAAGCATGTGATGATGGATGAGCTCTGTCAAACACTCAGTGCAGCTCATGAATGAAATGAGACGTGGATGTGGATGCTGAGTCAGAAGGGAGTGTCGGTGTGCAGGAACAGGGGGTGGCAAGCTGCGGCCTCTAAGGCTCTTCCTGGTTCTCTATGTCAGACCTCAGGCTCGGACGCCATCCAGATGGATGGCTTCTTTCACCAGCTCAGAATCTTCTGATTCCTGGCAGAACTGTTCATCATACTTCTCTAAGGAAGTCTGTATTCCCAGCTTCAGTTTTTAAAACTACCTGAGGAGGTATCAGAAGGCTACCCAGCCCTGCCATTTATCTGCCTTCCGAAGTGGAGGGGGGAGAGTTCTCGCCATGGCAACGATAGGAAATTAAATTATGTTTATTATTTCTTCAAAGATGACATTGTCATGGGAGAGAATGTAATTAAGACACAAGGTAGGAAGTGCAGCACCGACATCCACAGAGGTTTGTGTTCATCATTCTCATACCTGAAACTTGAAGCTTGAACGTATTTTCTCTGAGTTTATATTCGTATAGAACATTTAACCCCAAATCCTTCCAGAATTAGAGACCTTTCATCCTTATTCAGGATCTGGGTGTTATAAGAAATGTTCATTTCTTTAATTCATAAGTTTATGATTGAAAAATTTTTCTACATGAAAACATTCACTTTTAAATTGTTTAGGGGTAGAGGGACATTAAGATTTAAAACAATAAACTCAAACATACAATAAATGCTGTTGGAGATTATCATGATGTCTTGATTTAGGGTTTTAATTCTTAAACAAGTTTTGGTCCTTCTCCATCTCTTTGCATGATAATAAAATAATAATTCAAGTTTGTGTAGTAAGAGCAGGAAGATAAGGATCAACTAAGATAAATAAGAATAGAAGAGTAATTATTGAGTTGCCTGTGAGCATATGTAGGTGGAGACTGTGTGCCCATGCACATGAGGGGGGGGAAGAGGAGGGGACAGTGATCTTTATTTTCCTCCAGCTTATACCCTTGAAGCAGCATCTCGCACTGAACTGCAGCTTTCTTTTGCTCAGCTGGCTACCCAGCAAGTCTCAGGGATGCCCCTGCCTCTGACTCTTGTTGTATAGAAATTCCTGGCAACAGTTTGACCATATCACACTGTCCACATGGGTGCTGGGGATCCAAACTCAGATCCTTGTGTTCAGGTATCAGTCGCTCTTACCCATCACCACAGCCCCATATGTATTAGCTTTTGTGTATGTGACATTTCAAATTCAGGTACCAAAGAGTCAAAAATAGTAAATAGTAGGAAAAATCCAGAATTCCCTGGATATCAGCGATTAGGCACGAGGAGTTGGTCTCATTGTCTTTCCACAATCCAGTGCAATTATGAGACTCAGTGAGGCATTGGGAGTGAGTGGTCATGGCTGGAGACTGAGTGAAAGGAAGTAGCCATGGGGTGGAAGCCCCACTCTGTTAGAAGGAACTTGACCTAGCAAATTTCTTTTAATAACTATCTGAACACAAGGCTCTGAATTTTGATCCAGTGGAACTGTAGATACAGATGGCTTTGAGGGAGGAATAGAGAGTGGCTGACATACCTTTGCTGGGACTGGGAGAAGAAAGCAGGCAATACTAGCTTAGTTCAGGATTTTTCTAGCGGCAGATTGTAAGGGTTTCTCTGGTGGCAGATTATAACACAATCCTAATTATGCTTATTAAATTAAAACTCAGAGTCAGATATTATGGAGTGAAAGTTGAAAGATCAGAGAAGCAGAGCAGCCACCACTAGAGTGCTTACCTCTCTGAATGCTCAGACCAAAAAGGCAAGTGTAGGAGACCTCTTGTTTCTTTTTCCGGCTGCCCAGACTCCCAGAATAACCACACAGAAACTATATTATTTGCAATGCTGTTTAGCTAATAGCTTAAGCATATTTCTGGCTAACTCATATCTTAAATTAACCCATTTCCATTAATCTGTGTATTGCCATGAGGCTGTCGCTTACCTATCAACAGGCCAAGGCAGTGTCTTTGTTCACCAACGGTATTCCCAACATACAGAAGGGAATCCCACATCAGGCAAGATCCTTTCTAGACAAATTCTTAGACTGAATGCTCAGACTAAATGCTCTGAGCTTCCATTTCTTCCCGCTCTGTATTCCTCTCTTTGCCCAGACATATCACTCCCATCTCTACCTACCTAGTGTTTGGGATTAAAGGGGTGAGCCGCCACCCCTTGGCTCTGTCTCTCTTTTAGACTGATTCAATCTCCTGTGGCCAGGGTAGCCTTGAACTCACAGAGACCTGTCTGCCTCTGTTTCTCAAGTGCTGGGATTAAAGTGTGTGCCACCATTGCCCAGCCTCTACGGCTAACTAGTATGGCTAGCTCCACACGCTGATCTTCAGGCAAGCTTTTGTGTGTGTGTGTGTGTGTGTGTGTGTGTGTGTGTGTGAGAGAGAGAGAGAGAGAGAGAGAGAGAGAGAGAGAGAGAGAGAGCACAAACCAAATATCACCACAGCCAATCAGAACATAATTGGAAAGAACGTTGTAGTGAGGAAACAATCCAGACACGGGGAGCGATGTTGCTTTCTCTATCCTAAGGAGCCGCACGATCACAACCACCTCAGGCACGGCTGAGTATCTGCCACTTCAGCTAAGGTAGATTCGGTTGGCACATGAGCAGCAGTGTGCATTGGGGAGGAAACCATCACATCACCGTCGTGCTGGAGGCAGCCGAGACTGGGCAGGTTTAGTTGGTTCTTTTAGAGAAAAGCCTTAAATCATGACACTACCCGTGTCTCATAGTGCTTTTTTTCCAGAACAAGAAACCTCAGTTTAAAAACAAGTAATAGGATATCACACAGGATTTCACCAAAGATGTTTGTCTCGGCATCGTTTCTGTCACACCAATGTCACTGACATTGGCTCTCTTTCAGGTGCCAACACTTTACATATGTTTTTGACGCAACCTGTTTGCTTCAACCAAATTCTTATTCTCCAAAACCTTTGACTAAATCATCTCGTGGATTTGACCTCTTTACCCCAAAGGAGCATGTGGGCCTAATGGAGTACATACGAGGCCGGAGTGGCCAAAGTTGGCGCCAATAGTGTAGCAGTCAGAAAAAGACACAGCTGGCAACAATAGTGTAACAGAAAAAGGCGCGAAATTCAAAAACAGTAATGTCACAAAGCCCGTGAAGAATACTCCCAGCCAAGATGGCGCTGAGGGGGAGCAAGGGGGAAGGAGACAAAAAAGACAACTGGAGTTAAAGATGGGGTAAGATGACATAAAATGCCTGATGCCCGCATGATCCCCATCAGGGGCTAAAGGAGTCCCGGCTCATGCAGATGTGACTGCTGATGTGATTGGCTAATTTCCCTTCTGCTTCTTCTGGGATTTGTGGGGTTTTGCTTTGTAGGTTGCATGCTATACACCCTGCTGTGTCTGATTGTCTCTGGGACCTGGGGGCTGGGTGGAAAGTGGCATGCTGCCCCTCCTCAGCCAGGGTCAGTTGTGGGCAGCTGGCTTAATCCTTTGCGGGGTCTACAGAGGGACCCTGCAGGAGCAAAGCAGCACCAATTTAAATTTCTGTTTAATCATCTTTCTTCTAGCTTAGAAATTTATGTGCTCAACTCATTAACCTTGGTCAAATTGTTTGAAATAGATTTCTTTCATCCTAAAAATTTTATTGACATATATCACTAGATCACTAGAGTCCCTCTTTCTTATGGCTTCTCTTTACATCTGGACTAGAACTGATACCCATATCACAAGAACACTCAAAATAGGGTCTGTTGATGTTTGAGAGGAAAAGAATTCTTTTATGCTCTGTATCTCAAAAAACATTTGAGAGTTTGAGCAGTAATAATTCTGTCACTATAGATATTTCTTTGCCCTTTATAATAGTAAAAGTCTTGAAATGCTGATTAACCCAGTCTGTGTTTGGCATTGGAGTTTACTTAGATAGGCATTGCATTAATTGAAAACATGGGTTTAAAAGCCCATTTTTTCTTTATTATTGATTTTTTCTTATAATCTCATGGATTTTTTTCTTTTTGTTAAGTTAAAACCATTATTCTGAGTCACTCCTACATGGTAGATAGACACTTCTCTTGTTGAGGCAATAGAACATACCACATCCATAATAGGGAGAAGTCCAGGTTCATTTAAGAGGGTTCCCTTTCCTAATGTCAACCATTATGGGAATTAATTGCTCATGGAACAGAAAATATGAATTCTGTAAATAAGAGGTCAAAGTTCCACTCACTGGATTCTGTCAACAACTATCTAAATTATGAGAGATGTAGACACTGGAAGTCTTAGGCTGTAACAATGTGTCTCCCGAAATACCCAATTCTCAGTTAACGGAGAGGCTGTAGGAAGTGGTCAATCTCCTTTGCAAAATTTAGATAATTAGAAGACAAAAATAGTTTGCAGTTATAGTTTTATATGATATAGCATGAAACACAAATATAACCAAAACATCTCTATTTGTTTGTTTGTTTTTGAGTCAGGGACTCACCCAGTGGGCAAGGCTCATGTGGAACTCACTGCATAACCCTGACTTCCCTCAGTTCATGATAATCTGCCTACGCCAATATCCCAAGGGCTAAAATTGCAAATATAGGTTACCACGCTTGGCTCAAAAATCTAACATCCAGACAACAACCTAAAATTAAAAGTATTAACTTTAAAACTGCAGTGATGCCTGGGAATACAGGTCAATGGTAAGGAGCTCGCAGAATATCTAAAAGTCCCTTAGTTCAGTTTCTAGAATTCTAAAGCAAAGGAAAAATAATAAAAGTACAAACTTAGTGAGAGGGTGCAGCCCTGTGTGATGAGAGCTGATGTGTGTGTGTGTGCACGTGCAGGAGCAGATGCATTTTCTTTTACTGAGAACTACACAGACTACCCGTGACCCAGAGGGAAACCAGTACCACTATGCTTGTTTCTTCACCACAAGGTAACACTTGCCAATATCCTTGCTTTATCAGACTAATAATTATGCTTTCATTCATCAAATATGTAATATGTACCAAGTAGGGATGTAGTCTTTAGACAGATATAATTTAATCTTAAAATCTAAACAAAAAGAACTGGAAATTCCAATGAACTTAAACTTGATGTCTCTTTTTTTCTGTTGTTTTTAATATTAATTTATTTTTTTAAAAATTATGCACTGGGGGGCTGGAAAGATGGCTCAGAGGTTAGGAGCTTTGCCTACTCTTCCAAAGATCCTGAGTTCAATTCCCAGCAACCACATGGTGGCTCACAACCATCTATAATGGGGTCTGGTGCCCTCTTCTGGCCTGTAGGCATACACACAGACAGAATATTGTATACATAATAAATAAATATTAAAAAAAAATATGCACTGTAGTAAAAGCAGGTGGCTCTCCGTGAGTTCAAGGCCAGCCTGTTTTACAAAGCAAGTTTTAGGACATCCAGGGTTATGCAGAGAAACCCTGTCTCTGAAAACAGATGATGATGATAAATAATAATAATATTTAATTTATATTAATTATTAATTTATATTAAATAATATTGTTTTATTATATAAACTATAAATATAAGATATAAATTAATTTATATTAAATATTAAATAATAATATTATTTAAATGATAAATAATAATGATAATGACAATTATAATAAATAAAATAAAAAATTATGTATTGTGAGCTGCCTATCATGGGTACTGGGAGTCAAACTGTGGTCGTCTGTGTAATTAATTAGCGCATGCTCTTAACCCCTGAGCCATCTCTTCAACCCCTTGATGTCCCTTTCTGTATTTCACAGTTAACACACAATGTCTTTGGACCTTCTTAAAGACTGTTCTGAACACCTCCTGTGCTCAACCATCAGACAATCATACTCCTCTGTTTGAAACCCAAACATTTCAGGAAGCAGTAAACAGGGCGCTCTGGGGTGATTGTAGAGACACAAATGACACCCTCCCCAACGTGGACATTAGCACCGCATCATCAACCAGCCAAGCTGACTGACTTAACAAGCAGCCCCCCAGCCCATCACCAGGAAAGAACACGACCTCTGTGTGTTAAGAGATTTGGCTGTGTCCGGAGGGAATGGGACCACAGAAAGAGCTAATGAATGTGTTCAGTGGAAGATGGTCTCTTTGGTACACTGTCCCCTTCAACTGTGTGCTTGCGCCTGTCGAGGGTATATGGCATCCTTTCTCAGCATCGCTGTTTTGACTTCAGAGACATCATGTTACTTTTCCCTTAAACGCTCCTCTCATCCTTTCCCTTCCCAAATTTTTCATTCTATTTCCTATAGAGGATTAGAGCTTCATTCTCCAACTCTATCGCTGTCTTGCCACTCTAATCCCAGGGTCTTTCAACCTGCCACTTCCAATAAGGCTGGAGAAGGAAGGTACCCCGAGAGCCAGTTGGCTACATCTCATATCCTTAAGAAAAACTACATCTGCTTTTTGGATTAAGCTGTGCTTATGAAACCATGCCTATTTCGTTGACAGGGAAGGGAAAAGCATAATTTACATGTTTCAGTTATTCTTGCTTTAGTAGACTTCAGAGCTTTAATTCATTCTTCATTTACCCTTGGAAAAAATACTAAGGATTTGGAACTGAAAGCTGCTTGCCAATTGTTTTCTCCTAGACTGGCCAAGAGACCTTTGCCAGCATTATAGCCCCAAGTGCCAGCGTCTTTTAGAACCCCTGTGTGTGCCCTTCACGCTTGACCTACTGATGTGAAATTAGTTTCAATAAACACCCATCAGGACTGTGAGTTGATTTAGAAAAACTTTGCGGAAAGACCTTTTTTTCCTGTGAACTGTTTGGTGCTGATGTTATGACAAAATATGAAGAATTTTAGTGCATGGCCTTTGACCCGAAATTGCCTCCAGCTGCCTCATGGGAGGGAGAAGAGTCTGGGTAATCAAATGTTTAAAAGAATATGAAGAATTGAGCATTCAGTCACTGCCTCTGAGGATTCCCAGCCCTATCATGGGAGACAGAGATAGGCAAAGAGATCTTGTAAAAACATTCACATAATTATGGAATAATATCAGGGGACCTGTGTGTAAAAGAACCTAGGACCTCACCATAAAAGAGTTAAGGGGATGTGTGTAGCTGAACTGATCAGGTGAGCCATGACTTCCCAGTTCCAACTCATGGGTGCACTACAGTGGCACAAAGAGCATCTAAGGGAGTGTCTTTTTTTTTCCATTCTGTTTATTTTATTTATGTGTATTGTGGGGGAGTGTAGGGGTGCACCTGTGATGTAATGACCTTAGAGACCAGGGGAGGGCATTGAATCCCTTGGAGCTGGAGCCACAAGTGGTTGAGGGATGGGAGCTGGACCCATGTCCTCTGCTCATACAGCCTACTCGCCAGTCGGAGGAGTGGTTTTCATAAACTAGAAAACAATTCACTGCTACGAACACACTATCACAGTGAGGAATACATTTTATTACTTGTAATGACTTGCTGTACCATACAATTATTTAATAATTTAGGAAGTGTTTAAAATTTTACAAAATTGCTGCTTTTAATAAGCAAAACAAATTTCTGTTGCCATAAGATCCCCCAAGTACAACTCCTGTTTGCTTGGTGAATATTTAAAGCTGGGCCTCATGAAAGTTTCATTCCAAGTGATTTAGGTCCTGGGGTTCTGATGACACAAAGTCCTCACTGTTTCTAAACATCTTCATTTTCTTTAATTATGAGCTTCAGAATCAAAACAACAGAGAGTTGGCTATGCCAAAGAGACACAACACTCTCTAAGATAGGAAGTTTCTTATGTAAGTCAAATAATAGCTCAAGAGTCTGATTGTAGCCCACACTCAGGAACTGCACCCGCTACACTGGAGCAATTGTGCAATGGTTAAAAGCACCGGCAGCTCTCATGGAGAACCCGAGTACAGTTCCCAGCACTCAGGTTGGGCAGCTCACAAGTGCCCGCAATTCCAGCTTCAGAAACCCAATGCCCTCTTCTGGCCTCTAAAGTCACCCACACATGTGGCATGCACACACACACACACACACACACACACACACACACAAATACACATAAATAAAATTAAGAGAAATGATCATTTTAAAATCTTAAAACTGTACACGATTCCAAAAATGTTTATCCCAGTTTCATTCAAATTTTCATTTTTATCAGAAAGGACAGAAAATTCAGGACAATGGAAATAAATGGGAATGTTATGAATCTGTTTAAATGTGGAAAATCAACTTTATTTGGATCTGGTTTTGTAAGGTCATCATAGAATTTCAGTTTTATGATTTACTTAAATCATAAACCAAGGGGAAATAAGAGTGTGCGTGTTTATTACATTTTTCTACAGATAATAACATCTAGTTCTTTTTGTTGTTCTTTGCTTTACTATGAAGCTAGTTGTTGACAAGCTTACAAAATCATTTAAATTTTCTGAGTTAACGGAATTTATTGTATTAGATGGTTAGTTTGATGTTGTATGCTCAAGAATTCAGAGTGTAAATAGATATACTAAAATTTCATTTCCAAAAGTAACAAAAATCATTCAGTGTGTTGACAAGAACTTGTTATCTTAGCCCCAAGGAGCTGAAACAGGATTGCTGCACCTTTGAAGCCCACCCGGGCTTCACAGGATGGCCCTAAAACAATAATAACGTAATATTTACAGAGCATGCCCTATATTTTGAGAAACAGCAGGATGTGCCAGGAATTAGATACTTAATAAATCATCTTTTTAAAAATAGGCAGTAAACAAATCAAGAAAAAAATCAAAAGGAAACAAAAAGTACAAAAAACAATCTAAAAAACTTGAGGGTGTTCTTAATTTCAATATCATAAAGAAAACATTCTTGCGAAGCCCTGAAAGCGATGTCTAACAGAGGCAGAGTTTCCTTAAATCCCCTTGTAAATAATGAATTCAAATTAGAAGCGGCATGACCTGAATCCTGCATTGAAACATAGTGGGAGACGGAGGGTTTCCTTTAACATTGAAACCTTTCTCCTTCAGTAAGTGCCAAGCTTCTGCTAAAAATACTGTCACACCTCCTGTTGGCTGCCACAGTGTTTCTTTAGAGACGTTTGCTAAATGATTTTTGCTTCAGTAATGAATGTGTTGGGGGCAGGGCGAGTGGAGAGAAGCAGGGATGGATGGGAGAATGGATATGACCAAGATATAATACGTACATGTCAAAGGGTCTCAAAATATAAATATAAATAAAAATCACGATAAGCAAGTAAATAAAAATCAAGCAAAGTAGATATTTTTGAAAACATATTTTGTGAAAGAAAATAGTTTGGGAGAAACCTCTTGATGTTTTTTTTTTAATGTGACAGTAAATATAAGATTTAAGATATTTATTTCTGAGAATGCATAGGAAGTCTTGTCTGTTAACACACACGACATTGTACTAGTGATCTTCAAAATGGGCTTGTATTTTGTATTAAAATAATAAAATGTTCCTCTTTCCCTGTGTTGAATTTATGTTGCGGCAATGCATTGTGGGTGCTGCTCCTTTCATGGTTCCTTGTTGCAAATGAATTGTTAAGACAGTTTTATGACTGGAAATTTGACTACAAATCATATGGATTTGGAAGTGAAATGCCAGGTCTTGAGATTTTTAAAATTTGAATTCCCAGGCAGTTATCTGCTGGTCTGTTTGGTTTCTAAGCACCAGAGATACAATGATGAATGTGGTCTCCCCACATTCAAAGACATAAGGTCCCATAAGGAAGACAGCCAAATAAACAGATAATTAATTTAAAATGCTACGTATGTGGAACATAGTGTGCAGAGCCCCAAAATAATGAGGAGGTCAATATATGTGGTTTGGATAATTAATTTTATTTTTGGAGCCGGGGGTGAGCGAGCCATCAAATACGTAGTCGTTTAATGGAAGCTGGGCACCTGAGCTACAGATGAAATTAATAAGCTCCCCTATTAAAGCCTAGAGAGGCTCTGTAAATACTGAGTTGGTTTAACAGAAAGGCTGCTCCTCCAGTCAGCTCAAAACCTCATTTTGTAAAGGATACTGTCATACTGAGCCTCACAAGTATGAGGGAGGCAAGGGCAGTGCTGCTGAGTGTCCTACTGCTGAGACAGGTTTCAGTAGACAGACCTGATACAGGGCACCCCTGGAAGATATCTGAATGGCTGTTGGTGGAAGGAAAGGTATTGCTATATAGCGAAAAAGATTTTAAATCTGGCTGGCTACACATTAATGGGGGGGGGATACATTTTTTAGTAAAATCATGAGATGAAAATAATTTTAAAATCTGGTATATCTCATAACACAGATCTTGTTGGCTTTGGAGTTTGAACTTGCTGGGGCTGGATGGGCAGGTGCCCAGGGAGTTGGTAGCATTTGTGGCGGTATGGGAAGGACAGTTCTGTCAGCAGAGGTAGAGGCAGTCATCTGGGGATTCTGGGATTAAAAATTGTGTACCACACCATGTGTGCTGTGTTAGATAAAAATTATTTCCATTTAAAAAAGCAGTAGGCAAAAAGAATAAAACAAATACTAAACGAAGCCTAAGGCTAGTAAAACCAGGAGCCCTGGTCACCCCAAGGCAGCTTGGCTCCCTGCACTCTGCATTAAAAGCATGTAAACTGTGAACCTTCCCACAAGATGTCTTGGATGGGAGAGCTACAGATTTTCTGTAAAGAGTTTTCCGGTAACAAAACTTTTCCCACCCCAACATAAAGTAAGCACTCATTAAATTCTTGTGCTTTGCCATAAAATTTATAGCAAAGCTCTTATATGTACCGAATACCATATTTTTAGATGGAATTTAAAAAAAATTGTCTGAGACAAAATATTAAACTGGGTTGTCCTATTGATTCATGACCGGGGATGCATCCTCTGGGAAGAAGCTCAGCCTGGGAGCGAGAGCAAGATCTAGTCTGTCTGTCTTCTGGTAGTGATGTCTGCCTGCATGGTCATGGAGCCTCTCTCTTCTGCTAGTAATGTCTGCCTGCATGGTCATGGAGCATGTCTGTCTTGGACTGTCTCAGAATAACCCTCAGTTCTGAATGGCTGAAGGCAAGGATGTTTTAGGTGGACACATTAGCAGGCAGAATTCTCATGGGACCTTGAGGTCAAGCAAGACCTTACCTAAGTTTAAGCCCTCCTGAGAAGACTCCATTCTCACTCGGGAATAGATAGTCTTTCATTTCTGAGACTCACATCCTTGGAATCAGTTTTCTTTCTTTCCCTTCTTTGCCCCTCTCCCATTCCTCTCCTCCCCCTCATTCCTCTCTCAGCAACCCCCTCTCCTTTTCTCCTCCCCCTTCTTTTGCCCTTCTCTCCATTTCCCTCTCTCATTTGCTTCCCCAAAGTCAGAACACTTTAGATGATGAAGAAGAAAATGTAAGCTTATCTTTGAGTCTTAGCAAGATGGGGCCAGCTAGACGATTCAGTAGGTAAAGACGACCTGAGGACCTGAGTTGAGTCCCTGGAACTAAAAGTCAAAGGAGAGAATATACAACCAAAAGTTGTCCTCTGGCCTTCTCTTGCAAACACACGCACACACACACACACACACACACGCATGCACACATGTGTATTCACAGTCACAGATTCATGCTTGCACACCCCACACTCACACATACACCTCACACCATGAAACCAGATAACCCTCAGTGTTGCTATTGCAATATTCTGAATTGCAATATTCTTTTAAAAGTTACTTTCACATTCTTGTGCCCAAGTTTTATGAACCAGGATATGTTTATTTTTTTTCGATTTTTTTTTCATATTAGTGAGTGGCATTGACATCTTTGGAGAATAGGTGTTTCCTTGTTAGCATTTGAATCTGGTTTCTTTAATATAAGACATTGTGCTGGAAGTTACTCGGGGAGGACTCTGTATTGTAAGCTCACGTATTTATAAGGCTATATCTTGAAAACTTTCAAAACCAAAAAACTTTTGAGATGTTCATATAAATATCTTACAAATGTTAACTGTCTCTGAATTTCAAGACACAAAAGGATAATACTTCAGATTACATGATTTTAGGGTATATTTTACAGGTTGAGTTTTGAGCAATCACTTTCTATGTCTCATATGCCAATCACGGAGGGGAGACAAACATTGTACAAAATATACAAATTTTATTTCATTTTTCTTGCTTAGCTCTACCTTGGTGTAAATCACACACAGGACTGTATTCAGCATGAAGCTTGAGAAAGTCTGTTGAAAACGAGGCCCTGGAGTTTAGACTCCAGCTGCCTTTCCCTCTTCTCTCAGTCTGCCGTCAACACTGCCATACACAACTGAGACTCAGTGCAATGTTTTCAAAGACCTTCAGCAAGCAAGGATAAAAATTAAGAGGACTATCAATCTTGGGCTTCAGGGTATTAACTGCTTTCCAGATGGCTTGGAGGAAAATGTACCCTGTAATATGGAATTAGGTATGTTAGCTATGTTTTATGGCTGTTTTTACAATGCTTTCCAATGGTGGCTTTATAAACAAAATAATGAAATAAAACACCCTCTGTGTATTGTCCACTGCTAACTGTCATTGAAACCTTTCGATTTTTTCAACAATAGAATTCAATTATCATTCCCATTTCCACAGATTTCATAAAGCCCACGAAATGGATGCTGATACATGGGAGAATATTTCAATTGTTTTGTAAAGTTTATAGGTAAAAATCAATTTTTTATCCTTTGTCTCTTGGCAGTGGTAGACATCTAGAGAATATTAACGAAGAGAAGAATTTGATGCAGTCTGCCAGACAAAAATGGAAGCAGGTGCAGTGGTGACTCTGTCATCTTGATTAAACTTCAGTGACCACAGTTTATTCAGAAATGTCCAATGGTAACAAAGGAAAAGGGCTCTTTATGAATAGACATGTGGGCTCCAACACATCCAGAGAGCTACATCTTTTGTTTTCAGGATGGTCAGAGGGCTACATCTTTTATGAAATAAAGAATAAAGATATGCAAGGGGAAACTAGAGTCAATCTGTATGGGGGAAACAATGGAGTTTATGATAATGGTTTGAGAAAAATGCTTCCTTTTCCCCAAATATGAAATGTGCACATGTGTACACACATGTGTGAACATACACACACAGTATACATGAAAGAGTTTCCATAGACGAATCCTAATCTGAAGATGATGTGTGCCAACACCATCAGTACTACAATGGATAAGATACAATCCCCAGAGATAGGGTTATGTCACGGGTCTGCTTACTGACAGGCAACAATAAGGTCCCAAGTAGCTATGAGTTCATAGAGGAGAGGACGGTGTGATTGTGAATCTGGGGGACACAGGTTGCTTGGAAGTCCTAATGAGGTCACCTCTTCTTAATTTGGAGGAAAATGGCTTACCAGTTCTCCTTGCAAATATTGTTTCAGGGATTTTGGTTTACTGGATAAATGAAAAGGGTCATGGGGAGCATCAGAGGAAAGAAGAACTGATCAGGAGACCGGGACTCGCTAAAGCTCCTGTCACTCTTAAGCACAGAGAACTATGGAAGTGGGAGGAGTGGCATTTATTGGAAGCACATAGCCAGAAAATACTGATGTTAGGCCATCAAACAGCTCAGTGGGTGATCAGATGGTATCCTCCTCCCTGCGAAGACCCTTTGTCCTGCTCTCAGCATCCCCCAGTTTCCTGGAGACTTTCCTTTAGAGCCCAGGCCTTGAGAGATTTCCCCTTTTCTTGTTGGCATTCCCGTTTGTATCATCATTGTTCAGGCCGTGTTTAGGCAGCCATGGTGATGAGGCTTTATGGGTAAAGTTTCTGACATTTATAGGACACACAATCTCACAGTAGACTTGATTCTCTAGCTCTAATAATCTTTCTGCCCTATCAGATGTATCAGGTGGAAACGGGCACTATGAGATCTCCTGTTCTCTTTGTTTGATTGGTTGTAGTTTTCTGTAGTAGTTCTATCTAAGCAGTGCTAGATAGGTTCTATCTAAGCAGTGTTGTTACCTGTAGGTTTGTGTGACAGCCGCCATATAGTACACAAAATGCTGTGACCTCAAAGATGCCTCCTCATTTCAATCACAGCAACCTCCTACATCACATGGCTACTACCCTGTTACCATTGCTATAACCTTGTCACATTGTAGAAGCTGTTGAAAGAAGCCAACAGGATGAATCTATGAAGATGGTTGTTTTTTACTCAGTACAGTTTATCCATGTCCATCTATACTGTTCTGTGGTTGGATAGTTCATTTCCTCCCAGTGGTGAGTACTATTCCAGCTCTATGCCTCACAGTTAATGCGTATCACAGGGTGTCTAACAAGTTATCAACCAAAGAAGTTCTGGACTGGAAGCTCCTCTGTAGAGACTTTTGTGTGAACATAAACTTTCATGATTTTTTTTGGAGTGGGGGGAAGATACATATTGAGAACGGAATTGTTGGGCCATGTGTAACTGCAGGTTACTTTGTAAGAACATTCCCCATGGTTCAGCTTTCTTTCTACCACCCACAATTCAGGGCGAATGGTTTCTACTGGATTCTCACCAGTGTTTTTGCGTTTGTTTCACATTCTGCTTTTTGCCATCTCATGGTCATTTAGATAGCTATTTCTCTAGCAGCTACAGATACCAAGCGTGCTCCTATACTGTCTTGTCTTCCTGTAGCTTTCTTTTTTTAAAATTTATTTATTTCTTTATTAATTAATTAAAGATTTCTGTCTCTTCCCCACCGCCGCCTCCCCTTTCCCTCCCCCAATCAAGCCCCCCTCCCTTGTCAGCCCAAAGAGCAATCAGGGTTCCCTGCCCTGTGGGAAGTCCAAGGACCACCCACCTCCATCCAGGTCTAGTAAGGTAAGCATCCAAACTGCCTAGGCTCCCACAAAACCAATAGGTGCAGTAGGATCAAAAACCCATTGCCATTGTTCTTGGGGTCTCAGTAGTCCTCATTGTCTGCTATGTTCAGCGAGACCGGTTTTTCATTTCACATTTGAAGAAGTTTACCTTGCTAATTTTCTGTATGTTGCAGGTAAGACCCATGTGTTAGCTACATGTATTCTACTTCACTTTCTGTTGATGCAATGAAACTCTCTGACCAAATCAACCTGGGGCGGGGGAGGGAAAGAGTTTGATTGGCTTAAAGTTTCAGGTCCCAATCAATTCTTTTTATTTGCTTGAGATAATATCTCACTAGGTACCTCTGGCTCTTGGAACTTACTATGTAGACTAGGCTGTCCTGGGACTGAGATCTGCCTGCCTCTTCTTTCCGAGTGCTGGGATTAAAGAAGTATGCCATTACTCCTAGCTGGACAATCCATTCTTGAGAGAAGCTAAGGAAGGGACCTGTTGGCAGTGATCAGAGAGTAGAGCTCCTTGCCAGCTGGATCTCTGCCTTGCTGCCTGTGCTCAATCAGTTAGTCCTAATGCGGCCTAGGACTAACTTGCCAGGGAATGATACTGCCCACAGTGGACTGAACCTGCCTACATCAATTACTATCAATCAAGACAATCCATCACTTAGATGCCCACAGCCTGATAAAGGGAGTTATTCCACTGTGACTCCTTTTCAGGAGTGTATATAGTACATGGAGCTTCCAGTTAATGCTGGCACATGATTTATGAGTTTTCAGAGGTAGCTCAGACCTCCACCTCCATGTGTGGGATGAGCTTTTAATTTTCTTGTATTCTAATGTACTGGTAGATTTCTTTCTCAAATCTAAGAACTCTTTGCTGAATTCATTATTTCTCCAAGATTTTCTCCACTATTGCGTTAAAATGTTAAGTACTTTTTCATCTTATACTGTCTGTATCTGGAATCCATTTGAAACTAATTTTGTATAAATTATAAAAGCTTGATCCATTTTTACTTTTTTGTATATGTTGTATGAATTTGTATGCCTGTTCAAATGTCACCTCTAGTCTCTCATTTATATTTGGAGTTAGCAGACTAGGCCAGGCTAGTTGTCCAGTTAAGTAACCCTTCTGTCTCTATCTCCCTAGGGCTGGGTTTTTAAGCCTGTGCCTTCTAGTCTGGCTATTTATTTATTTATTTATTTATTTATTTATTTATTTATTTAGGATTTTTGAGACAGGGTTCCTCTGTAGCTTTGGAGCCTATCCCAGAACTAGCTCTTGTAGCCCAGGCTAGCCTTGAACTCCCAGAGATCTGCCTGTCTCTGCCTCCTGAGTGTTGGGATTAAAGGAATGCACCAAAACCACCCAGCCCAAGTCTGGCTTTTTAAGTGGGTTCTGAGCATGAATGTAGATCCTTATGTTTACAAGATATACAACCTACCAACTGAGATTTCTCTTCAGTTCATAGTTGCTTCTATCTATCTATCTCTTTCTCTTTCTCTCTCTCATCTACATACCCTCTCTCTCTCTCTCTTTCTCTCTCTCACTCTCTCTCTCTCTCTCTCTTTCTACCTATCTATCATCTATATATATATCAACTATCTTTTCTGTCATCTATCATCTACCTATCTATTTCTAGTTTTTTTTGCCTATGAATTCTGATTGGTTAGAATCACACATTGAAGAAAAATTTGTACTTTCTCTAATAAGCAACCACTACAGTTGTCATCAATCATCGAGGAACATTATTAGTGTGGTCTTTGGGTTCTCTATAATATCCTGTTGGGCTGTCTGTGTCTTTCCACCAGTTCCATGCTGTGTTGAAAGCTGTTTCTACAGACTAGGTATTACCACTTGACTGAGTGATCCTTTCCTTGAGATTTTCTTCATGCAGATTTCAGGTGTTCTAGTGTCTATGGCTTTCTATGTACATTTTATTGTAATTTTTGAAAATGTTATTTCTTTTCATTTTTTTTTCTGGTGGTATAACAGCAAAGTCCTCAATAGCTAATCTTATGCACTCGGTAAGTGAGCACTGGTTTCTATTGGAAAGCTATCAATGGTCTCCTGGGTGCTTCATCCTTTGGTCTGGAGTCACTGAGCAGGCACAAAGGGTACTGCCATCCTGCAGAGCAAACTAAGATCAAAGACCAAGCAACAGTAAATCCAGAAGCTGGGGGTGCTCATTTGCCTTAAATTCTTCTTTGATCACAACTGTTTCAACAATGGTCACTTTTGCTTCCCCAGCCCTTGGGCATCTCTATGGAACTAGAGATCGGATATGATTATATATGAATATCTGTAAAGCATGTTTGCCATGTTCACAGGGTTAGCACCTGCCATGTTGGACCTATTAAATGAGCTGTGATTGCTCATTGTAGCAATATCGATTAAACACAGAGGAAAATCTCTATTACACAGAACAATGGCAGGCAAGAGATGGCTTAGTGGAGGATTAGCTGCCACCCCATCATCATCATCATCATCATCATCATCATCATCATCATCAGTTTGAAACTACAGCTCTAAGAAGTGTCAAAGATATGGTCAGTAAAGAATCTAGAGAGAAATAGCAGTCACATTGGTGGATCCAATGAAGCCCATGATATAGAATCCTAGAGGACAGGATGTTGCCCTCAGCAGGAGCTCCATGGGGAAAGGACAGCTAGGAACTGCAACTCACAGGTCCCCTTCAGTCTATGATGCAGATGATGCTACTCTTCCTCTGTGGGTCTTCTGTCATCTAGAAATCAATATTGAAGCCATATGATTGAGTAAAAATTCAAGGTTTTCCTCTCTTCCTTTTATGGCATGGGCAGCTCTTCATGGCATGGGTTGCATGACATGGACCACACATATCATGACATGGGCCTAGCATCATGGCATGGGCAACATAAATCCCCCCAAGTGATGTGGAGCTCCACAACATTCTCTATGGGTCATAGAAAAGCCATAAAATTTCTAGAATCAGCTTCTTGTGTAAACACTGCCTTGGTTCTGCATTCAGACCAATAGTAACTGACATCTCTTCTATGTTGAGTCCTCCA
The DNA here is from genome assembly GCF_014885135.2 of Alexandromys fortis. Lineage (NCBI taxonomy): Eukaryota > Metazoa > Chordata > Mammalia > Rodentia > Cricetidae > Alexandromys > Alexandromys fortis. The sequence continues at coordinate 8,514,396 of NW_026067911.1, read as the reverse complement.
GATCATATCTTCTTGTTTAATGATTCATGTTCTACCCATATAAACAATGTGAATTGACTTTGTATCTGGAGACCTTTCTACACATGCTTCACAGCAGTGAAAATTTGTTTGATTTTTTTTATTGATGCTTTCTTGGTATTTCCTATGTAGATAATAATGTAGATAGTGTTATTTCTTTCTTCCAACTCCTCATTTATTTCTTAGTGATTCATTGTAAATACAAATGGCCACATGAAAGCAGGCATCTATGCTTTGTCTGGAGTTCAGGAAGTGTTATGGTTTGGTTATAAAGTGTCTCCCAGAAGACTCATGTGTTGAAGGCTTAGAACTTTCAGTGAAATATTCAAAAGCTGGGATTTGGAGAAATGACTGGATCATGAGAGCTCTGAGCTAAACTGATTGGTTGATGTAATTCACAATTTGATTGCATCATTTGAAGTTGTTTGAGACTAGGAGGTAAAGATTGCTAGAGGACAAGGTAAGTGAAGACATGGTTTAAAAGATGTATTGTAAGCCCAGTAGGCCCTTCTCTTCTGTCCAGTTTTCTCCCCCCTTACATCTCTTCTTCTTTTCCTCCTGGCCTCCTTCCTTGCCCCTTGCTTCCTGGCCACCATCAGGCAAGAATCCCTGTTCTTTTGTGCAACATCTCTAACCATGACATTCTACCACTTTACCACAGCCTACGAACAACATAGCCAAGTTACCATAAAACGAAATCTCCAAAATCATGAACTATAGTAAATCTATCCCTCTTTAAGTGATTCTCCAAGATATTCTGGAACAGTGAAGCCCATAGAGAACTGGCATTGAGTGGTGCTGTGTGACTACATGACTCAGAAGCACTTGGACTGGCTTTGTAAGAATAATTAGTCTAGAAGAAGTTTAAGAGCCTATTTGTTGAGCTTGGGGATGCTGGAGAGGGGACGCTAGAAGTCCAGATGCACAAGGAGAGTAGAGACCAACCATGCTTGTGACATTTCACATAAGAGTGATTGCTAATGGGAAGTGGAACAGGGCCCATCCATGGTTTTGCAGGCAATGCACTTGCCTATATTGAGTCAAAACTCTGAGAATGGTACTTTTCATTTGTTCTTCGATGAATTTAGCCTGCTCTACTTTTACTGTCCTTCTAGAGTTTTTCTACTTTATTCTAGATAAAATTTCTGTTGTTGTTGTTTCAGTAATGTTTTCTCTTTTCATAATTAAAGATTTATCTTGAGTATTTACTGCCTTCCTGTTTTAGTTTTGCTTGTTTTGTGGCTCTCTATTTATTTTGTCCTTGGAGGTTTTTTTTTTTTTTTTTCCATTTTGGTGTCTTTCAAATCTTGCAAATATTTTTGAGTTTTCTTGGAAGACATTAAAATATAAAGTGATTATAATATGAAAAACATTATAGATAAAATTAATTGATGTGTTGAGGGTGTTAATGAGAACGAAGGGTGCATGAGGAAGGCATTAAAAACTTACAACTACTTTATAAAATAACTTAAACATATAATTTTAAAGGATCTTGAAACAAAGGTATCCCACATGGGTCTATCATAGGGTCCTCAGAGCCATGAACTTTCAAATGAAAATTCCAGTGCCAGATGTGAACTTTGCTCTGAGTTGTTGGTCAGTGATATTCGAGGGACTCCCAAATAATTCAGCTGCAGTTATGGGGCATAGAGAGATCAAGGTTGAAGGAGCTTAGCAGACTGCTGGCTGAGAAAACTCCTCAGGGGTCTCACCCAGTTCTGGACCCTGCATGCTACAAAACCAGCCTGGCAGACAAGATATGTCCAGTGGGTGACATTGGCACTACCAGTTTATGGGCACCTAGCTGATTTCTCATTCTCCACACTGGAAATGACGGATTCTTTGTGTTGTGCACCAAGTCAAAGCTCTATGGCTTGTGAGGTAATGGTCCTGATGTGGAGGGGGGGAGGGCATCTGTGAGGGCGATTTCACTAAATGGACATATTTTCAAGCAACAAGAATATTTAGGTTTATATACATATAATAATGCAGCTTTCAATTTTTATATCTTATTCTTCATGAATTCCATATATACAGACAATGAATTTTGAGCATATTTATACATCTCTCTCTCCTCTATTTTCTCAGATCTATGACTGATAACCTCTTCCCAATTCCACTCTCTCTGTCTCTCTCTTTCACTCTGTCTGTCTCTTTTTCTGTCTCTCTGTCTCTGCCTCTCAAATCACTGTATCCAGTTAATTCTGTCCATACATGCATGGGTGAAGAGCCATCTACTGGAGCTTGGAAAACCTACCAGAGACCACACATCCAAAGAAAACTGACTTTTTTTTTTTACCCTTGGTAAGCATCAACTGTGAATGACCCTTCAGCTAGGCTGGGAAATCTTGTCTTTCTCTGTCTATGCTTAAAGGTTGATTGACTTGACCTTGTGAAGGTAGCCATGGCTCCTTTTATCTCCTGAGTACCTTGGTTCTGTCAGGTTCTGATAATATTGTTTTACCCCAGTCTTATCAGACCTTAGGCCCTAACAGTTTTTCTGGTCCCTCTTCAGATATTCACTAAGTCTTAAAGGCGGGGAGTGCTATCAGGGTCCCATTTAGGGCTTTGTACTCTGTAAACACCTACCTATTCACTGCATTAATATCAATTGTGAGTTTCTGTGATGAGGACCATTCACAGAAGGAAGGAACTTCTATGATCAGAATTTTTAGACTCATTAATCAATATGTATAGAGACACAGATTTAGAAGGCAGTTTACTACTCGACCAATTTAACACAATAATAGTAGTAGGTTTACTCCTAGGGTCTATGAACTACTGATCATATGTTCGTGGCTGTAGCTCTAGTACCAGTTATGAGTTTTGTCTCATGGAGCAGGTATTTAGTCCAGCCATAAAACATTTGATTGTCCCATAATATTCATGCCACTATTTCATGAATGGCCATATCTCACTGCGCCAATCATTACTGTAGTTTGCAGAGTTCAAGGTTGGGAAGACATATGATGACTGTTCTGGCCAAGCAACCTCTACAACACTCCCAGAATTACAAAACCTTCCAGTAGACAGAATGCTTCCTGATAGTGCCAGCCTGGTTTTTCTAACTCCTGTGACCAAGGTGTGTGGTGTCTTCAGCATTCAGGTCTTAGCATCAAATCTGGTGGACAACCAAGTCTGCTTTCAATCAGCCCTGTTAGAGACACATTTCACAAGAAAGTTTGGAGGAAATGGAAGATCTGAAAATGGAGGAAAGAGTGATATGAAAGACTGCCATCGGGACAGGACATGATGACTTGTCCAATGTCAACACACGCACACACACACACACATACACACACACACACTATATATA
>NW_026067911.1:8427117-8511013 GCF_014885135.2 Alexandromys fortis | reverse complement strand
ATTCCATTACTTGTATATATGTATATACATATATATGTGTGCATGTGTGTTTGTGAAAAAAAGCCTAGCCTGTTTGGATGCTCACCTTCCTGGTCCTGGATAGAAGTGGGAGGACCTTGGACTTCCCACAGGGCAGGGAATCTGGACTGCTCTTCATTCTCGAGAGGGAGGGGGAATGGAGTGGGGGGAGGGGGAGAGGGGTAGGGGAGTGGAGAGAGGGGGCGATGTGTGCGAGGAGGGGGAGGGAAATGGGAAATGGGTAAATTTTTTTTTTGCAACAACTAAACATGCAAAAAAATGTAAAACTCCCTTGACTAGTTAATCTCTTTAGAAGGTGTGTCATCTATAAGCAGATCATAGCAAATCAACAAGAAGCAAAAAGGCCACTTGACTCATGACAGTGTGTTCCCCTAAGGGAAAATAAGTACTAAAAGAAGTCTAAAACTGCAGATAATTAAATGCAAAGTGCATCCATTGAAAATAATACATAATGACCATGGTCAGTTGTACATTTTATGGTTTTGATAGAATTTATTTACTTCTGGATCTATTGAGACAAGGTTCTTATGTGCAGCCAAGTCTGACCTAAAGTTCAGTTTATACTCTTGTGTGGCCTCAAACTTGTTAATTTCACAAGTTCGACTCCTGACTCAGCACCTGGAAGGCTTAGATTATAGGTACAAACACCATGTCAGCTTAGAAGGTCTTTGTATAACATATGTACTCTAAACAAAGCAAGAGACTCATCCAAAGCTGAGTAGCATCCCTCCACTTACAGAAATCTGCCTACCTTCTCCACTACCAGGATGCTTTAGCGAATTCTGAGTAACAGTGAGCAAGTAGCAAGCAAAAGGAGGTCAATGAAGCTGTGCGATGGTGGCGCATGCCTTTAATCCCAGCACTCGGGAGGCAGAGGCAGGCAGATCTCTGTGAGTTTGAGGCCAGTCTGGTCTATAAGAGCTAGTTCCAGGACAGGTTCCAAAGCTACAGAGAAAACCTGTCTCAAAAAAAAAAAAAAAAAAAAAAAAAGAATGAAAGAAAAGAAAAAGAAAAAAAGAAAACAAAGATCAATGTCATGAGTGAAGAGGGGAGAAGCAAGAAGGGATTAGATCCAGATGTGAAGGCCAGGATGACACTCAGCAAGGCCTTGTCACTCAGAGGGATCTGGATGGCCGCAATCTGAGATGGAGCAGTCCTCTAGCTGTACTTGTGCTGGCGAGGAACCTATGCTAACAAATCTACTTATTTTTAGTTTACGTTAGAAATATTATAAATACACTCAAAATTTTAAATGTTGACCCTGTAGTTAACTTTGAATTATCTGCTCACTCCATTTGGGGCAAACATAAGACACAGACTCTCTAGGACCATAGGAGTCCCACTTCTGCCACAGATCACTTTTCTTTATTTTTCGAACATATAAAATACTCATTTTACTCAAAATGTAGGCCTTTAAACTCCCGAGCCCAGTGAAAATTTACTCCCATAATCCATCAGTTCACCATCTCTCGTCTAGATCATTAAACTGCGCTCAGCTACCACTCTCAAGGAGTCCATTTCCAGTCATTGAAGAAGTGGGGATTCAGAAATTCCAGAGGCCCGGGATTATTTACTGCCTGGTGACTTCGATGGCTCTTCTGTGTAGATTTATGGGCTCACTTGTTATGGTGCATGATAAATATGCTTTGTCTGAGCTGCAGTTCCAAGATAACCATCGGGCTGGGAGCCCCCAGAACAATTAAATCACTTCTCATATATTTTAATGACTGTGGGGAACTCATTATATCTGGTTTTACTGAAGGCGTGTAAATAGGTATGAGCCTCACATTCCAATTTCATCTTTCATATGAGTTTGAACAATGTCTATGCTTCGTCGTGGTGCTTTTAACCGCGATTTTAAGATGCTGGAACACAAGGTCTGAATTACTGGTTTTGCTTATTGCTTTGGTCTGGCTGTGGCATTAAGGTTCAAGGACAGAGTGGCAATTCAAAACTAAAGCTTTTCCATATTAAACTTTACAAGAATCCACAAAATATAATTGTTCCATTCTGAAATTCTAAAGGCAAACACAGACTATGCTTTATTATTAAATAAGGCACGGGTATTTAATGAGTAACCTCACAGCATGACAATTTCAAAATACTTTACAGGTCTTAAGGCTGTGTTTGACCTGCCTTCTCTGCATCGCAGTGGGGAGACTGATGAGATTTGTGTAAAGACAACTGTACTTTTACCCACTGAGTAAATAAGCACCAATTCTTTATTTTCCAAAGGAAAAATCCTGCCTTACAATATATAGTATAGGCTTTCCGAATCTATAGTGCTTTTTGGAAATAATAAATGCAGGGGAGCTCTGGGATTTGGCAAAGGGCACAGGAGTCAGAGCAGATTAGCAGACTCATCAATAACAATCAGAGGTTCCCCGTGTTGTGTCTTTCCCAGGTATCACAATCTACGCCATGCAACAATCTATATGGACAAGGAGAGAACAAATAAATCAAAGACAGAGGGAACTGCTATTTTCGTCACTTTGCTTTCTTGTGCTGTAATGTTGCTTCATGTAAATTTCAAACTGCACTCCTTGGTTTGTGTTTTTAGGAGGAAAAGAGGGACCATGAAGTTGCGTGTGTAGGGAAGTGGAGGAAGATTTGGGAAAACTGGGAGAGGTGATTATAATAATAATAATAAATAAGTTTCTCAAAGGACAGATAAAACCATTGCTAAAATTAGGGATAAAAGTTCTTATGTAAAATTGAAGTCACTGGAAAACTAAAATCTTAAAAGTATTAGAAGGAAAGTTTTGGGCTTTCATTGCTTTCATCAATTTGATAACAGTAGTGTTTGGGACATTCACCATCTGTGCACATATTTTCAACATTTCTATTCTCTTACATCCTCGGGAAAAGAAGTGGACACTACTACATTGAATTCAGCACTTATATATTAAAAACAACACTGACTTAAATGAATTTGGAACATATTTTTGGCTTCCTAATAAAATATCAGAAAGCAAACAATATGTGGCTCTGAATAAAAATCGAAGACAATTTATAATGGACTTAACACATGTATAATAATCTACACTCATACTATATATTTTATATAAGAATGAAATCTCTGAAATTATGTTATTAAAGTAAACCTATTAAAAATTATCCAAATGTAAAGCTTGATCTTGATGTGTAAGCAAATAATTTGCTAGTTGTTACTGTTGGTTTAATAAAATAGATACTAATTTGTTAGATTTTGCTGTTGTTTTAATAAAATGGATATTTATTTCCTAGTTGCTGATCTTGTTTTAATAAAATAGATAAATTTTCTAGTTGTTGTTTTAATAAACTAGATAGTCCTATTGTGGAGATAGCAGTTGAGAAAATTGTAAGTAGAACCGATTAAGACTGAAAATCTATTTTTTTCTCTTTGACTGAAATAAGCAGAATATAGACAATGATTGATGACTTTTGATTCTGTATAAATCAACTCCATCCAGAGCTTGTCCAGTGAATTGAGTGCCCTTTCTATAGAGTCATTAATAAAATAAAACAAGAAACCCGGATTTGCAATATAAAAACCATCAGCTTGGCTTAATGGAAGTTATGTGTGTCTGTGAGTTTCCAGTTGCATCTGTCTACCTGTGACAACGATTCTAACTGTTAGAGTGGGATGTGGTTGTTAACACAGGCTTTTTTTCTAATAAACTAAATCTAAAAGCAAATTCTTCTAATATTATAGTTGAAACTATGTAGCAATTAAATGTTTTAATTCTGCTTTCTAAGGAAAGGAGGAAGTCAAGTTAATTAGCCATTTCTGATTTGCTCACAATCTTTCCATCATCTTATGTGTGCGCCTTTCTCGGCAACAGAGCTGGGAATTTCTACTCATTGTTTTTCTTGCAAAGCAACAAATCTTTTCTAGATTGACAGTATTCAAATGTCTTACTAATGGGTAAGAACGTTTCTCAAACTAGCAAAATAATTCCAAGAGATTCTTAAACTCTTCCTAGAGGAAGCAGATTAGAAAATGTGAACAAAGGCTAGTAGGTACAAAATATCAAAACAATTACCTATAAATAAACTCACCTTTCCATCATTTAAAATTTAAGAGAATATATGTTTCCCAATGATATCAGCCATCAAATCATTAGTGGAGAATTACAGAACAACAAAACAAGACGCAAATAAAAGACCAAACAAACAACAACCACAAAAGAGATACTAGCAGGCATATGTGCAGAAGGGACTAATAGCATTTTCCAATTTGATTTCACTATTAAAAAAAATAATGCTTTAGTTTTGAAAAAAAATAAGTAAAAATTGTACTTGTGAAATACTTTCTCAGTGTGTTCCACACAGAAGAAATGATCATGAAGATAAAGGTGAGAAACAGTTTGAAAAGGCCTTTTATTCCTAATAGCTGAAGAGATTTATTTAGGCAACACAAAGTACGAGCATGTTTATGTATGTCCAGTGTCCGTGTGTGCTGTGTGTATGTTTGTGTCCTTGGGTGAGCTTTGTGTAAAAGGATTAAAACTTCAATCAAAGCCTTTATTAATATTAGCTTAAACTAGGTTCCGTTTTAGGCATGAACTTTTGGTAATTGGAGCTAATAGCTCTTCCAATTGACAATGAAATGCTACAGTTGCTGGATATTCGATTTCTGCACACCACAGACAGTGCCATTGTTCAATAGGTGCGAGGCCTTTGAGCATAGATAATTGATCATAAATCTTTAGGCAGCCCAGCTGGTTTCCCATATGACTACAGAAAAGCACCATCTGGCCCCCAGTGCTTCCATGGTTCCCCAGAACCCACAGGTTAGAGAAGGAAAATCTGTCACAGCATTAGGCCACTCTCCAACTGGTGGCAGATAAATGATCCCCTCACATGAAGTGAAATGGGACAGTGAACTTGCGGTGGATTCTGCAGTCCTTGCTCTTATCTGATCATGCCTGCAATATAAGGAATTCAACAATTCATGGAGGTTAAATTTTTAGATTCCTGTTCTTTGAAAAAAATTACTGTTTGGCTTGGATCAATAATAAATAGTACAGGGCCATGGAGATGCATTGCCTCTATTGTGGCCCCTTGAATACTTGGATTATTTTATTAGATTTTGCCAATATGATTAAAAATAATGACTTTTTTCCCTTTGTAATATAATGCTATCATAGTGTGGTTCAACCCTCCCCTAAATTTACTTTAAACACTCATGTGGCAGAGTAAAATAGTGCATTTCAATACCCAGAGGTAAGGCAGATGTTTTCATCATAAGATGAAGGTGTTAAAACCAATGGAGAAGTCTTCAAAGTGTGCAAGTTAAGATTTAAAGGAAGAACATTCTGAAAAAAAATTATGTGCGTGTATGCATGTGTGTGTGTGTGTGTGTGTGTGTGTGTGTGTGATGTTCTAGAAGGAATCTTTAAATAGAGTCAATAAGACATGGATACCCAGACACTACAGCTTTCCCATCAGGACCATCTGCTTATCAGGTATCCAGGACCTTAGACAACCTTGCTCAAATGTCCCTGGACCACATTACTTTCCTTTTAATCTGTCTATGGCAGGGAAGGAGATGTTGATGTGTACACTAGAATAAGAATGGTCAAGGCAAGATCTTTGTGAGGTTGTTTGTGTGCACACATGAATGGGAGCTCTGATGTGCATGAGACCACACACTGGCTGAGGAGAAAAAGATGAGGGCCCGAGGGTGTGGGGGTGAGGCCCATAGAAACATAAACACCATGGAGCAAGAGAACTTTAAATTCTAACATTCTTTCCTTGGCACAAATAAAAAACGATAATTTAATATCACATTCATTGGTTTGGTTGAAAAAAATTAAAATTTTAGATACATTTTACTTAAATTTTAATGCTCATAAGAAACCTCTTTTAATATGGGTAACTATGAATTTAATTCCTTGATTCTAAATATGATGAAAAGGATAATTTGTCTATTATTCAAGTGTTTCAAGAGTCTCATTTTAGTGATGAATGAATGGTAACACACACAGGTCAATACACCTAACACACCACACAAACAGGATTGGGTAAAAGAGTGCATGACCATCTGGACAGATGTGGAAACAGCTTTTAACAGAATTCAGCGTTGTAAAAGTTGTGAAAGCCCTGAAGAAGCCATCAACAGGAGAAAGATATCTCAACACAATAAAACTATATATGGATAACCAGTAGCCAACATTACGATTAATAGGAGGATATCTGTGCAAGTGAGTACCCTACATTAAAACAAAGCATGGGTATCCACTCTTATTAATGCCGTGCAGAACCCTTAAACTAAGTAAAAAATAAACTTTCAAAGTACATTATGATACAATCAGTATGTGAGCCAATGAAATATCATAGAATATATATATATATATATGTGTGTGTGTGTATAATATATAAATATGTAAACTATATAAATGTATATATAAAGAGAGAAAATATACCCAATATCTCTAGCCATCACGGAAATGGAAAACAAAGTGTTCTGAAATTCTCCCTCATCTCTGTTGGAGTAGGTTCCTTCAAAGGCCACAAATGCTGGGAAGGGTGTTGGGGAAAGGAACCCCACAATGCTGATGAAGCAGAAATTAGAGCAATTCATTTTGCAATCAGTGTGGTGATGCCACTAGCAGAGGCTTAGCATCCAACACAACTCTGTTAGTCTTCTAGGAAATATGTCCTTAGAACTCAGAGTCAGCATGGGGTGGAGGTGGCTGTGTCTGTCTTCATTTGCAGCCTCCTTCCCAGTAGTTAAGTTGTGGAATGAGCATGGATGTCCACGAGCATGGAAATGGATAAAGAATGCATCACGCAAACACAGATGGATCAGGATCCAGCAACGAAGATGAAAAAAATGTCATTACAGGGAACTGGATGGAAGCTGAGGCTCTCATTTCTGTAAAATAAGTGACATTCAGAAAGACAGGGGCCATGCTTGCTTGCCTATGTGGAACTCAGATTGTCTTTTAATGACGTGAGGGCAGAAAGAGGCTGATGGCAGAAGCTGGGAGAACAATGGGAAAGGCTGATCAAGAGAGAGAATACAGGGGTGAATGTGATCAAAGAGACTGCATACATGCACAAGGCTGTCATAGTGACCATTGTGTTTCGTAACTGATATTCACTGTGGTAGTAAATTCTGATTATCAATCTGATTAGACTAAAGAACAGCTGGAACACTTCCCATATGGTCTAGCGGTTAGGATTCCTGGTTTTCACCCAGGCGGCCCGGGTTCGACTCCCGGTATGGGAAAGGTGGCTCTACCTTTGCCGGGCGATGGTGGCGCACGCCTTTAATCCTGGCACTCGGGAGGCAGAGGCAGGCGGATCTCTGTGAGTTCGACACCAGCCTGGTCTACAGAGCTAGTTCCAGGACAGGCTCCAAAGCCACAGAGAAACCCTGTCTCGAAAAACCAAAAAAATAAAATAAAAAAAAAATAACAGCTGGAACGTAAGTGGGTTTCACATTAGGAGTGCTTGTGAGACTTTTCCCTGACACACACACACATATATGTATATGTATGTATGTATTTGAGTATATATATATATATATATATATATATATACTGATGAGCATATATATTAGTGTTTATTAACATTCTTTACAATAAAAAACACTCAAATATTGCATATGGATAATCTTGTATGAGTACTGAAAAAGGCGTTTATATATGAAGATATGCACACACACAAGATTCAGACAGACAGACAGACACACACACACACACACACTAGCTATGAGCCTGTAGAAAGACAAGTATAAAATTATGCCAAGAGTGAGGTTTTCTGTGACCTATCACTCTGTGTATGCGGATTTCTAAAAATGTAAGTCTTCTATGGAATGTTTAATAAAAATACCGTGGCTTTTGCAAGATTGATACTATTTTCAGTGAGCATGACCTAATGATGTCACTGATTTATGAGTCTGTGGCCCTGGCTAAAGCTTAGTGCCAGAGATATTATCTGCTTCACTATCCAGGGAGCTGTTTTTCACGTCTCCTTTAGTTGGTCTGGAGTCTGGATCTTGGGGGTCCCCACATACAGGGCCAGATCCTGGGCTTTCTTCACAACCCACACAGAGGTGTAGAACCCTCATACAGTTACCCAGGATACCAACATGACATGCACCATTGTACTTGGAGGTGCCTTTTTTCTAAGGACAAGCACTTTTACCTACCATTTCTATAAGCATTGAGGTCATTCATAGTGAGCATGATTATTATCAGGAGGGAGAGTTTGTCATCAATCCTCTAGGTTTTAGAGTAGCCACTTATCTCTTCTGTCATGCTTCTGACAAAACAATTTAAAGGTATATTATGGGACAGAGAAAATGAAGACTTTCACAGGGACTTAATGAATACGTCCCTTTGGACATAAACACAACTGAGCAAAATAGATCTTAATCGTCTTCACGTAAAAATATAAACTGCTGAAAACATTCTGATGTATATTAGAGAACACAGTGTAACTTAGTGATGGGGCAGGGTGTGTGTGTGTGGGGGGGTAGATACCAGTACCCAAAGAACACTCTAGTAACTCCCTGCAGCTCCACTGCTGACCTCCAAAGGGCAGTGTGGACATCAGAGTGATCAGCCAGCACCTAGACCATAGGTGGGACTAGAAGGAATGAATGCGCACATCATGGCTATACATTGCCACTCATGACGCATGCGTCCAGGTGCTACCATCTTCCAAATGGTTCTGCTCTCAACCTCTCGGTTACACTGGCCTTAAAATCAGGCTTTCCTGATTCCCCCAAGCTCATGATTCTGGACAGGTGCAGTATTTGGCTCACAGCTCACTAGAATGTCAAACATGAACTTAAACGTCTAGTCAGATCATCCTACTTACGTTCCTAGGAGAAATGAGATAGTGTGTGAGACACACACAGTACAAGATCAGAGGTGACCTTGATGGGAAGCTCGGGCGTTGCACCAAAATGGACGTGAAAACCACAGCTTTCTCACTTAATTACACACAAACACACACACACACACACACACACACACACACACACACACACACACCTTTTCCAGGAAAAATAATGGCTAATCTTATGAACAACAAAGATTATGAGCGCTGAGTGAATAGGGAAGACTGTGGATGAGCGAACCCACTCTAAAAAAAATCAGACAAGTAATTTGAAAATAAGTGAAACTTCCTGTCATTTTAATGTATAGTTTAAGTGTTTAAGAGCATAGCTGTGGTCATAAAGTAGAACTTATTTAATATTAATAATGTAACCATAGAAAGAATAAGTGGTCTTCTGTAAAATTAACTCCAGGAAATAACTTCTTATTTACTGTGTAAGTATAGAAGTTGAATACACACAAATAGATAATTACCTGAGTGATGCCATCTTCTTCTCCTATGTTATTCCAGTAATGTGTTTGAAAGATATCACATGAAGAATTACAAAGGTTTAGGCTTTAGACCATAGAGCCACTGTCTTGTGGACAGTCTGGCCAGTGTTTAGTATCATGTTCCTTAGCTCTAAATTATAAACTGTCAATGAATCTCTTTGGTTGTGGATGTGCAGTCCCACCCCATCCCTCACTCATCATGTATCCAAGCGTTAATATTGTGATACTCTCCAAAGAGAAAAACAGAAATAAACATTTAAAAGAATTTAATAAATGATAGCAATTTTCACAACATGGTTTTGTCATTAAAGATATTGAACACTAAAGGAAGTGATCCCAGGTGCTTATTTAAAAGTCAGCCAGTTACCTTGAGTGTGAGTGGAGGTCATGCCCGAGAATGCTGCATACACACATTTAGAGGCAGAGCTAAATTCTACGTGTGACAGATATCATTCTAGTTCTCTGTTTTCCCTTCCTATTACGGATTTTCAAAATTCTCGTGATGATCTCCTATCATCTTTAACCTTAATTATGCCAAGTGAATTATCCTGAGCATAGATTAAGTTAATGAAACAATTGCATATTAAATTATAGCAATATTATTATTGCAGCACTCTATGTAGAAAAGGTGACCTCAAGAAGTCTGTGTGCCTTTGCCCACACAGAGCTTCTAGATTACAAACTCCTAGAAGTTACTAGAGTGTTCTTTGGGTACTGGTATCTACTCCCCACACTCTGCCCCATCATTGGGGTACACTGTGTTCTCTTCTAGGCATCAGAATGTTTTCATCAGTTCATATTTTTAAGTGAAGATGATTAAGATCTATTTTGTTCAGCTGTGTTTATGTCTTGCTGTTGGGACTAATGAATCCTGGCCTTCAGCTGCTCTTCCCTGCTAGAACCTTCTAACTGAAATTACTAGAAGCTTTGCCTAGCTTAGAGAAGCAGAGGATGGGATTTTCACCTGTTAGCCATTGACTGCAGTGTATTTAAACCTCCATGGTGCTATTAAAGAAGGGCTTTTGGTTTCAGTGTTCTGCGTCTGTATTCTCAACCTCCAGCCCCTTGCCCGAAGCTCACGAACTGGGCGCGGGGTGCAGCATCTTGCTATGGTGTGCTGAAGTTCATTATGGAGAGTGGGACCAAGGACATGGAGGCTTTGGTGTCTGGGAAACTCTGAGGCAAGAGTGCCAAGACCATGAATCTTATGGATGGTCTGAGGATGTACAGTGGAGGCCCTGGTAGTGACTCCATTGGCACTGATGTGTGCCATGGGCTGCTCACACATGGTGTGCTGAGCCTCAGAGAAAAGATCGTGTTGCCTGGGACCCAAGGGGGTAAGATTGTCTCTAGAAAGCCTCTATCTGCTCACATGAGCACTATGCAACCTTAAGATGAAATTCTGCCCACCACTCCCATCCCAGAACAGAAGGGTGGGAAGCCAAAGCCACCTGCCATGCACAAGTCAGTGCTACAGCATAACAGGGTCTTAGCAGCTGCATCTGGAGGATGGATGTTGTTCTGTAAAGACATTTTATAAAGATCTTTCACAAAAACAAAAGACCTGACGGATTGTGTCCAGTGTTCATCTGACTGGGTTTTGCTGGCCTATAGAATGTCAATACCCTGTTTGTTTAAACTGGAGGGTTGAAGCAGAGTTGACCAGGAAAATCTTGGCTCAGTAAAGGACAGAGGCTACAGAACAGCACCCTGACCCTGTGCTGTGATTCCAATCTACAGGGTAGGAAGAACAGTTTGGTTTTGATGCTCACGATAGAGCCCAAGTACTTGCACACAGTACATGTTCGGCATGTACTTTATTGTTGAGCTATGTTCCCATCCTGGAGGGCTACATGTATGATTTTTTTGCTGGCTCGTAAGAATTCTTTGGTAGGTCAGCATGATAGCTCAGCGTGTAAAGATGCTTTTTATGAAAGCTTGTGCACCATGCTATGCATTCAGCCCTGTAAGTCAAAAGTAAATAAATTCGCCACTGTGTTTTGTCATGCTGTGCAAAGTTTTAGTCTCGGCATCCCTCAAATAGAGAGGTAACTGCTGATGTCATTAATCTTAAAGTTCGGAGGTTTATGAATTGTAACGCTGTCGTTTGAGTTCACATCTCCAAGTCCTGTACTTAGTCATTATGTTTTGGGAAATATGAAAAATTAAGAAATTATCTATATTTTATTGCCATAATGTCTTGAAAGCATTTGTTACTGATGTGCATTTTGTGGAGAATTAAAGTTGGTTTGGAAATTCTGTAACAGTAATAAAATAACAGATATCAAATGTATCATGCAATGGTTATGCACACAAGGTGATGACTATGGTTGGAATCCATTCTCCATTGCTGAACAAACAACACTTTCATAACGTGGACAAATTACTGAGTGAGCTCTTTCACAGTGCACATGCTTCAGAGAGTACTGTGAAGCTGGCTCAGTTATTAGTTCCTTTCCCACTGTAATCATGAAACGCCTAATAGTAATGGGAAAATGTGTTTCTTTTGATTCATGTTTCAAGGGTATGGTCTGTCCATGTGTGGAAGGCATAGTGACAGGAGTTCAGCTGGGTGGCATCTGATCACAGTGCATTGTAGTGAAGAAGCAGAGCCCAGGTATCTTCCAGGAGACGCTCTTTCCTCAGCGAATCTCTTTGAAAGCACCTGGAATCATGTCCACAAGCATGCTTAACTTGTCATGCCTAGTGAATAAGGAAGGTCAACCACTACACGTGTGAGACAAGGTATTTAGAGAGCACAAAGACCTTGAGGTTTACTTGTCATCTAAGCTTTACGCCTGATGTCTTTGTAGCCATCCAGCAGTTGTCCCATATAGTCTCATTGGCATCTCGTAGTTCAAGTTCTAAACCAGTCTAGATGTCAACAAGCTGTTGATTTTGAGAATCATAAAAATGCAATCCTCGTTTGCCACAAGGATCAACCATTTCTCATGTCCTTGAACTAATACGAACAGTGGTTCTTTGATACAAAAAGTTGTTTGCATAATTTGGTCTACTTTGTCTTCGTGCCTGGTTGGGATAAACATTTCCTCATATTTAATCAGTAGTTGAATCTGCTTCTGTTTTCATACCTAGGTAAACTATTCTTGACTAAGATTGATAGTGAACCTAGAGACAAGAAGAGTTAGAAGGCATTTGAGATGACACAGAAAGGCTGTCTGTCTGTCTATAACCCAACAAAGACTTAAAATAGGAGCAGCCGAGATTGAAGGAATCAGTCACCTTCCTTTGCCTCTATGAAGCATCCCATGCTAGCCAGAAGTGGCATTTCTCACTTGATCTTGTTATGAGAGTTAAAACAATATTCTCAAATTATTTCCGTGTGTCTGCTTCAGACAGAATATACTAGGCATTTTCAAATTGTACAGTTTATGGCAGGTTAATAAAGAGATATTCACAGACTGGGTAGAAGAAGAGTCAAAGATCAGAATGAGAAAAAAATCATAGTTTTCTATGAAGAAAAAAGACTCAGGTTAGAGCAGTCTTGAGTTATGTATGTCAAAGTTCATCCCAACACTCTTCTTATTACTGGGTTTGCTTTCCCCTTCGAAGGAGATTTCCACTCCACAGCTGGTTTCTAGGTTTGGAAAAGCCACATTTTAAATTTCAGCTTTACTTTTGGCTGCCATTCCAAAGAAAAGACTCTATGCTAGTTAGAATAAGACCACATACTGAACAAAGTTCCGGAGTCATAGGACCCCTGGAAAGCATGCCTGGGTCCTTAGAAAAAAGTTTACGGTGGATCAGATGAAGGCTGATTAACACGAAGCCACTTGGGAAGCTGCTCCCGTCAATTAACTCAGCGCTAAAACCACTCAGAAATGCAGACTGTGTTGTTTTCAGTGGACAAGGCGACTGATCCATACAACGCAATGGGTCTGAAAAACCATCCTCCAGTCAGGGCTTCCTTCAGAAAGGAGGATAAGCTCCTCTAAGGAGCTGCGGCTCTGTTTGGTTTGGGTGGGGAGCTGTTTTTCAGCGCTTCCATCATCAAGTATCCAGATTTTCCACAAAAACTGCCAGATGCCACGCAGGGAAGACCTGGACCATGATCCTCTGCTTTTCCAGAAAAAAAAAAAAAAAAAGTGTCCAGAGTCTTGAGTGAAGCTCGTTTTCTGGTCAGCTCCATTTTCAACTCAGGTTGGATTTCTCTAGGAAGGCAAGTGGAATGAGACCCTCTGTTCTCACAGACTCGGGGGGAGCTCTTTCCACAAGGAGGTGAAAGTGGGGTCTTCCGGTGATAAAAAGAATAGAGCCTCCACTTTTCTGCCTTTTGGAGGCAACAGATTCTATGTCTTGACTTCCACCGAAAATGCAACTTTCATAAAAAAAAAATACTTATTCCATCTTTCTAAAACTATAGAGGAAAAAATAGACAAAAACAGCAGATTATCACATTTGTGGACGTTTAATTGTACTACATGTTTGTTAAAATTTGCAAAAGTAATCATTTAATTTAGAAAATTCAAGACCAATTTTAATAACAAATATATTTTATCAAGAAAAATATGCAGCAAAAATTAAAAGGCTAAATATTCTCATTTGTATTTTGTCATTGCTCATTAAATTTTGTAAGCGAAGTTATAGGTTATGACAATGTTGGTAAATTATGGGATTAATTAAAATATGAGAAAACATAGGGACACATACCACAGACTAAATACATCGATTCAGTCACTGAAAAAATATTCTCCTGCACAAACTGAAGTAAAGCTGACATTCTCTATGAAATGCACAGGATACTGGCTTTTCTCTCTGGAGACCTTATAACAAAGCCAAACATAACTAGAAGACATTTTTTCAGAACACTGCAGAAATTCAACACTGCATATGTTAAAGCAAAGATGTATATTTATTGGTTATATTTAAGACAATTTATAGGAATTCATTTTTAAATGAAATACATAAAAAACTGGCTGTCTATTTATCTTAAATCACAGTAGGCTAGGTTGGAAAAATACCTGTTGGGTTATCGTGTCCACCCTTCAGCTCAGGCAGGATAGACTTCCATCCCAAGGGAAAGGAGTTAGCACTTGGTGTTTGCCAAGAGAGCATAATATCCTACAGGGCGCGTAAGCGAATCCCTCCTAGAGCCAAGTCAATATAGTGTTTGACTTCTATCCAATAAACCACTCAAAAATAAATGTGCTTCTGTCATTCCACTTACACAGATCCTGGCAACTGCGTTCTGTTCTCGTTGGCACATTTGCAAAGTCTTATCAAGAAAACTCTCCAATAAGAATATATGGCAGTGCTATTTATGGATGAAAATATCTTAAAGTAAAAAGAGTCGGAAGAATGTGTTCCTTAAATAATATTTTGGAAAGATAAAAATGCTAAACCACAAATGATACATATATCTGAGAAAGGCTAACTATCTCCACCATTTACTAGTAGGATTATCAGCAGGGTCTGTGCACCTGGGAACAGAATACATCTGACTTGATGAACATGGGCAGTTGGAGATGGCAGCCCTTAAGGCAGTGTGTACAATGTCAACACAGGCTGGTTAATATGTCAGGCATTACCAATTACATGGGTCTCATCCCATAGCTTATCACTTCTTGGTTGTGGATGAAGACCTCTGTTTCCTCTGGAGAGCTGCTGGATTTGCCCATGTCTGTAGACATCTGGATGCCTGATTGGTTCTCTTCTCTCCTCTCATCTCATTGATTAATCTCGGCAGTATTCTGTTTTTGACTCATATCCTTTTTCAAAACAATAATTTCCAGAGGAGATGGCTTGGTGGTCAAGAGTGTGTGCTGCTCTTGCAAAGAACCAGAGTTCAGTTCCCAGCACCCATGTCAAGTGGTTTACAACCCCCAGTATTCCCTGCAAAAGGGGATCCAATATCCTCTTCAAGACTCTGCAGACACCTGCACTCAAATGCACAAGCCCATACACATATGCTTACACATGTACACACACATTTGAAAAATTAAATCCTGAAAATAATTGTCAATATTTTAGAATATTAATGTCTAGACTTTGAATTTTCCTAGTGAATCTTATAATAGGAAAAATGGGTTGAAAGCATTCCTTCAAAGGCATTTTTTTTCTAGAACCCACCCGCCCTCTCCACCTTCTACTTTGGTTCCTAGCTGGTCATCTCAGTAGGCGCATGCCATCAGTTTATGTATCACTCAACTTTCAGCTTTGGCAGTACCCTGTGCTACCTGGTCAGCTGCTGATGCAACTAGTATGGGAAGTCCATCTCCAAGTCTGCATTCTTTTCAGGAAAATTTGCACAGTTTCCTATGTCATCTAAATTACTTGAGACCAGGAGTATCCAGGTCCCCACTCAGCCTTTTTCTGGGGAATCAACTTGATTTTCTGCTGGGTGCCCGCCCATTCATTAAATCAGGGCATTGTGGATTCTGTCAGATTCTGATTCAAATAAACTCAAATAATTTTGTCATTTAGTAAACTCTACAAACTTACTAAAGTATGTCAGGATCACATTGCCGCAAGGGCATTTTTCACCTCTGTAAACAATATAGGTTGCAGAACTAATAGAACATACTACATTGCCAAAAGTTACAGCTCCCTCACCCCTGAAGAGGATGGGCATGGTTCTCATCAGCCTACATTCTCATAACCCTATGTTGGCATCAAGGGGGCTACAGATGCAAAAATATGGCATGGGAAGTCCTTTTGTATATTTGTTGCTGTTATTGGTTAATGAATGAAGAATTTGTCTTGGTCCTACGCATTGCAGTATAGAGGTAGGCAGGGTAAATTAAACTGAACGCTGGGAGAAAGAAGGCAGAGGCAAGGAGAAGCCATGTAGCCCTGCCAGATACAGACTCTGTATGGAACCAGTCTGCACATGGAGGAACTTTCTAGAATTATCTATCTATCTACCTATCTATCTATCTATCTATCTATCTATCTATCTATCTATCTATCTATCATCTATTTATAACATTGTCATCCTCTTTCAGAGATGTTCTTTTCAGTCTCCAATGGGGCCTCTGAACACTTTGAACTCTGCTGTGTCATCTTCAATGCATTGTGGTCACTCTGTGATCTGCATGAAGATGACAGATGGCAGATGATCTAAAAACAGAGGGATAGACAGATGACACACAGATGCTATAGCTTATAATTACACTATGATGTATGATATGTGACTGGGGAGTCAAGACTGAAATAAAATTCCCATGTCTGACAATGATCAGCTATGAAGGGACATAAGGACTATTTGGCAAAGTGAGGCCAACAAAATCAACTCACTACATGACTTTCTTGCTGTTCAGTAAGTTCTGGTGTTGTGAAAAGGCCCAGTCATAGACAACCGTGTCTCTGACGTGACATCTTCCTGCCACATTCTCAGAGTTCCTGTGTTTTGGAATCTTTTCCTCCTGTTTTGGGGTTCAGTCCTGATTTTCCCTCACAACTGTACTCTCATTTTGTTCTTAAAGTCCCCACTGATTGTTGTCCTATTATAAATTTATCCTCATCTAGACCAACGCATTTTTCTATTATCACATTCCTCTTCTAGTTATCCAATATCTGCAATTCTCTTGGGATTATATGTAATTGGTCAGGAAGAGAAAACTCTGATTTATTGACCATCTGTCTTTAGCAACTACCTCAGCACTCAGAACACATTGTTCATCCAGTGTTTGCTATATAAATGAGGATCTGTATAAGGAAATATTTGTATTTCAGGGCTCAAAAGGCAGGGTAATATTTAAAGTTAGGATAAATAACAGTACCTTATCACATTTCAAATATATGTCATTTTTTCAAATCATAAAAGAACCCATAACCTAGACTCATTGCTGTAGTTATTGCTAACTGTCAGCTTGACACAGCCTAAAATCATATGAGAAAGGAGTGTCATTTGAGAAACAGCCCAGAGCAGAATATGTTCTGTGGGTCTGTCTATGGTGATTGTCTTGATGGCAAACTGGTATGGGAGGGCTCATCCAAGTGTGGGTGGTTGTATCCCAGGGCAGGTCCTAGGCTATGTAAGAAAGCCAGCTACGCATGACCTGTGATTAAGCTAGTTACCCAGCCTTCCTTCATGGTTTCTGCTTCAGGTTCTGGCCATGATTCTCCTCAGGTATAGACTTTGTCTGGGACCAGAATGCTTTATCACATTCATCAATTTAATGTTGAGGATCTATTCCCATAAATTTATATAGGAATAAAACCAGAATAAGTAATCGAAGGCACAAGCAGGAATGATGATTAACTGGAAACACAGGATATGGTGAGCTTAATCATGGAACCATGGCATGCCACAGAGATAACTCAGTAAGTTTATAGGCATAAATTATCTTAGCTGTTATAATACAGAGTTAATCAAACTTACCTCTGAGTGGCAGATGTTTATATAGGTTTTTTTTAACCCACTATTACATTTTATTAATTTATTTCTTGTATGGGTATGTCACAACACCTTGTGAATTCCAAGGACAACTTCTAGGAATCATTTGATTCTTCCCTACCATAATGTGGATCCTAGGGATCAAACTTAGGTTATCAAGGTTGGCGGCAGTTACCTCTACACAACGAGCCATTTCCCTAACCTGTTTTAATGAATACACTTTATAACTTAATGTTCTAAACATATATATATGTTTATATATATGCATATATATACATATATATATTTGATAGTCCCCAAATAGCATAAAGTAATTTTGCTGCAATACAATTTTGACTTCTAATATTTTAGCACAATTCTTACAGTTCACAGATATGTATGCCTCTTTCCACATTTAAAAAGAAAAAGGAGTTGAATAACAAAGTAGTGGATTATGAAACATATAATAAAATGAAAACAAGAGTCTGCACGCTCTCTGCTGTGATTTGCTATGGAACATGAAGCATCACATTATGCCTCCTTCCTTTTAAAGAGATTCATATTACAATCATTATGTGGCTTGCACTCAAATATATTTCAGTCAGTTATAAGGAAAGCCCTGCACTGTAAGGACAGAATCTAAGGTATGGAGACTGTGGTATGGGTAAAGTGCTTGACACACAAGTGTGAGGACCTGAGTTTGTATCCACAGACTGTGCATGGCTGGATGCAGCCGTGCTCACTTATAAGTGCACTGCTTCGGCAGGCAGATGGGGGTGAATACAGGAGAACCATGAGCCCTCACAGGCCAGACATGCTGATACTCATGGCAAACAACTAGACTCTATCTAATACATGGCAAAGGAGGACCAACAACCCAGGAGCTTATTCTCTGACTTTCTGACATCCGTGTACAATTCTACACCCAGTCTCTGACTACCATGTACAATTCTACCTATACTCATTGGTGCATACTCACACACACACACACACACACACACACACACACACACACGGAGAAAGAGAGAGAGAGAGAGAGAGAGAGAGAGAGAGAGAGAGAGAGAGAGAGAGAGAGATTAAGGAATAATAAAGTGAAACATCTAGGAACTATTAAACTGATCTGGCAATTAAAATACAGTGACAAAAATTGTTTTAATCTGTCTAAACACAGATGTATCTACTGGTGAACTGCTTTTCAAATAGTTAGGGGAATGTATCTTTACTACTTCAAAAATGTATCCAGAGGTCAGAGAAGGTTGCAGTACTTCTGTACGCTGTGAATCTACTGTCACCCACAATTCCCAAACTAAACCAATCAACCATGAGAGAATGATTGACAGTCTAGCGTCTTACAGAAACACAAACATGAAAACCAAGATTAAATATTGAAATATTGAAATAATTTAAGTGTTTGAATACCATGACCCAGTTACAGTCTCAGCATGTTAAAGAGTTAGTGTGCTCAACATACTAACAGCAAAAGGAGAGACAATGCATCAGTACTCAGCAGGCACAGACACTTGACAAAAATGACACTGGCTAAACTCATGCTAATTCCTAAGTGTGAAACTAAAACCACGCCCAATGTTGAGGAAACCATTCTGTTCTTCTCAAGTAAAATAAAGACAAAGCGATATGAATTTGATTTAAGATCTAGTTTGAAGTGAGCATGTGCGGGAGTGAGGGAAGAGGGCCACAGGAAGGAGATGGGGAGAGCTTAAAGGACTTCAGGTCAGGAGCAGGACAGGAAATTGACTTTAGGGTGGAGAGCATGATCCCTTGATTCAATTATCTGATGGACACACAAGCATATTTCCTAAATCTATTAAGTTGTTTTATGGGGTTTGGAAACTTCACATCCACATGAAAGTGATTTATTTGTTTTTTCTAAATTCTATCAAAGAATAATATGACAACAGAAGTTCATCGCAGCATAAAAACAACAAGGCACTTGTGAGTATATTGAATAACAGAAGATGTAAGACATGTGTGGTAAAATATAAAAATATCATAGAAATTAAAGAAGATGCGAACAATTGGGAGAAAGTCTATTTTCATGAACCTGAAGAAATGTATTCAGCTTCAGTATGGCATTTCTTCCCAAATGAGTTTATAAATTCATTGTGAGCCTCATCAAAATTCTAGCAGGGTTATTTTGCAGAGATCGACAATCTGCACTTAGAGTTTACATAGAAACCCTAAGGGTTTTGAATAGCCAAAGTCATATCAAAAATGAGAGCCAGTTAGCAAGCTGGTACTCCCTATGCTTGCTCTGACATTGGCATAATATGGGCCCCAAAGACCAGGAACACAGCTGAGCATTCACAAAGCAACTCTCAGGCACACTCACATTGAAGGACTGTCTACCTAGTCATCAGTTGAGTCAACAGGGAAAACTCATTTCAACAGGTGGTGGCAAGACCCTGGAAAACCACCAAAGAAAATACAGTCATCCTACACACATGCAGGGCACCTAAGAAATAGTCAGAGCCCATTAGAAGTCAGAAAACTATCCTTCAAAACAATTATCACATTAATTTATAAACTTAGTCTAGTACAGTGTTCTTTGGTGTGATTCTGAAAGCAGATCCATAAAAGGAAAACATAATGAGACCAGCTTCATTGTAGTTCAAATACTTATGCAGCTCAAAATATAGCCCTGAACACAGAAATTCCTGTAAGAATATTAAATTGAGGAATCTTTGCAAAGAATATATATGAAAAAGAATAGAATATGTATAGAGACAATGTTAAAACTTTTAAATATACAATGGAACATGTTGTGATGGCTATTCTTGGTTTTCAACTTGAATATATCTGGAATGAACTATAAGCCAGCTATGGAGGGCTCGCTTGTGATCCAGATCTTGAGACTGGATGGCACATGCCTTTAATCCAGACCTTGAAGATGGAAGGCACACCTTTGATCTGGAGTGGAAGAAGGAAACGTGTTCTTCACCTGCTTGCCCTTACGGCTGTCAGCCCAGCCATTCCTTCTTCGAGATCCCATCAGACCAGCTGAGACACATGGCCTTGTGGCACTGAGCAGCTTCTAGGTTCTCGGAGTTCCATAATTAAACATTGTTGGACTGTGGTCAGTAAATATACATATTTACCAGAATGACTATTAATTTATACACACACATAAATATGTATGTATGTATATGTATTTATAGAGAGAGGGAGATATAGAGATTCATTCTGTAAGTTCTGTGACTCTGGAGAACCCTGACTAATATGCCGCTTTTATTTTCAAATAGATCAGCTATGTAAAGACTTTAGTGATGTGGGATTACCCTGTGTATGCTGTCTATATGTTTTATTGCCAGTGGTTAATAAAGAATCTGCTTTGGCTAATGGCTTAAAAGAATATAGCCAGGCTGAAAAGCTATATAGAGAGAGTAGAAGGAGTCAGAGAGACGCCATGTAGCCACTGAAGGAGAAAGACACCCATGGGAGACTGTTGGAAACTTGCAAGTAAGCAACGACTTCATGGTAATGTAAATCAATAGAGATTTGTTAATTTAAGGTATAAGAACTAGCTAGCAATATGTCTAAGTGATTGGCCAAGCAGTGTTTTAATTAATACAATTTGTGTGATTATTTAGGGTCTGGGTGGCCAGGAAATGAACGAGCAGCCTCAGCCTACCCTTTAGTAAAGAGAATGCCCGCTCAGAGCTATACCATGGGATACCACAGAGGAGCCTGTGATATCTGTCCTAGGGAGCTGCCACAGAGACAAAATAATATAAGCCATGAACAATGTTGAATGCTGGCCAGGGCAAAGAAAAATGAGAACCTCTGTCCATCATGACATATCTGGATAACTTTTCACAAAGTTACACATAAACTTTCCATATTGTCAGTCATTCCACTCTTAGAATCAGAACAGTGGAAATGGAAAAACATGGGCACTCAAACTCGTGTGCAGGAATTAAGCTGGAGGTTAGAAACTGTCAGCGTGACTATCAGCTGCTGCACAAATCACAAAGCAACCAGTGTGCCATATTCAGGCGACCCAGCTTGTGAGTAAAAATATAAAAATGACTGGGTCATGCCACCAGATGGATAAATCTCGGCAAAGAGGGTGAATCCTATTGCGTTTCCCTGTGAGAGAATGTGGAGCTGAAGAATCGCATGCAGCTTAGCTGCAATTATAGAAAAATGATGAGAAACAGAGACTTTCTTTGCAGACAGCTGAATAAGGGCTCTGTAGCTCTGGAATTAGGAATAACTCTGTGAAGATAAACGACAGCATTCAGGGTACTGGAAATACCCAAGAACGGAATTGTATTGTGAGTGAGGGTTGTATAATACATAAAATTTACTAGCTAATATTGAGTTACATACTTTTTAAGTGATGCCTTCTATGGTCTATTTTCTCCCAACCAAACTGAAAAACAAACGTAGTATAAGGAGACATTTCTGATATTTTCCTATGTGTCATAGGTTTGAATGTCATCAGATCAACCTCTTGTCTTCAATGGCCATGGGAAGGCTGTGCACATCAACTAGCTGGTGAAGGTTTATGGTCCAAATTCTGGAAGTCCAGGATATTAATCCAAGATCAATAAGGGGAAGGTTCAGGGAGCTTTTATTGCATAGACAATGGCAAGGAAATTAAGAGGTAAATGTATAGAAAATTGGAACAGTGTATCATCATTTCCAAGGTAATTTTAAGATTTGCATTAAGGAAGGTCAAGTGCTCCTTGTTAACAGATGGCAAAATAACTGTGGTCACAACATTAATTCCAGAGGTGATAAGTCAGGGAGACACTCGGTGCTTGGAGATAGCTAGGCTTGTGTTGATAAAATAAGAAAGTGTATGTGGGAATCCCATACCATAGAATATATATACATACATTTGCATATGTAGTCACATATATTTATATTGAGTATGAGTTCTCAAGTCTCCTGGAAAACAGCAGATCACTCTAGCTTCCTCCTTTGCTTAAACACCTGTTCTAGTACAATGATGATAAAACTGTCCCCTACACTGGCCATTTATTTATATAGTTTGTTCAATTCTAATATACATGTGTAGGGGTTTGAACTGTAACTAATAGAACCTTTGAGGGCTTCATCTTATCTTCTGGCATGCATGTCCACACAAATAAAAACTCATTTAATGTTTTTATCTCAACCTCCACACATCTCTAAAGGCATTTAAGACTAGGACTCCTTCCTCTTTCATCATGATGTGACTGTTTCTACCTGAGTTATGCCCTAAATTAAAATGAATTCATTGAGTAAAATATTAAGTGATGCCTTCTATGGTCTATTTTCTCCCAACCAAACTGAAAAACAAATGTAGTATAAAGAGACATAAGCAAGAGTACCCAAGTTAAGAAACAGCTAGAGAAGTACGGAAAGTGCTCCAGAGAATCGGTGAAATGGGAAATGGGAACAGTGAAAGAAGAAGTTAAATACCGAGAGGAAGTGAGAAGACCTAGAAGAAAAGAAAACAGGAACACGGAATGAGGAAGTGGAACTACTGAGAGAGGAAATATAAACATGGAGAGAAGAGGTAGGAACACTAAAAGAGGAAGTGAGAGCACAGTGAAAGGAAGTGGGGAAAGGAAAATAGGAAGTGGACACATGGAGGAAGGAAGTGAGAACACCAGAAGGAAAAGGATACAGAGAGATAGAGAGAACAAATATATAAAAGAAAGGAG
This sequence comes from Alexandromys fortis, assembly GCF_014885135.2. Classification (NCBI taxonomy): domain Eukaryota; kingdom Metazoa; phylum Chordata; class Mammalia; order Rodentia; family Cricetidae; genus Alexandromys; species Alexandromys fortis. Next base: position 8,487,632 of record NW_026067911.1, on the reverse strand, counting down.
ACAAAAAGTACATAATGGAAATTCAAACACAAACTGAAGCAGGAATACGGATAGAGAAATAGAACAGGTTGAGCTAATAATCAAATTGACTTCCTAGGGAATTCACATCAATAGTTTATTAAAGCTAAAGTCTGTTGTGCCAGGGTGGCACAGTTCCATATTGATTTTACCAAATGCCAGGCAAATCTGTTTTGGTATTAGACATTTGACAGGATTAAGCCAAATGAGACTGTCTGTACACCTATACCCTTCAGATAATACTCTTCCGAAGAAACAAGTCTGTGTAAGTTTGAAGGGTAATTCTGCATGAAATATACTAGGCAAACCATCAAGAAAACCATACATATAGAAGATTTCATTTTCAAAGTTCCTAGGGTAAACTTTAAGTAACAATAACTGGGTTAATTTAGAAACAAATGAGAAGCTTGAATTAGATTATATGTAAATTATTAAACCATTTATAAATTTAAGTTTTAATACTATAAATAATATCCATGTGTGTATTCACTACCCATTACTTAAAAAAATCAAAAAAAATCATGGAGAAATAAACATTATAAAATCTATACTGATCTATACTGGATCCAAAGAAGCTAAAAAATAGTTGAGATATACTTCTGTGGAAAGCAAGAACTTTAAGAGGATCTAATTTGTTCACTTAGAAGAAGAAATACTTGAGTAACTGAGGGAATCATGAAAAAACTAAAGATACATCCAAGCTCTTCCAAAAAAGTATTGAAAAGAGGAAAACACAGCAGAGAAGGTTGACCTAGAGTTCTAATTTTTCCTGATACAATATTGAAGAAACATCATCTTTGCCCAAAATATTGCCTTTGGAGGGTACATATGTATCTCTAATTTAAAATTAAATTTTATTTCTATATCCACGTATAATACTAATACCATGCATAATTTATTAAGCACTTATTTGAAGCAGGCACCATGTTAATCTCGTTCTAGACATGACTTCATTGAATCCTCCCAAGGATTTTGAGAGGCTGGCACAACCATCTCAAGACATTTCAAGCCACAGCCACCAAGACTGAAGAAGTTTCCACGGTTGCATTTCATGGTCACATAGCACGAAAATTCATCGTCACAAGTTAAACTAAGGATTTACTACAAAGCTCACTATTAAATGCTGTTTTCATGGAAGCATGAATTAAGCCTACTTTGAAAAATGTCACAGTCTTTTAGATTTTATGCATTGCCACAAGGAAAACGCAATTTCCAAAGAGTCAGAAGGCAAAGGTGTTACCAGCATGTCTTTGGCTCTTCTGAAGTCTGAAACTTCCATGGCCTATGCCAAACACAAAAAAGAACATGAAACACAATGCACAATAGACACAGGGCATGTGGGTAACAATGTGTGTGTGTGTGTGTGTGTGTGTGCATGTGTGTGTGTGTATTGTCCTTGGGCAGGGTGCATGTTGACCTGTGATATTGGTAAGAAGGTACTCTGCTAATACTTTCCATCCCTGAAGATCAAGCATTTTTCTGGAAAATGAACTAACGCCAAAAATCCCGAAAAGCAAGACTAAACTCGAAGCCTTCAATGCCCTGTAGAGCACTAGTGATACTGAATGAGAACAGAGAGTCTGTGGGAGGAGGTAAAGGTGTTTTTAGAATTCCTGTACAATCTCCGGGTCAATTTCTGTTCCAAATTACCATTACTATCACGTATTTCACAGCAGCATTTTGACCCATGATATACACATGGCTAAACTCTGTTAGTGTGAGGAAATTCAATGGAGGAGGAAAAACCACAAATGCCTTCTATTTTCTGTGACAAAATTGTTTTATTTTGTATTCTAATAAATATGTCAAACTAGGAGAAGCTGCTGATAATGACCTTCTTTAAGCTTTGGGAAGACAGAGTTTCAGTGAGATTAGGTTTCACCGAGTTAGATTATTTCTCTGGCTGTGACTCATTCAATACAAGATACCTCCCAACACGCCCACTCTCAACACACACCTGAGTTTCCTGACACCATTCACACTGGATTATGTGTGTCCTAAGTCACTCATATCCATGATGGACTTCTGGATGTCTACTCTAATGTACTGCGATGATGATAACCCAGCATTACCAATTAGATGTAGCTGCGGGACTGTGGTACCCAAAAGACACACCCTTTCAGGGCACTTCTCTCCCAACTCAAAGCTGGTACAACCACTATGATGTCATTCTGTTTCAAAAGGGTTTCAAGATTTACACATCAGCCTAGTACTTGGGTCTCAAGTACAGAATACATCAAGGTCACACTAAGACAAGAGTTTGGTGGTGTCTGCTCTTAAAGTTTCACATGGCCATGATGTCTAGGAAGATGTTAACATCAGTCTGAGTGAACATCCCTTAGAGCCAGCCTTCAGTCACACCCACTTGGGTCATAAGTGCCTCACTAGCTCCTTTTGGTGATGGTCTCTTTCATTTAACCCTCCTCTGCCCCTCTTCCTGCTGTTCCTCTCATAGACTGGTTCAACAGGTCTCTGCATATGAACATGCTCTTTCCCCATTTTTGATATGTCAGAGAATACTACTGTCATCATAGATTAGGTATCATCCTTTTAAAGATGTTCTTATAGAAAAGTCTACTATTCAAAGAAATTAAATATTTTTTTACTTAAAAGATATAATTTAAATGTCATGATAATCATTTCCTTTGTCATGTGCACATATAATCATCGCTAGGAGGGTTCAGTCAGCTTTAATGTCAACAGTTTGGAGCTTAGACGTAAAGAAGTAGAATGTTCCCAGTGATGGTGGCACGTGTCTTTAATCCCAGCATTTGGGAGTTAGAAGCAAGCAGATCTCTGTGATTTCAAGGCCACCTGGGCCAGTCTGGTCTAAAGAGTGAGTTCCAGGACAACCAAGGCTATATAGAGAAACCCTGTCTTGAAAAAGAAGAGGATTAAGAAAAGAAGGAGGAGGTGGAGGAGGAGAAGGAGGAGGAGAAAGATAAGACAAGAAAGAGGAAGGAAGAAGAAGAGGAAGAAAAGGAAGAAAAAATAAATTCGTCTATTCAAGTGCAGTTGAAAGAAAAGGGTGTCTAGAGAAATCAGCAATGTTTGTGTTTGTGAAGTATGACACAGGATCAAAGACACTGTCAGAAACTGATCTAGAAGTCATCAATATTGTATTTTAAATCAATAATCTATATTCATTCTGACCATACCCCAAAGACTTAAGTGAAGCTGAATTAACTTCAAGGTAACAAAATTGTTTGCTGGAGGAGCTTGGAGGGAGAGCCTTCTCCTGTCAGGCCTGGAGTTATGACCCAGGGCTCTAGCCCAGGTTCATAGTAGAAGTAAGTGGTTAAATGCTAGAGAAAATGTACCATCTGTCCAGGAAAGGAGCATGGGCAAGTTTGAATTTGCAGATTAGGTAGTGTGAGAATAGAGAGACTGAAGAGATGAGACTAATGTGCTGCATTTGGGATGTAAGAAAAGTGTCTGAGGTTAAGACCTTACCTGTAAGTTCATTGCAGAGAGCTGGAACTGAGGTCTCTTTATAGGATTGGGAAAAGAGGTGGAAAGAGGCCTTTGTGTCTATGCAGAGCTTTCTGTTCTAGAAGATGTGGTTCTATTTTAAAGAAAGGGATAAGTCAGACATGATGGCCCAGACCTGTAATCCTAGCATTCATGAGATAGAAGCAGGAGGATTGCCACAAGGCAGTGACTAGCCTGCTACATAGACTGAGTTCCAGGCAACCCAGGGAAACAAAACAAGGCGCTGCCTAAACCAACAACAAAATAGAGACACAACTGAATAGTGTTGAGTGGCTGTGGACATGGAACAGCCAGCAAACCATTTCCAGTAAGTGACAACAGCGCTGCATAATGGCCATGGCCAAGCTCCTCAGCAAGACTTGACACTCATGAGACTCACTAATTGAAAATCGGGGCTTTTCTTATCTCATGGAAACCATTTGGGATGGTGAGATGGCTCAGTGGCAAAGGCACTTGAAACAAGGCCTGGCCCTCTGAGTTTAATTGCAGAACCACATGGTAGGAGCCATCACTCACCATGACACGTACGTTCTGAGACACTACACACAAAATAGATAATTACATGGTAGCAACAATGTTTTTAGAAATTAATTTAAATTTTTTCATCTTGGTCAGTGCAGTTATTCTTTTTTTCCTTTGATTAGCACAGATGTATATGCTGAGAGACCTACAGGACATACATGATAATGAAGAGACCTACAGGACATACATGATACTGAAGATTTCTGTCACTGAAACACAAAGACAAAGAATACATATATTCAATAGATAGTGCTCCTCAGGAAAAATTTAAACATTTAAATTGCCAATAATTGCTCCATCATTTAAACTTTTGAAACTCCGCAAGGAGAGAATTATAATGCATGTTCTCAGAAAACTGGAGTGTGACTTAGGAGCCCTACAGAGAAGGTGTGCCGTGCTTATTGGTTGTGCTCTTTCCGATATTGAGCAAACATCTCTTAAATGAAATCACATTCTACATGATTTCAATGTCAGCCTTTTATATACTTTCAATACATTATAATCTAAAACCAAACAGAGCCTAAGAGAGCACCCCAGAAATAGCATTGAAATTAATCACAGTTAATATAAAAACTCCAAAGTAGGTAACAAGATGAATGACTGAATGTGCTACTTCATAATTTATTGATTTAAAACTGTGTGTCTAGTCACTGTAAGATGCCATCAGTATTTCTGCTTTTCCCTCCAAAATTCCATTGCAAAAAAAAAAAAAATCTTAACCAGCAGAAACAATTGCTAACCATTTTAAGTTAGTTTGCTAATAAAGCTCAGCTCTGCTGGTTGTTATATTGTCTGTGCACAGAATAAGCTCTATCCCTGTATTGGCCTTGTAAATATAAATTGTAAATGGAAACATTCTTCTGAATAAGAGACCACTTTATAGCCTTCTCCTGGCACGAAGTCCCATCATAAACTGTGAGAATTTTAATTTAAAGCAAAGTTTAAAAGTCACTGTGGTTCGCCAAGATTATCCGCCATAAAAATGTCTTGAATGTTTATTTGTCAACAACTTATGCAATTAGCCCAAATTAATCTCAAGCCGAAATTGAACCCAAAGCTCTCAAATACTTATAGAAAGCAGGACTGGGTATGCGATGGATTAATGATATGGCAGTAACATGAAGGAATCTGAATTAAATAAGGGGTATCGAGGGGAGGGTAATGAGGGGACAGAAAGTAAACTGTATGCATGTGGGGGGGATTTGGAGTGTGCATATGTGTTAGGACCAAGACAACATACGTTTAAATAGATACTTTCTGTTATCTTTAAAGAAAAGCTTATTGGATTCAAATTAGTGCTTCTTTGAGAATCTTGAGGACTTTATCACTTGATGCAGATTTGAGATTGGACAAATACGTCAATCTCAGGGCCATTGTCTATGTTCTCACAAATGAGAGTTGCTTTGGAACAACGCAGCCACAGAGGTGGGAGATGGCTCATCAGGTTAGGATGCGTGGCCAAGCCCGACAACATTAACCCCATTTCCCGACCAGCATGATCGAAGGAGACAGCGTGAGTTGTCCTTTGACCTGCACACATCAACCATGGCAAGCACCCGTGCACACATATGGGAACACATGCACACACATGAATAACTAAGGGAAGTAATTCAAACTAACTTGTCAAAGGAACAATGTAGTCATTTCTTTTGTGCAAGTCCACCAGAAATTTAGTCAACTGAAGGTAAATAATTCAAATATTTTCTCTTCTAATTAACATAAGACTTTAAATTTAGCATTTCTCCTATTTGTTCACATAATGTCGCCTGCCTTATAGATCTGTACACTGTCACGTCTGGAGGTCGGGCCAGTGTGTCTCTCTCAAAGATCTACAAAGAGCAAGACTGCACTGCTCCACTACGCTACCGTGAGACTTTACACACAACAAGCAGGACAGCGAGGTATACATCCTGTTAATGCTTCACAAAGGAGAGCAAACATCACCGCCCCACAATATGTCAAGCCTAATGGGGCGCAGGCAGGGTAGTGAACAAAGATGAATGTATTATTGGTTTCTTTGTACAGAGGGTAGAGAAAGTTGGACAGACACCCAGTGGTCCTCATGGCATTTCTTATGACAACACAACACTATGCCCGATTGCAAATGCAATGGTCGTTCATAAGAGAGAAAGAGAGGTCCTTTGGGATATGTTTGAATTTTGCTGTCCTAAGTCTGGCACCAGGACTAATCAGTTCCTTCCCACTGTGTATTTTCTGGGACAATTGGGACCCAACACTGCTGTATTAAACATGATGCAATCCGCAGGAGGCAGAGGCAGGTAGATCTCTGTGAGTTCAAGGCCAGCCTGGTCTATACAGTGAGTTCCAGGACAGCCACGACTATGTACAGTGACCCTGTCTCAAAGCAAAATAAAATAAAATGAAACAAAGCAAAAAACAAAAGCAAACGAACAAAAGAATCCCAACCAAACAAAGGGGTGCAATCTTTTTATAATGTGCACCTAACAATGTAAATGGTGGCAGTTGACTTTTCTCTACTGTCTACAATATGGCGTTTGCCTACCGGTTTTCAGAGTGGAGAACATGTCCATGCTCTGATTGGCTAAGCTGTGAAAATGTCACATGTGCTATTCTGTGATTATGTGACATGTGGTACATGCTACGGTTGTCAACACGGATTAAAAACGACAACTGAAACAGAAACAGAATCGCAACAGTATAACGGAATGACTCTTTTTCTGGTGATTAAGAAAAGACTTCTGAATGATGAAATTACTGCACAGTGCAATAGGGATGATTTGACAAGTACAGGGTTCAGGGGAAAAGGCAGCAGTAACCACACAGATTTTATGGTAGTGTCTTAAAAATACCCAATGAAGCTATAACAGCACATCTTTACTTTAGCAGGTTAGCAGGAGAATGAGAACATAAATATTTATTTTCCTTCTTACGTGTGACCATTTATATCCTTCGTGGTACAGTAGATGCTGTGCCGAGCAGAGGCAAGCTGGCACTCCTGTTCTGACTGAAGGACATCTGGGGAATTCTGAGCAATGCCTACTTGCTGTCTTGTTTGGTGCCATTACCACTGTGACTGGATTTCTGTACTGCTTGAATCCTGAAGGTTGTTTTGCATCCTTTACTGACATGCATCTCCCTCTCCAACCTTCCACTTTCCAAATGTCCCCTTGACTGTGGAACCTGGGGGCCTGAGGACAACTGCAGTAATTCCAACACATGCAGGGGACCTGCAACCATGACACCTTTGTTACTTAGCATCAGTGCTTGCATTTCTGAAACCATAGATATGCAGGTAAAGTTGGCATCCTTATAAGAACATATCTTTGTCTGCTCGTAGGCTGTCATTCTCAGGCCCATTTGCTCTAATTCTTTAAATTATTCTGTGTATTTTGCCCCTGAGAGGGATCCATGGTAGTGTGTTTTATCCACTTAGTTTTTATCTGTTTAACAACACCTTGATCAAGGTAAACTTTGGTGATAATACATTCTAACGTGTATATTCAATGGTAGACATGGTTTTGTTATTGTACACAGATCAGTGACATTTCAACATTGCCCACTCCAAGACTCATTTTAAGAACTCAAGGAAGGGCCGTTTAGAGCAAATGCCTCAGGAATGCCTGGGTTCTGTCTGCCCTGGCTCCCACAGTGTCCCCTATTACTAGTCTCTCTTGATCCTTTAGCTCTTGAACTAGCACTGTTGGCAAAACCCAGGGAAAATCCAGGTTTTCTTCCCTAATGGTGTGTAGACCTGTCTCCTGCAGGTCCAACACCTCTCTAGACTTCTTTTCTCAGTTTCCTGGATCCCCAAGGTCACACATTTTTCCCTGAATTGGTGCCGAGCTCCGCCTTACCCCCTCAAAGCAGAGAGAGAGAGAGAGAAGCTGAAGGAGGAAGTCAGATGTGTTCCACACATCACAAAGAGCAGTATGAGAGACACAGAGCCAGGGACACTGTGAGCCTCCAACTCCACAGAACCCTGGGAGGGAGAAGGAAGCTGGGCCAAGCAATGGCCCCCTGTTGAATTCGCAGAACCTAACTCTCTCACTTCTGCCACAACTTGCTCGAAGCTTACCTTCAGAATGGTCACTGTTTCCTAATCTGAACTTCCAAGGCCTCATCAGCTGTAGCAACTGAAAATCCAAGAGCCTGGAATGTTCTCTGCTTCAGCGTGGGCCTTGGCAATTAGTCACCTTCAGGGCTCGCCATGGTGTGAAAGCCTTCTCTGCTTGCTTTGGCAGTGAAGCCTCACTGCGAAGCTCTAAGCTAGCCTGGGGTTTTATTGTGTTTTTTCCCACTAGATTTTAATTATGGATGTTTAAAGCGTTTCATGTCCAAAGGTACTCTCTCCTAGCAGTTACAAACAAAACAGTGAAAAAAAGCAGTGTGTTAAAATAGTGAAGTAAAACTTTACACACCAGACTGGGCAAGATTTTAAACGCTTTTCTTTTAAATTGGGTGTTTCAGAATTTAACTGATTTGTGTAAAGAAGAATGTGTATTATTTACTAATAGGCAAAAAGTAGGTTATTTTCCTGAACTGTGTCTCCATTGAGTTTAATGGGATCCAGATGATACTAATATTTATAGTGAGCCTAACCTCAAAACAGAACACGAGAAGAGGGAAGCTGGGGTCCCAGTCTCACGGCTCCGTTGAACATTATATGTCCCTAGTTTCAAAGGGAAAATACAATTTCAGTATAAAATTTGAAAGACGGCGAGAAAAACAAACAGCCATTTTATGTCCTGAGACTCCCCCTACACACACACACACACACACACACACACACTTTGATATGTGATGGGATGATTTCAGTAAAGCAATGATTTTTCCACCTGTATTTAAATCATATCTTAAATAAACAAAAATATATTTCCAAATAAATGAGATATTCATACATCTATTTTTATGAGAGTTGGATTTTTAAACCATGAAAGACAGCAAATATCAAAATACTCAAACTTAATGTTTGACTTTCAATTTAATGTATATATTAAATTCAATATATTCAAATATATATCACATGTTCTTCATGATGTACTGTTCCACTTTATGCGCTAGTAAGCTGACATTTAGGTCTACGAAGTTGCTTCTGCTCAGCTGAGCACATATGTGTCTGAATATAGGTATGTGTGTGTGTATACATATACATGATACCTTGAGGCTTTTTGTAGTTTGAATAGAGCAAATATTTCAATAACCAAAATATAAAGAAAGTATCATAGTTTCTAAGACTTCTAGTTGAAGAAAAATAATCAATTGGGAATGAAATGTTTGATTTTCACGTTTCCTAACCATGTGCCTGAAGAAAACGTCTAGAAGCAAGTATTTGTCCACTCAAGAGCTGTATGTCATAGGTTTTGCACAGCTTTTAGAAGTGAACATAAAAGTCTATGAACCCACCCTGTGTGTTCCCACAGATCCATGTTTCCCTAATGTGGGTGTTATTCTATGCAAGAGACATTGAAGGAGGGGTGGAGGATTTTAGCTCTCCTTACACCTCAGAGTCCAAACCTCAACATTTCACTAATGGTGAAACTCATTTCCAGTAATAGATGCATACTTTCCATATAGACTGGAATGAATGGACTTTTTCCTCAGATGAAATGGAGTTTTGAATGAGAAAGTGACATGATCTTATCGGGAACTACATGAGGGAGGAGAGAGACTGTACCTCCCAGAGCAAGAATTCCAGGTGAGAAATCCTAGATCAAAACGGGACAAACGTGGTGTACAACATGCTGATGACTCTTTACTCTAGACACTGCCGTGAGTCCCAGAGCCACCCTGGAGCAGCTGAGCCAGGCCTCAGTCACCTGCATCTTTTGTTCATCAGAAGCTATTGAGTATCTGCTCCAGAACCTTTAAATATTCTTCCTAGGTTGTCAGAATTCTGACTTCATGAATTAGTGTCCCAGGGAGGAGAGGTGGCTATACAAAGTCTTCATTAAGGTAGAAGGTTATACCCACTTGACAGAGGGTCAGCACATAAATAGGACACAGAAAGGGATTCATAGGAGCCTCGCTGGAAAGGAGCCAGTTGAAAATTCAGCGCCACTGCACTCAAGGTGGGAACTCTGAGTTGAGGAAAGTATTACCTCTGACTGACAATACCCCGTGACAGGAAGTGGAGACCTTCACTTAGGGTATATATGAAAAACTTTCACGGAGCCATCCAGGGCAGACCCATGAGAGCCAAGACCAGGAGCCCACCCGAAGGTCCTCACAGTTGGAGACGTCTGCTCAGGAGGGGAAGAAGCACACACATTGCAGGCCCAGAGGGAGACGTGGATGATGCTCCTTGTCTATGGTGACAAGAAAGAAACATCATCGAATCCAAGTGTACAGCTGACGTCATCAGGAAAACTCCAAAAGGTTGAATAAACAGACAGGAAGCAGAGGCCAAACAAAAAGTAGTTGAGATGCCAAGGACTTTGCAGGTGGGTGTCAGGAAGTTAGGGGCAAATAAGTAAATCTCAGTTTGCAGACACATGAGGGACATGGGCTTCCAGAAGGTCAGTGTGTCCAGAGCACAACTGTGGAAATCAGAGTTTGGACAGAGTTGGGATCAACGAGCTACTTTGCCTCACAGGTAGAGGGTGGTAATTACAGTGTGTGTGTGTGTGTGTGTGTGTGTGTGTGTGTGTGTGTGTGTGTGTGTACGTGGTGTGATGGGTTAAAAGAAGCCCAGACTTACAGCTCCTTGAACTAACTATGGATTCCTAGATGTTTTCTTTTGTACAGAAGAAGTCTGGGAATCACACTATATGAAATCCTATATATGAAAATAGGTTTTTTAATAAATGACCAGTACCATCAAATCTGTGGAAACATCTCACTGAACAAGATATTTGTCAGTGAGCTAAATATATGGCATGTATTGTAAATAGATTCATATTTGTGTTCATTATTGCATAATCTCATTTATAAGCAGAGTCCATCTTAAGGGAACTTACAAGTTCATAACAGAATTGAGCATAAAGGACAATAAGCTCCTATGTGATACAGACCCTCTAAGATGGCAGCCTCCACTGTGGTCCTCAGTGTTTTGCTGGTGACCTTGTAGCTAGGTCTGGGATACCCGTGTCACTTTAAAATCACAGTTCACATAGGGCTCACTCTGGGTTGTGGATTCATGCCCACCAATACCCCATGACATCCCTTTCCCTTTGATCTTTTTTTCTGTGAAAGATTTAAGAAGAATTAAGTTTTTACCTTTTTATTTTTTTCATTTTTTCAAATTTTGTTTTATTTGGAGGGTGTGATGGGATGGAGGATGAATGTGAATGGATGGGGAAATAAATGGGATCAAGATACATGATATAAAAGACACATAGAATAAAATAAAGTGTTTATTTTCAGTTTGTTAAATCTTCTGTTTTTGTGAGTAGGAAGTAGGCACTTGCCCTTAGCTCTTTAATACATAACCAGAAAGTGGGACTTGGCTTTGTAATTCATTGGGGAAAAATACTTAAAATTTTTGATAGCACAATGGAATCATGGGAACTTATACCAAATACATACTATAAGGATTCACTAGATGGTTGTCATTCCAAGAACAGAAATATGTTTGAATTTATTTTGTGATGTTTTACTCATAAATAGAAAACAAATAATACATTAGTAAGATTTGAGTTTTACCTTCAACTGCCAAGAATCGAAATTATAATGTTGCCATCAACGGTCAAATCAGACACCTTTGTTCCAGAAATAACTCTATTCAGATAACTCTCTCCTATCCTATTTTATTTTCAGATTATGAATTTATAGTATATAATAGGATGCATCCATTTAACTACACATGAGGTTATCTTTAACGGGATGATCAAACTCATAATTAGTTTATTTAAAGAAAACTGAAGTTTCTAATGGCTACCGTGTCATGTCAACCAGCCTTATAATCCCAGTCTCCACTCTTCATCCTTGATCTTCACAACTTTCCCCAGGATGGACCACTATGTTTTTTTCTCCCTGCATCCACCTGCCCTTCTTGTGCCTCTGCTTGATTTGAGTTTCCCAGTCATTATTGTGAGAGATTCTTTAAATCACTTTGTATGTATTTTTTGTCCAAATGATTTTGTACATATTTATATTTGGTTGTAAAAATTCTTTCCTTAAAAATGTATATCTCCTGGTAAGATGTTAGTAGACAACACACATATACATATATTAATTTTTAACATTAAGCTGATTCTTTTTCATTGACAGATTAACAAATGAATTTGGCATGCTAAATAGAAACCTAAAATTAAGAACAAATCTTACCCAGAGTTCAAAGCATTTACAGGATATAAGCTCTTAAATGTTTTATACTGTTTATCAATATTAAATAAATGGATCTCTCTTATATAGCTTCATATACCTGTGTTTTACTAATATCTCCTACATGAGAGAACCCTAGGCTTGATGAAAGTGTGAACAATACCACGGCTCTGCCACCTTATATGAGATTCCCTTCTGCATGCTGTGTATATGTTTTATTACCATTAGTTAATAAAGCAGCTGCTTTGGACCATGACAGGGCAGAATATAGGTAGGGGGGAAAACTAAACTTAATGTAGGGGAAAGATGGTGGAGTCAGGCAGACACCGTGTAGCCACCCAAGAAGCAAAATGTGAGGTAACAAACCTTGAGCCTCATGGTAAAATATCAAATATAGAAATTTGTTAATTTAAGAGGGAAGAGTTGGTTAATAAAAAGCCTGAGATAATAGGCCAAAGAGCATATAATTAATATAAAGCCTCAGAGTGGCTACTTTATAAATTGATTCAGGAACAGGCAGAAGGAAAAACCCAGTCCAGAGGGAATGGCAGGACGGAGAATACTTCTAGCTACAAATACCTTTATTGAGTATATGTACAAAAAAGAATATTGAGAAAATGAATAGACCCCAAGTAGCTGTGATTCAGTTTATGGTGTTAGAAAGTATCAGGAAACAGCTATGAGACTGCATCATCTTTAAGTAAAAAAGAAAGGAAAGCATATCAACTATCAACTCTGTTGAAAACCACAACAGAGTTGTACTGAGCAGACACTGTCTCAGGATCCTGCTTTTTTATATCCTTCTGTATATGTGTTGCTCTTATTGGTTAATGAATAAAGTTGCTTTGGTCTCTGGCAGGGAAAAATATAGCCAGGCTGGAAGGCATATAGGGAGAGAGTAGGCAGAGTCAAAGAGGTATAATGTAGCTACTGAAGGTGGAAAATACCAGAACCTTACCTGGTAAGCCATAGACTTGTGGTAATACATACATTAACATAAATGGGTTAATTCAAGATGTAAGAGATAGCTAGAAATATGCCTGAATCATGGGCCAAGCAGTGTTGTAATTAATTTCATTACTGTGTGACTATTTGTGTCTGGGTGGCTGGGAAACAAACGAGCAGTCTCCATTTAAAAATGGTGCCCAATGTGGGGCATGGCTACACATAAGATCTAAAATAGTTTAAAAGAGAAAAAAAAAGGCTTACAGACCCACAAACACAGGAGCCAAATGCAGCTTCTTGGTAGTTGCTTATTTTCAGAAACACTGTTTTCTAGCAGTGAGCAGACGTGTGACTCCTTTAAGAAAAGTCTTCCCGACTCAACATTAGCAGCACAACTTCATGATTTTTTTTTAAAGAGATGGCTTTCTGGTGCATGCTGTGTTGACAGCATGAACAGCTCTGTCTATTTTTGGAGGTCCTGCACTTGAATGGGGTTTCTGAGCAGAAGGATGCCAATTGCTTAATGGTAACATCGAGCTGCTGCATCCCTGAGACCAGAACAGAGGCAGTGAACATACCTCTGCCATCTTGGACAGGGTGGAGCCAACAGGCAGGGCCAAAAAGTTGGTCCTAGCCTCGCCCACTTAGCATTTAGAAAACAGCTCTCCTGGTCAGAAAATGATTATAGACATGCAATGAAGACAGATTCAGACAAAAACAAATTTCTGAATGGGTTAACTATGTTAAAAAATGTATGTAAGCTTGGGACATAGAAGATAAAGAATACAGACAGTCACACATTAAAGAAGATAGTAAAATAAATATTAAAAATACTAGAAAAGGCCACATAAGATGGAAAATACACAGAGTCTGGATTATGCATATTATTGTGTTTTCTTTGAATGTTTTGACTTTGAATAAGCTAAATACAAAGAGACATTTCATTGTACTGGTTGTTAAGTTAAACCAACAAAGATATCTTGACTTCAAAATTTGGGTCTAAAGTTATATTGCTTTGGAAAAGAGGATCTGCTTGTGTTTCCACAGAAAATTAAAATCTATGGATTCTTTCTAGTTTAATGTGGTTTGATGGAACAAGACTCCCCCCAAAGTCTCTGTGGACCCTAAAAATAATTTGTGCAACATACAGCAGGAAGCAATTTGGAGAAAACAATGCCCAAATTCCCAAAATGATCGTTTATACATGTTTGCCCTCATTTAAAGGGTTATATGACATAGAGACTAATACTTTACATTGATATGGATCTTGGTCTATTGATAAAAACTTAAGGTTTGTTTTGTTATATTGTGTATATATATTTCTGCTCTTGTATAAGGTATTGTGTTTGTGCAGCTCATTTAAAATGTAATGTATGATTAAGAAATACAGATTAATAGTCATCTATAATAAAACTCTTAATTATTTTAATTAGATTTTCTAATTAGATAATCTTTAACACTTAAAAGATCTATGGAATATGACATTTAAAAGGTTTTAAGAACTTAGATTTTCTTAACATGTATGCTTCTGGCAGCACCAATTACTTTAGAGAGGTTGATGGGCATTGAAGAAACTCATTAAGGAATTTGTCTTAAATGTGACAAGGCTAGCCATTTTGGCAAGAAATCAATCTTGCCCGGACTGCTTGACGGTATGCTGTATAAAATGAACATGCAGGACATACAGAAAAATTACTGCTGAACTTGCCTAAAGAAGCTGAGAAAGTTCTTCAGGATTGCTGCTTCATGAAAGAGTCTGCCAGATATTCTTCAGTGAATTTCTGACAAAGAAAATGTGACTGACAAACTGCCAACATAGTCAAAACTGTCTTTAACATATTCTGCTTCATGAAAAAGTCTGGCAGACACTATGGGCCTGTAGGCTGAAGAGAGATGCCCCAATGTTACAGAAGAACTTTGGGTGACTGTCCAGGCAGCAAGATGTCTCTGTCAATTCTAGAGTTTTAGAAGTTGCTTCCAATGCACTTCCTGTTTACTTAGATGATATTATATCCGTCTATGATGACAATTAAGGTAATCATCAGTGATTACAGGGGAAGGGCAGTTTAGTCATTCTTTCTACTGTTATTTAGAGTCTTAGCTGGGGTTATCCTTTAGGGTTCCTGGGATTTTCCCTACTGCTATGTTTCTTGATAGCCCTTTCATGGTTCCCTCAGTCCAGGTATCTCTTTCCTTTCTCTCTTTCACTGTCCGTCACCCTTCTTAAGTATCTCATTCTCTCTTGTTCTTCTCCCTCCCCTTCTACCTTGCCCTCTCCCTTCTCCCCTTCATTCTCATCCCTCTTACTTTTCTCAGGAGCTCTTGTCTGTTTCCCCTTCCCAGGGGGATCCATGTATGTCTCTCTTAGGGTTCTCCTTGTTGTAATCTTGAGGATTTTTTTAAACATTCATTTATTTATTTGTTAATTTACTTAATGTGCATGTGAGAGTGTGCAAGCAATGACACTCAAGTAGAGGTCAGAGGACAACTTTCAAGAGTACTTTTTCTCTTTTCAGCCTGAGGGTCACAGGAATTGAATATATAGCCTCAGGCTTAGCAGTCAGTACCCTTTCTCACTGAGATATCCTGCAAATAAATCTTTTTTCAGTTCTTTTAATATGATTTTATGTTTTTCTAAATAAGTGTACTTATAATTATTGTGGCTTGGTGTATTGATGAATAATGTGATATATGCTTTGCATAATGTGATTCTCTATGGACAGCTCAACTTTTGGCTCAAACAGGCTAATTCCTTCTCTTGTCTCATTTGGAGGAAGAAGAAAGAATCTCTCAGCTCCCCTCTGATGAATCTGAGATTTTAGACACTTGTTTTAATTTTAGTTTTTTTTTTTTTTTTTTTAAATTTAAGACTACCAACTGCCGTGCCCCGCGCTCTGTGTCTGCACTCGGTGCGCTATTACCCAGTTTGTGAGCTTCGGGCAAGGGAGCTGGAGGTTAAAATACACAGACACACACAGACAGAGAGACAGCGACACGGGTCATCCTTGAATTCCCCAAGAATGACCCCTTTATTGTGTTCAGGGGCAGATTATATAGAAATAGCCACGCCCCAGCCAAACCCACCAGAAACCACTCTCCTGCCATCAGGAACTCCTGAAGGTCTCGTGCTCAGAGCAGCTGTAGGCACTCAGATCAGGGGATTGCAAGAAATTCAGGATCTGGGGGCTCACTGCTCCCAACAACCAACTTTTAGAATTAGGTTAAATTTTATGAGTTCTCAGTATATATACATATACATATATGTGTGTGTGATATATCCATAATGTTACTAAATATCCACAATGGAAACTTTAGTAAAATATTGTTATTGATGCTATTTTCCCATTGGAAGACATTATCCAAAACTTGATTTCTTATTTTTATAATCCCCACCCTCTTCAATATCTATGCAGTATTGTTAGCCTCTCACTGCATAAAATTGGATCACTCACCATAAAAGCCTTTCTTCTATGGCCATATTCTCAAGACACATTAAGTCAGGATATAGCCTTATCCTACAATTGGCTTGTCACTCAATGTTGATCAGTATACCTAGTGCTGGTCTGCCAGGTGCACTGAACTACCTGAAGACACTGTCATGATCACATAGTCAATACTACTACATGCCATGGACATGTGTCATATGTGTCATACCATACTGAGAACGAATGCCAGCTTCCTCTGTGGAGCAATGGACTGTCTTTCTTGTTCTTGTTAAAGTATTATTTCAATTATGTGCGTTTCTTCAATGGTCAGATTGTCAGAGCTGGATGGATTATTTATGCAGATTTTTAGTTGTTCAGTTATTTTTTGCCATATTCTCATCATCAGTAAATTTAAAATGTAACGCAAGTTGTTCATATTGAAGCAACTTAAATATTTTAAATTAACAAAGAACGATTTAAACAATAATATCTATGTGTCAGTAATAAATATTATTAGCATCTTTATTATTTTAGTACTAGCAATTTTGTGTCTCTTTTGTTCTAAGCTATATAACATTTCAGGCCCCAATGCTATTAACTGTTTCAATGATAGAGAAAATTATAAAAGTTCCCTGGAGTTGGGAACAAAAAAAAAAGCCAGAGATTTTGTGCAATCTTATGCACCTCTCTTTGAAATCTTTAAAAGAATATTTCCAAAAATTTTAGAGTCAGTAAAATAATGAACCATGATTTAAAGAACATAAAAGTTCACTATCCACAGAATGATATTGAAAAGCATGTTTGGAAAAGCGGGGGTTTTATCATTGAGTAACTTAAGAATGATTTAATATTTACAGGTGAGCATATTCTGTCTATCAGGTATCCACGTGTGTAAGCAATTATGGCAGACTTCAGAGGAGAAACCCTGTGCACTGGAGAGTAAGTTTATTATTCTGATACTGATCAAAACCAACAGGAATGGAGGCTGCATGTTCATTTATTCATGAATGGCATCTGCCAGGAAACATTTTAAAATATTCACAAACCCAACCAACTTGGTGCAACAGGAGGACAACCCATCTAACTCCAGCATGTTGAAGGTGTAGACTCACAGCCACAGCCACAGGGTCCCTGTTAAACTGTCATTTGGGATTTCTGGGTGGATTAATCATGTTGAATTCACAGTGGGATTTTAAGTAAAGGGTAGTGGTAGAGCATTTCCTTGAAAACTTATATGTTTTGTGCTATGTCTCCAAGTGCCATGGGTTCAACCCTAATACAATGGCAAGAGTGGAAAGGAAGCTGCCTATGCTGATCCCATCGGAGGCAGAAGCCATCGGCATCTGTTGGCCAGATCCAGACTCCCTACCTATGTTCTATTTACTGGGGCTGATCCCAGAGGCATCCACTGAAGTGGCTCAGGATGAGGATGCAGGAGATGTGGAGGCGGGGCTCTGCAGGGGTTTTCATGGGGATGAGGGCATCTGTACTTGTATTCCAGGTCAGTGAGAATGTCTGAAAAATGGATCCCATCTGTTCTCCTGGCCCCATGAGGGAGGAAGGTTGTCACTGTGTACAGACCTGTGAATCCGACCTAAACAAACTCCACAGTTAAGGAAATAAACATTGCTTGGAGAGAAACCGAAGCTCCTGGGTAAATGACAACAAGAGGGGTGAGCTCTCACCAGGAAGTCGGGGACAAGAAAGGGGAACCTGACAAAAATAGGCTCAGTTGGGACATTTCAAAGTGAGTGTGTAAGGTCATGGGCCACAGACGCTTGGCTTCGCTTGTCGCCCCTCATCAGCAGAGCATGCTGGGTGAGCTATCCTTCTGTACACATGGGGAGGGCTCAAGTGAGGGCCTGGGTGAGCCGAGGTGGTTCATTCCATTATTGGGCTTTTCAATTTCAAGTCTAGTCTTAGATATTGTAAAATCAGCTAAGTTTTGCTTTTATTGGGACAGCTCATGACTGATTCCTATTACAGCTGATGAGTGCTTCTTATCCACACAGAACCAATATTATCAACAGATTATCCAGTTATGAGGTGGTTTGACTATGCCTGTCCCCAAATGCATATGTAGTGATTTTCTTTTGTATTTTAGTAAATAAAGTCTGCTGGAAGGTTAAAGAGTAAAACAGCCCCACTGGTCAGTCTTACAGACCAGGTAGTGGTGACACACACAATTCCAGTTGCCATAAAAACTGGGTGGTGCCTGCCTTTAATCCCAGTGGTGCACACCTTTAGTTCCAGCCCTAGAAAAGATTATAAAATGGGAAGAGACAGCTCTCAGTCTCAGGCAGGATTGCCATTTTGAACTGAGGCTGAGGTAGAACCAATGGCTGGCTGTTTTGCTTTTCAGGGTCTTCCGGTTGAACCCCAATTTCTGTCTCTGAGTTTTCACTAATTATGCTTCATGCATAAGTTAAAGTCTGCATGCAGAGTGACATGTGAGAGGTCTGGCTTTTTGAAGGTCATCGCATGAGCGTCATAACAGAAATTATTAACGATATAAAAGACTCTCAGTATTTGAAGACCCCACAAATGTGCTACTTCTGTAAGCCATGAAGTCACCCTCACCAGAACCTGAACTTCAGGTAGCTCGATGGTGCATTTCTAGATTAGGGAAGATGAATTTCTATTCATTGTAATCTCTCTCTCTCTCTCTCTCTCTCTCTCTCTCTCTCTCTCTCTCTCTGTATGTGTGTGTGAGTGTGTTTATAGCAGCTTGTACTATCTCAGAATGGTGGTAATTAGAGTTGGTTTTTTTTTAATTAAAGCTCAGTTTAATTTGCAGACATTTGTTCATGCAGTCAAAGTTTGAGGAATATAAAGGTTAGCTGCTAAAAACAGGCAAGAAGCATCCTACTGCAGACCCCCTTTAACAAAAGAACAGTTCTAGAAGGGACTTACTGTTTCTTACAAAAGTAGGCTGCTGAGCACGCCATCATCAAATTACAGAAACACATGAACTTGTATAACTCAGCAGTGACATTTCAGTGAGAACAGAGAAACATGATGTCCAAACAGGACTGAGAAAGACTGTGTGTGTAACTACCCTGATCCTTGAGCGAGAAAACCTAAATTACGAACGTTTTCCCAAAAGCATATTTCCTTAGAATGAAATGAAGGCCATATCCACATGGGAGAACTGTTACAGAAAAAGCAGGCAGGACCAAGAAGCTGTGGTAGGCTAGATCTTCACATCGGACAAGGCGATGCTTTAGCATGGTTGCTTATCCACTTTGTGTGTATGGCGTGCAAGCATGGTATCTCAGCCTTGGCTAACATGAATTCATCCACATGCTACTGAGACTCTGTGAAACCTTGGATACAGCCGTGAGCAGTTCATAGACTGAGGTGATTTGAATCTTGTTTTGCTTATATTCTAATGTTGAACAGTGATTTTAAGAGATTGATGTCTTTAATCCATCTCCCGCAGTTGGTCTCAACCACGCAGACCAAATTCAAATGCAGATTCATAAGGCAGCACTTCATCAAACTGAAACGTTATGGGGCAGAGAGATTCTAAAAAAGAACAGAATTGTCTTTTCCCTGAGAACAGAATAGTCCAGTCTCCTTGAGTGAGCTGGTAAGAAAGTCAACTGTTTCAGATCTTAGGCAAAGTTGTCCTGAGCAACCTATCACATTTCATTTCCAACCTGTTACTTGTTCTTTCCAAATATGCTCTGGAATTGTGCAGCGAAAAGAGCTTCTTTGTGAACAATGAATAAAAACGTTCTGTAACTAAAGTTATTGCAGTTTAGACTTCTGACATTGCAGGTTCAATGTCTAGCAAAAATGAAAATTCCGAGTTCCACTAAGAGAAAAAAAAAACAAGATAACATAACGATTGATCTAAAATGCGCTAAGCTCAAAGGGAGGAGAAATGCTTTTTGTCAGCTCATATTTCTGGTCAGGAGTGCTGACTGACTCTTCCGTATGAACTTAAATCCAGCACATAGATAGTTAAAGTTTGAAGGAAGCTGAAATTGCCATTGATAGATCAGCTTGTGACCTGGCTTCGGGTCTGCCCTGCTGGATGATATTAAGCTGCTTTGTAAATAAAGCAGCTTTCTCTATTTCTATTTTTTTTTATAATTTTATAGGAAATTTATGATATATGCATAGCTAGAAGCCAAGAAAAACTAGATCTTTATGATATTTTTATTAGAATTATAAAATTGATTTTGTTATTTTCTCTCTACCACTCTTATAAACAGACAGGCAGTTTCAGTAACGGAAATCGTTTTCAATGCACACAATGTGGCTTCGGTTTTTAGAGGGCAATTATAATGAAAAGAGTAAAATAAGACAAACAGTTTACAATGGTCTTTTCCTCATCTACACTTAATTTCCCAAATGCTTGAGATGCTAATAATGACCAGTGGGAAAAAAGTTAAGAATAATTTTGAGCTCTGAGTGTAGGGCACGGTCATAATTTGTGCTGTGTAATTTGCATATTTTGAGATCACAGAAAACTACCAGGTGCACCATGGACTGAGCTAAAAAGAATTGCCAAAAATAACCCCCGCTTTGACCTTCCTTGTCCTTCCTCAGATGCCTTTTGCTCATTGTGCCAGGTGACACATTGACCTGGACCCAAGGCCAGCATAAAAACTAATGATTCTTGTCTCTGTGAGGACACTATTGTTCTCCCAGGAATGTCAGTGGTCCCAGTAAAATACGGAAACAGGTCATTAAGCTACTGAACTAAAGTTAATCCTCACACAGACTTCAAAGTGGTACAATTAGACACCAATATCTTGTTTGTTCCCAGCACATGAAAGGATAAGCTTAAGGTAAGTAAGAGGACAGTGAAGAATATCTCTCAGCGCCTAACAGGGATGGGTGCTTGGTAACACATTGTATAGTGCACACCATGTACTTTAGATTATGCTTATTTCTCCTTGTCAATCAGCATATCTAGGATCTGATATCAATTCCCTTGATGGCAAATGTATCAAATGATTTGTTGTGCTGAAACAACTTATTATTGTAAAAATCATAAAATCTTTAAAAGTAAAATAGCCCCATGCGAGTTTGCTTTTTTCTGTGAGAATTTTAGCTGTAAAATGTTCATCCTATTTTTTATATTGTGGTCCCATCCATGATTTCTATATATTATATTATCTATCTACATATCTATCCATACATACATCTACTTATAGATTTCCATGTATTTATTGATAATCCATTTATGTATCTATCATCTATCAAATATATTACAACATATTTATTACTTTTCTGTTGACTATCATCTTCCATCTATGTACCATCTGTTTACATATATGTATCCATCATCTGTCTATATATCTATAAATAATACTTCTATCATGAAAATCTACAAAGAAGATAGCATCATCAAACCTCTTTTACATACGAGCAAAGTAAGATCTTCAGGGTCAAGAGACTTATTGAATGCTGTAAATATAGCTAGCAAAGTTTGAATTCTGACCGCCAGAAGTCAATTTTATTACGTCCCCTTGTAATTGTGCTTGTGTGAATTCTTAATATTACATAAACTTTAATTTATGTTTCATTTATCCCAAATTACTCAGACACACTAACGGGAATTTAAGAAATGAAGACAATAAACAAATTAGACCTAGGAAATAAAACACAAAAGAGAAAATATGTTTGAGCTATAGACGGAGAAATCTGTTGGAGACTAGAAAGGGTCCCTAGAACACACAGGATGATGGTGATCAATAAAGGTCAAAATGGGGCATGTTGTATGTTGGAGGCTAGAACGGGTCCCTAGAACACAGGATGATGGTGATCAATAAAGGTCAACATGGGGCATGTTGTGTGTTGGAGGCTAGAACGGGTCCCTAGAACACACAGGATGACGGTGATCAATAAAGGTCAACACGGGGCATGTTGTGTGTTGGAGGCTAGAATGGGTCCCTAGAACACAGGATGATGGTGATCAATAAAGGTCAACACGGGGCATGTTGTGTGTTGGAGGCTAGAACGGGTCCCTAGAACACACAGGATGACGGTGATTAATAAAGGTCAACACGGGGCATTTGCATGTTGCAGTACAGGCTTTAGTGCCCTGGGGCATGCAGATAAAGTCGACATTATAAACATTTCTAAAACGGGAGAAAAGGCTGAGTGTATTCTTCACCCCTGAACAAGAAAATAATTTTTCTTTGCAATAGACAGAGACCACCACAGAGAAATACAGCCAGGGAAATTCAGAATTTTGGAGCCCAGTTTGAGTGGATTTATCTGTAAAATACTCCCACACCTATGATTCAGGGAATGTTTTGGAAGATGGGGCAAAAGAATTCATGAGCCAGAAGACTTCGATGTGAGATGGTGTCTTCTGGTGACATTAGAAGCTACACTCGTAAAGTCTCGCCCACATGTCCACCAAATGTGAACAGAAGGTGCCAACAAACATGCCTGACGCCATGGGGAGAAGCCCAAGAGGTCAATGCTATACAAAGGACTATAGGCAACTGAGTAAAACCAAGAGTGGCAGATGTGAAAGAGCTCACTAGCTGGTTGTCCAGATCCAATGGTCTGCCCTGAAGACATACTTACAAATGTATGTGGATTCAAAAGATTATATTTAAAATACATGTATGTGTGCAATAACAATGAAAGAAAAGGCCATGAATTTGAAGGGGGTGAGAAGGGGTGGAAGGCATGGTTTTCAAGGAGGAAAAGGAATGGAAAACATAATTACATTATAATCTCACAAATAACTTTAAATAGAGCAAAAGAAAATGCCAAATTAAAAAGTCTTTTTTTTAAAAAAAAAATAAGCCCTTTCCTTTGGTGTTCTGATAACAATATTTTTTTTCAAGGAGCTAAAACAACATTCTTGGGTGGGAGAAATCAACATAGAAACCCTACTTTAAAAAATGGTGGCTCTCCACCCAGGTGGTAAAGACCCATCAAGGGTAAGAATGTGAGCTGCCTACATGAAAAAAATACAATGCTAACATCAGTTTCTGCCTTGTTCTCACAAATAAACATTGCTCTGTATTGTACTGCTGCCATCCTGGGTAGCACCTAACAGAGGGAGGGGATGATCTTTGCAGGAGAGACAATGATAGTAAGAGTTTACCTTCATCCACACTAGCTGGCATGACTCACATTGTGTATTTAGATAAATTATCTCTGATTTGGTTACATGTTCAATAACTTGTTACGGAAATATTTTGGCGTAAAAATAATATGAATAATTTAACATAAAAATAAAGGAATAAAAATTAGTGAAAATAAATGAACTGAGGATCCACTTTCCCCAGTTCAGGAATGTCTCCAAGAAGCTAATCAGTTGATACAGTAAAAATCAAACTGTGTGAACCTCTTTCTGATGGCAACATATTGTACTGATATTTAAATGTAAGATCTCTTCAAACTACATGGTTTTAACCTGATGAAATAAAGACTTTTGAAGCTTTTGGTTCTTTGGTTCATAATTAAAGAATGCCAGGGATCAATATGGACACCCAGCACATTTATTTCACATTTACATATTGGTTTCATTTCCACTATTGATGAAGGAGATATTTAAATCAAGGTTGATTCACATATTCAAAACATGCCAAACTCCTAACAAACACATGAAGGAGGTGACTTGAGTCAACTCCATGCAAACTGAAAGGCTAAGATACAAACAGGAAACGGGATTGTTCTCCTGTTTTGTGTGGCTGTTCTGTGGGTTTGTTGTTCTATGCCTTTGTTGTAACACGCCATGATCACTGTGACCTCACAGTTAGCTGCTGTGAAGTCCCAGTTCTGGGGACCCTTAGCTTTCTCTTCTGTGCCATGTTTACTACATGGCCAAAGTTGGCATCTTTGCCTTTTCAAATGAATCTCTCCTAATGTTTAAAACATACACATGCAGTAGGTGATGGTGGTGTACACCTTTAGTCCCAACACTTGAGAGGCAGAGGCAAGTGAATTTCTGAGTTTGAGGCTGGCCTGCTCTCCAGAGGGAGTTTCAGAATGGCTAGGGCTACTCAGAGAAAACTCTGTCTCAACCACTCCCCCCCGACAAATATATATATATGTACTTTGCTGTTAATATGTGCATTTACCATAAAATTTGTTTAAACCCAAAGTTAATATATTTTTGTCAGGAACACACGCTCATAAACACATTAGTATACACATTCACTTCTATATGATTTAGACTTTAACATTGTTGATGTAAAAAAAACTGAATATATGCTAAGATTTAATATTTATCAAAAGCTTTGGAAAAGGGTGAAATGTACAAATTCTGCCTCTAGCAATCTTGTTTTTCTGTTAATTCTCAATGATTATTCTGTGATGCCAAAGCTTTGCAGGATTAGCTAACCCATGTATCCACCTGTGTAGTAGGAGGCCACTTGTTCGTTTCTGGCTGCTCAGCCCTGAAATAATCACACAGAAACCATATTATTTGCAATACTATTTGGCCAAGAGCTTAAGCATATTGCTAGCTAGCTCTTACATCTAGAATAACCATGTCCATTATTCTATATTTTACCACAAGGCTTGTAGCCCACTGGCAAGGTTCTGGCTGGCAGCTTGCATCTTTCTCCTCTGGCAGCTCCATGGCGTCTCCTGACTCTGCCCTTCCTTCTCCCCGCATTCAATTTAGTTTTCCCCCCTCACCTCTGTTCTGCCCTGCTATAGGCCCAAAGCAGTTTCTTTATTCATTAACAAATAAAAACAACACATTTACAGAAGGATCTCCCATACCACACCTGCTCTTGACTAAGGCACCCCTTAATCTATTCTTTGGAAGGAAAGAACTAAGTATAGGCACTTCGTATAGGTGTTTACATTCAGGTCAACCCATCCCAGAATTTAAGGACTATTTCATATTTGATAGTCAAATCCTAGCAAAGGAAGAAAGAAAGCATCCAACTGAAATTTCAACGAAGCAACAGAAGGAGAAGAATGCCCAAATTCCAGGATTGCTCCAAATTTGCTATGATTTTCTATCAAGGTAAGGCTTCGAGGAATGTCAGACTTCACAGGGATCATGGGAGTAAACTTTTCTTCCTTTCAAGAAAGGGAAATTATACTTATCCATTCCACAAGTTTCTAGACATTCTTCTTAAAGAGTTTATTTGATATCACTCATGAAATGGGAAAGCAGTTGTCTCTCCATCTGGCCACAGAAGGGTAAACAGGGCCCCATTCTGATGACTTCCAAGTGGAGTCCACTAGTCAACAGGTAGGACCAAACATGTGGCCACATCAGTGTGCTAGTCCAAGTGTGAGAGCCAGGCAATTGAACAGTGTACTGTGATATCATCTAGTTTCCTATCTCCAAGAGCTGGTTTTATGGCTTGTTCTTGAGTGGCACACACGGAGCTGCGGCATCTCTTGGTTTACTACAGACAGAAGTCCAAGTAGGAAATTGAATTGAGATTCTTTAAGTGCGGGATTGTGTAAACATTTATTGCATTTTCATGTGAGTCAGACAGTTCAGCTCACCTGCTTTCGCAGGGATCATATAAAAGAACATAAGGCAGTAATTGTGCCTGGAAGCAACGGCTCCATCTGTCTTTAAGATCTCCTTCCCACTGGATTTATGTGGAACATGCTGGTGGCTGGGATCAGCCATGCACCCTGGAACTTGATTAAAGCTGGAGATGAAATAATAAGGCCTTCTGGAGCTACAAAGTTGACCCATGGAAGACGTAAGAGATTACTCCGTGGAAGGTGTGTGCTGCCCACTCAGCCTGGATGAGAATGTTGCCTCCAGGCCTACCCTTCTCGGTACTGTTTTAACAGACTCTAACTCAAGTCTGTTTCTTTGCTATTTGAGTTTGGGAACTCGGCTTGTATTACAGAGCTACTGCCTCCTGGCCTGTAAAACAAAGGTCCTGTTTACCTCCTCAGTGTTCCATGGAGGACAAAGCAGCTCATATAAAATCTATCTGTGGACACCAATCACAGTAGGAACTCAACACATGTGGCATCCTCACGCTCTTTGTGATGGACAGGATGACTGACTCACATAACCACTAACTTCATCAGAGATGGATGGGTTCACATTGACTCAGATATACAGTGTAGGAGGAGAGAGCCACTTGTGGTTCCAAGATGCCCAGCTAGCTTAGACCCGAAATAACCACACAGAAACCATATTATTTATATCACTGCTTGGGCCATCAGTTCTAGCTTCTAATTGGCTAGCTCTTACATTGATTTAACCCATTTCTATTATTCTATGCATCACCACGAGGTCGTGGCCTACCAGCAAAGTTTCAGCATGTCTATCTCTGGTGGCTCCATGGCATCTCTCTGACTCTGCCTCCTTTCTCCCAGCATTCTGTCCAGTTTTCCCTGCCTACCTAAGTTCTGCCCTATCAACAGGCCAAGGCAGACTCTTTATTCATTAACTAATAAAAACAACACAGAGACAGAAGGACCTCCCACACCAATACAGAGCACAAAGCATTAATATTAAGGGCAAAATAAAATTCTGACCTGCCCATGAACTTGTTCTTTCGTTTCATTTTTGTACTTGGATTTTTACAACTCCCCCTCAGCTAAGAATATGGGTAGCTAATCCAGAGGAAAGAAATTTATATTGCTTTTGATCAGCATGAAATGATCAGACTGAATTGATCATTACAGATGATTGCTTTTCATGTTTTGGTAAGGAGCATTTTTGATCTCTTGGTGTAAGATAAGATGCCCATTTTGTGTCTAGGAGAAGAAATGGACTTAGAAATATTTTGAAGTACACTCTGCAGTTTTCAACTTCTCATTTCCATCCCTATTGTTTTCTCCAAAGGAGGTGCTAAGTACTAACTCATTAGTACATCGTGTCTGGGTTACCTACATGCTTGGCATAAATCATCCCTGTTTGTCCCTTAATCTATCTGCTATAGCTACTGAGAAATTGAGTTTTCTCCCTCAGTGTTCTGGCCACGTCCTATCCGTACTTCCTTGCACATTAGCAGCGAGTTTCAACCTCATTCTGTGCTACTCTTTGTTATTGCAAAAGAACATTTTCTAAGAGAGTAAAAATTTACATTTAGCTCATTATTTTAGCTGCTATTACAACTATTCTGAATGAGACCATCTGGCTTTCCTACTTGTCAAATAAAATCCTATGTCCCATATTCTGCACTAAGGCCAAGTCAACATCTCTGAATTTGGGAGGTACAGAACATTAAGTCCTAACTCAGAATGCATGCATGCATCTCTCTGGGGCCTGGCCTCTGTGGCTGAGCTGGTATCCTGTGGTCCTTGATGTCACTCCTCTCTACTGAACTCAGGGATACTTGTGCTTCCACCACATTCCTGTGGATTTACCTGTCTTGCATTCTCAGTCCTGATACAAATGGCCCACTGGTTTTCCCATAATTCTTTGCTTTTAAACAAACACGTGGTCCTTCTCTCCTGTGTATCACTAGCATCCCTGCCCTCAGGCCCGTCTCTAGCCCATCTTCATTTGTACCACCAGTCAAATATCTTAATGTCACTCTTTTTTAATGTTTATATTTTCTTATCTTCAAATATATTCAGATGTTACAGAATATAATAAACTAGGTCTCACAAATAGAAAGAAGTGTTGAGTCTGTGCCCTCCCAAGACCATGTCAGAACTTAACTGACGTGGAGAGTTAGTATATGGAGTCTCCAGGAGGAGGTATGGGTCACTCCAGACTGAATCCTCCAGCATGTATTTCTGCCTGTCTCACATGGTTTAAACTCTTCTGGGATGCCCTTCCTCCAGGACATTCTGTTTTAAAGTCAAGTATTTGTTTTGTGTTTTTCTCTTCATATGTGTGACTGTCTCCATATCCCTTCTATGAAAGTAAAGAACCAGGAATGCACTGGGTCTTTAATCCCAGTGTTTGGGAGGTAGAGGCAGGCAGATCTCAGTGAGTTCAAGGCCAACCTGGTCTACAGTGTGAGTTCCAGGACAGCCAGGACTGTCACACAGAGAAACCCTGTCTTAAACTCTGACTCCCACTAAAAGAAGAAGCAGGAAAGCTTGACGAGAAACAGAACAGGTGCTGTAGTCTTGGTTCTGCCTTCCCAGGCCCCAGAGTCAGAAACCAAAATAGACCATTATTCTTTATCAATAATCCACCTCTATAAAAAATGTACAAACACAGGAGCCAATAATTATTTACCAAACTTCAAAGATCCATACCCAGATAAATCAATTTTTGTAGGGCATTTGGACATCGTATGTCAAGAACTGAATGGACTAGAAGCATTGTGGACTAGAAGCATTGTGGGTACAAGTTCACGGAGGTAGATCAGATGACCTTTTATTTGAATCAGGCCACTCTCCTCTGAGGCGAGTTTCCAAGGCAGTTTAATAATGAAAGAAATAACACAAGAGAAAGAGCCTCTGGTTAGGACCTCCTGTTGCTCCAGGAAATACTTGAATGACTTCATATTGGGTGGGGCTTGGGATAGCACAGTACCTCCCAAATGGCTGGTTAAATGTGGTAGAAGGTTCTTTTTCACTGAGAACTCTGATGGCAAGCAGCCCTTGATCTGGATGAGTGCTGGCAGCCAAGCAGAATGCCCTCACTCCTAGCATTCAGTCTCCTTTGTTATTCTTGAGACGACCTTCCATCCATGGTCACCAAATGATTTCAAGCCATCGCCTGTGGCAGAGCTGGTGAAGCAATTTAGAGAGCATGACAAGAAACAAACACCCTGGAAACTTCTTTCACCATGCACGGAAAGAAAATGCAATTGGAAGCCTAAAAATGTAGAAAAGCTATTGTCTTCAGAGGATTTTTGCTCTACTTGGTACGACTTGCTGTTATGATGTCCTAAGCAAACACAAGTTAAAACATCATACTCGGAGTATTGTTTCTTAACCAGTTTTTAGATCATATGGTTCTTGCGTTAAGTGAAATGAGAATTTTTTTTTTACGCATGTATCTAACTCACTGAAATTACATAGTGCACACTTCATAGCTCCTAGCTCCCAGGACTGGAAGCACCGCAGAGATCTTACTTAAATGATTTATTCCACATTTCCAAGAACACAGTGTACTCTCTACTTTCTGTCTCACTGCTGAACCAAGAAAAGGCTGGATGGAAAATCAAAACAAACCCTGGGTTCCTTGCTCTCTGTCTGGCCTCACAGCCACTCGTTTTCCCTCCAGTGTGTGGTTAACAGTGTAGCAAAGTGAGTCACGAGATTGTGTGCGATGGGGTTCTTGATGGTGGATGATGGGGGTGCTCTGGCACCTGACACTTCTGCAAACACTATAACACTTTAAATTTGAAACACTGTTAGAACCATGTACACTCCCAGAAATGCTAGACTCATTTGTTCATTTGAACATGATGTAACATGCAACATGACCGTGCATTCACCCACCACCAATTTTCACCATGATTTTCAGAGTTCAGTGCGTGAGAAGAGGGATGTCCAAAGCACAAACTGCATGCTCAAGCACATGTCCTCTGTCACACAGATCCTTAGAAAGAAAGCACGGATTTGAAAATAAAACTAGTAAGAAATTCAAGAAAGCTACAACACAGCATGAGATCAACAATGATCAACTACTGGGGATGGCTGGACGGGTTTCATGTCCAGGGACAAGGGATGAAGACAGAAGGACAAAGAGTCCTTTCACATCTTCCCATAAAAACACCACACAACACCCTTATTTAATCAGCATAACAAGACATTTGATACTTGATTGTGATTGACTGCAATGGATTTTGGGAATTTGTCTTAACCTACACATACTCATGCATGCTGATAAAGATTTTATGACTAGAAAAAGGTCACAATCCATGCCAGAAGAAGTCTTATTTCAAACATTACAAGAGCGAGGATGGGGCAGACACTGGTCAAAAGCCAGGTTTAGTCTTTTTGCAAATTATTTTCTTCTTAGCATCTCACTAATAATAATAATAACAACATATTATTATAATAATCTAGGGGAAAGGGACTTACCATGTGAAATATTCATGGCCTTACAAACAAAAATCTAGTCATTCAATTTTAATATTTTAACTTCTCATCTCTGAATTTTACAAAAAAATCTTGTCAGTCTGATAATGTTGCAAGGTTTTAAATTCTATTTAAAAACAAAATTGTGTTTACTCTCTGAAACCTTAGAATCGTATATACAGGATCAAATTAACCAATGCATTTTTACAGAACCATCCAGAGATTCAGATTAAACTCTTAAACCTCTCTTGCCTGGTTCCTCCAGCTCTGTCACTTTTTGGGTTAGATGCCCTTATCTCCTTTTGTCGGGAATAAGCTAAAGCTGAAAGGTCCAACATCCCAGGGAGGTTTTCTTCAAAATCCACCTCTGTGCTTTAAATGTTGTTGCTTTATCTGGCCATCATCTTGAGTGGTACTTTCTTGATGGCAGAGATAGAACAATAGTCTCTCAAAACAGTGGGCATTCCCATTTGAAAAGGACAAATAGATCTAGTTGTTCTGGAAATATAGAAGGTGACAAATAGCCCAGGGACTTCAGAAAAATCCTCCAGTCTCTGCAAAGGTGTTTATTCTATTTAGTTCAACTTGGTACCTATTGTCGAAATTACTGATTTCTAATGTGTGGTCAGTGAAGATTGTGTTTTGGAGATTTATGTAATTTTTAATATTAATTAAAAATCAACCACATTATTCATGTTGACTGTTTCTTGGAAAGCCATTAAGAAGGCTGGTTTAATAAACACCCATTCTTCACAAGGAAGGAAGTATCTAGATGTAGATGATAAAAGTGAGTGCAGAGCTATTCTGCAAGGTTTCTGTCTTTACTCATAGCAGCCCCTTCGAGTCTATTTATTTATTCCACATTTCACTAAGTATTAAGAGGCACACTGAAGTGTGCCTAAGAGGAACCCTGCTACCGCAATTGGGTTTCAAACCCGTTACACCATCCTCAGTGTGGATCCCCATGTCTCTACACATGTCTTCTTATTCTTTCACAGCCTTATGAAATCTGAGGCAAGAAGGAAGAGACTTCTTCCACCTCAGACAAGAACACCTGTGTGGTGTGACACACATTTTGTACACCTCTGGCATAAGGAAACAGTAAATATGGGTTTGGGTGCTGTAAATACTTTTAGACGGCAGATAAATTTGCAAGTCAAGGTCTGTGACTAACAAGGCTTATTTATACCAATGCCTAAAATCAATACAAAACAGAATAATAGGATGTACAGTCGCAATACCTAGTCTAATGCCATGAAAAACGAAAGCACAAAACGAGTTTGTGTCTAAACACTTTCATGTCCTTTAAACTTCATGAGATGATACTGTGGTTAGAAAAGTGTGGGCTTCAGTGCTCTCTCCTGAAGCTCTCCTTTCCTTTTTATTGATGAATATGCATAACCAATCCTGTTTTTAAAAGAGAAGACAAGAAAGAAAATCAGGGATAGTTTTCTCATGGCATGCATGCCTTCCTCTACTAAATGTCAAACAAAACTCCAGACATATTTGATTGGTATGTCTTCCTCTTATGGCTTGATATAGGTAGCTGTGAGTGCTACGGGAGAAAATTATTTGCAACTTAGTGTGTCTTGGGATGATCGAATATTCTGCTGACTGGTAAGAGGTGAGGAAAGAAATCACTTCAAGGGCACAGTAGGAGGCAAAGCACAGGAGAAAGGAGAAGTGTTGAAGGATGGGATGACCACACAAAAGCCACCCTGGCAGCTGCAGGCTAAGCTGAAGAAAGAAAAGAGACTGATGATAGACAGGCTAGGACTAGGCAGGTTCAATCAATTTCAGGTTTATAATTGATATGTATTAATCATAAAACATTACTATTAAATAACTAGGGCTAGGGAACTCTTTCAGTAAGGAAATTTTTCAGAAGAGTATATGCATGGAGTAGACAAGAGACAATTTCTCTTTTGTAAGGTTCTAAGAAGCCAACTCTCCAAGTGACAGCGCTATTGCCCTTCTTCAAATCATAGCTGGTCAAAATGCCAAGAGAACAAGAAATCATGAGGTACCTACTGTCAATAAATACATCTTTAATACAACACCCGTATCTAAGGCTTGGGGGATGTCACAGAAGAGTGGGCAGAAAGATTGTGAGAGCCAAAGAACAGTGAAGTCTCTTGTGAGGTTTTGTCTCCTAGAAATGATAGGAAAGCTACACTTATGATACTTCAACAATATGGTCACTTAAATAAGACCTGAACAAAGAAAAAACCTCACATGAACAGGGTATCTTGTGAACCCACCCCTAGACAAAGAATTTCAGACCACTTGACAATGTGATAACAGCTGAGGAAAGGAGAATTAGCCCTCCCTAGGGATGGGTCCCTTATTCGTTATCAAATGCCAAGTGATCAGCATGAAAATCATGCACATATAGGCAACAGTAGACGTACACAAGTCGTTTTTACATCAGGGAGTACATTGTCCGGTTGGGATAATGAGGAAGGATGGGTGATAAAAAGGAAGCAGGAAAGCAAATCTTTACAAGACAATTTTTTTTTTTTAATGAAAGGATCCATATGGGCTGTACACTTGTGACTAAATGCTCTTCCTGTCCTTTATACTATCTGGTAAACTAAAATAACTCGGTCATTTATTAGTAATATGCTACAT
Source organism: Alexandromys fortis (assembly GCF_014885135.2). Taxonomy (NCBI): domain Eukaryota; kingdom Metazoa; phylum Chordata; class Mammalia; order Rodentia; family Cricetidae; genus Alexandromys; species Alexandromys fortis. The sequence continues at coordinate 8,454,444 of NW_026067911.1, read as the reverse complement.
CTTCAACATGCAGAACTACTGTCTTAGCCAGTAGCAGGTCTATTGCTTTATAAGACTAGAAGAACAGATTTGAAATGGCACCAGGTATGTGGCTAGGCTTTTCTGCATCCTAGGTAGAATTATTTTCCCTAAGTATCTCTGATCTTGCTTGGCAGAAGACCACCCCATGAGCCTTGACAGCTTCTATCAGATCATTAATACTTCCCGTGTTTTCTCAGTGGGAGATTTTACAATCTGAGAAGGTCCTGGCACACAGGGTCTCAGCTCATTTTCTTTTCCAGGCTCTGTGAAGAAACTATAAATTCCTTTCCAGGTCCTAAAATTGAACATAATTCTGCCAGGGTGTCTTAGCAAATTATTATTTACAGGTTGACTTTTTCTTCAAAGCTCTTCACCAACATCTCTCCAGAGCAGAAATCCAGGAAGATATCTGAATTGCTGTGAAGACAAAAGCACACTGCATCCCAACAAATCCAAGCACATGTTCCTTTCCAGGGCAGAGAGAAAGAGTTCCTATATCCAGCTGGTTCCTAAATCACTGTGATTTAGTGTCTCCCTGTCTACTCCCCAAAGATGTAAATTGTTTCATGAATAGAAGAGCAGGTAACATGGCTATAAATAAAGGCCATAGAAAAACTCATGCTGTAAGGAGAAGCTAATGAAAATTGGAAGGAAATAATCATGAACACAGTGGGCAAATGAAGACCTTGATTGGAATTCACTGTTGTGGACAAAAGCATTTGCCTGGGTCTTCATTCCCTCCCAGACCCACTTCCTTCCCAGACCTACACTCATCTTTCTAGGTTGTTACTTGACTTTGCTAAATGGTGCTTAGGGATGAACTATTCTGAATAATTGCTATGGTATAAATTTTTGAGTACTCTCTCAAGTTCTAGTTTCTGGTTCATAATCTAACAAGCTTGGAAATCATCAGCCTATCAACAGAAAAACAGAAGCATCCTCTGTGTCTGGTCCCTCCTGTATCTCTTGCCTAGCTACCAGACAGTCAGCTATTTTATTAAACCAAGCAGAAGATGCCTTGTCAGAGACACATCTTCACAGTGTACAAGAAGATTATTTAATAACGAAAGTGTATGGCATCTGCCCTTCTTAGGAGATTCCTATGCCTCTCTACCTCTCAGATCTAGGAGTCCTATCAGGGTCCTCACTATGGATATGTAAGACAAGTCTCTTGATTTAAGCAAGGGGCTTCAGTATAAATGTGAAATGTCCCCAAAAGAAAAAAATTGAAAACTTGGTCCCTGGCTCTTGTGAACACTTAGAAGACTCTGGAACTTTGGGGATGTAGATCCTCCGTGGAGGAAGTGGTTCACTGAACATTGCTTCCAGAGTTCCAGGAAACATGAACATGTCTTCCAAGTTGGCTGCCACTCCTTCCCCATGGTGATGGATTGTATTTCTTTTCCAACTGTGGCCCTGAATCAACCCTGCCTTCCTGAAGTTGATTTTTGTCATATTACTACGAAAAGTAACTAGTACATGAAGGGAGAAAATGTAGCTTTGAAATAATCTAATCTGACCCACTTTTGAAAAGGTATTGACTTAAAGGAAACTATTTTACCAGAGCCTAAACAACTAAGATTTTATCAAATCCTAATCAGTCTAGGAGCTGGAAGAAACTACAGCTTCCTCTGTTTCAAAGCTTTTTGGGATAGAGCCCAAGAAGTAATCATGAGTATATTGGACATCACCCACCCTCACACACAGACTCCACCACTGCATCTTTGGGCTGCTACATAATAGTGGGGTCACAAGTGTGGGTGCTACTGACTTCATGTCACTTGAGGAGTCTCAGCTATGGGTGTCAATGCCTTCAGGTCTGGGTAAGAAACAAAAGGAATGCCAATGTTTCCACAAAAGTCACCATGAAACAGTGAGCTTTTTACACTGTAGTTACTGTGGGTAATGAGTACAGGCTGAAGTTTAGCTAAATTAGATGAAACCCACACTGTGATACGGCTCACCTGAGGTCCATTTCCCATTTAGTCCATTTGGTATCCGACCTTTCTAAAACAAAGACAAATAATAAACAAATCATTATGAAAAGCAAGGCAATGTGCAGGCTGAGGGACAGAGGAAACACTGGAAATGGTTTAATGTGGGGCAAGAAGCAGGGATTATGAAAATAACTGTGATTAATAAGATAAGGATAATAACATGATAATTGGTCAACACTCAAGAAGAGCTGAGTAATTCACGTGGATAGAAACTAAAAAGAGAATTAAAATGAAATACTGAACACCAGGAACTTTGTAACAAAAACCAAGGGACATATTTTATTAGTCATGATTCTGAACCAGTGACTTGGAAGACATGTCACATGAAACCACTATGACAAGAATGTACATTGAAAAATGACAGCATTTAAAATGTGAACTAGAACACCCATCCCTATCCCCCAATTCTGTTGTTAGTAGAAGGCGCAACACTAATGCAGTGAGAATTCCAGAAGGAGAGAACACACATGGACTTGGAAGAGGAGGGATCCTTTAAGTAAAAATGGCCTAGAATTTCCCAGACCTTAATAACAGAGACTTTTCTCAGACCTAGGGAGCTCAGAGAATACCATGCAGAATAAATACTAAAACAGCATGCCTTATGTCATTACCTGCATAACTTTGTGCATAATCTATCTATGGCATTGCAGAATGAAGAACTTACAGGCACGAGGTTAAAGCTGTGATACATAGGCTGTGTGCTTGACGGAGGCACACCAGCAACAGCCAGGGCAACACCGTGATTTGTTATATACTGAGAACTAAGAGGTTCCCTCTAGGCGGTCTCTGTGGAGTACTTGTCTCAGGCTTCTGTCATCTGGGATGAGAAAGCAGCAGTTGCTGCTTTCTGTATATGCAATTACAGATAAATGCCGACTATTCATTGACGTTGGTACTCATAGTTGGCAGAGGCTTTGCCTTTCTTGTAGTCTGAGATGCTGGCATCTTTGACAGGGCATGCCATATCAATGATACACAGTCATCCAGGATGCTCCCACCCTAACTACAGCGCAATTCAACTACAGTAACCTAACACACACAAACCTGCTGGGAGAAAGGAGGGGGAAAGGAAGTGGGTCATTGATAGAGGAGCAAATGAAAAAAAAAAAGTACCACTCTTCTCTTCAGAAACCATTCAGACACAGAGGAATGCATGGAAGTGAGGCATTTCAAGTGTTGAAAAAATAGAATACTATATCTTTACATGCGTTCCTCAACCATAAAGGAAAAACAAAAAGTCAACTCTAAGTGAATGTGTCCCAAATAGACCTGCCTTCCCGAAAAATGAAAAAAGGAATTTCTCTGGAGAGGTAGAAAAGTACAGATGTTAAATCCTGCTTAATAAAATGAAGATGATGAGGAAGAAAATGATCAAAAGGAACTGAAATTCTTTCCCGATTCCTGACTAACTGACGGGGCAGCTGTTTGTGCCTGTATAGTGATCCTGTTTAGTGATGCTATACCTTATAGCTTCATGAAATGATCACAACAGTTTAACAAGATGGGTAGAAGTGTAGCGGCTTGGCTACAGAGCTAGAGCAGAGTGATATGAATTTGTTATAAAATTAATCTTGAAACCCCAGGGTGACATCTGGACTTTCACCATGAGTAAAATCTGTAAGCTGTAATAAATGGGAACCAGAGCCATATAAGATGTTCATTTAAAACATGGGAATATAGGAAAGCATTGGGAGATGATAAGGAAAAATATAAAAACAAATGAACTACAAGAAAAATAAGGAGAACACGCATATAAATAAATATGGTAGAACCTAGTCTAACTAAGCCAATGGTCTCTTTAACTGAGGCTGATCTAGAGTCAACTAAATGATGAAAGTTTCCAAATAAACTATAACAAAAGAGACAAAAGTATAAACACAAGACCAAATGAAAGTTTCTTTAAAATTGTGCTCATTTACTTAGTGTGCTTGCACAAGTGCATTCTCTTGTGGAGTCACAGCGTGTGTGAGGATGGCAGGAGGCAACATGCAGCCACTATGCCTGTCTTTCCACCAGTGCGTCGCAGCGATGGAAACCAGTGGCAAGCCCCTACCCTATATGTGCTTTCCAGGAGTGTATGTAATCCCACTTCTTTCTATATCTCTTCCTATTCTCTTTACAACTGGGAGCCGACTGCAGCAACTGTGAGCTTCCCCCTCAGTTTAATGGCGTATCTGACGATAAGAAATGCAACGGAGCAGTCAAGCAGGGGATAGTTTACCTTTATTCAAAAGCATTGCTAAAGACAACTGAAAGTTAGTGGTGCCACTCTGTTTGTATATTACTTCTACTTGAGCAGCCACTCCTCTTTGTGTGCTCTGTCAAGTAGAGGAGAACTTTATTTTTCGCCTCATCACAAGGGAGTAGATGAGTTAATGGAGAAGGGAATTAAGTTACTCAGGGTCACAGCCTGCTGTTCTGAATTCTGTATCAGTCTTGCCATCTGAGAATGTATGCTGCTGTCCTGATCATGTCACCAGAGCTGGGTGCTGCTCTGTTCATACTTCATAGACAAGCAAATCCGTTTCCAAGCCACTAGCTCAGCAAGCCTCTAGAAAAATAATAAATAATTGTTCAATTAAACTGCAGTAGCGTCAAATGTTTGCTCTTGGTTCTCCATGTGTAAGTAATGGAGAGAAAACTCTGGAAGACTGCCAACATTAAAAGATGGTTTAACTCTTTGAAGAGGTGTATCTTCTCAGAAGCAGAAGACCAGAGAAAGAAAAGCCACGAAAGGAGAAGCACAGCCAGACACTCAGAACCACTCACTGTGTTTCCCCGAAGTGTTCAGAAACTTGTTTCTGCTTTCTTTCACAACACAATACAAATGTATTGTGTTCTTCTTGATGGCAAATCTATTTTATTGATTTTCATTGAGCTCTACATTTTTCTCTGCTCTTAAATAAGGTGATTCTGAAAATTTTCTCAAGGTTTGTCAAGGAAATATATATACACGCACATATTTATGTGATATATATATATATACATATATATCATTTTATATATATATGTGATTTTATAGGTTGGTAACTTATGAAAAACATGAATTGATGAATGGTCTGGAATTAGTTATTATTATTTTAGCAAGTAAATATTCAAAGTACTGAAATTGGACAAAAGGAAGATACTAACTTCAAAATAATCAATTACACTGATGTATAAACTGTGTTAAATATTCTTCATAAAATCTAAAGAAAATAGATTACTTTTAAACAGTTGGTTTTGTTAAAACAGAAAAAAAGTCTGTAAATTACATTTCTAGGGTTCCTGTATGCTGATTATGGGCTTCTAAACAGTCATGGAGAGTCTCTACCACCCCTGAACTATGAGCGGAGGGTGGTTCACTCATCCAACTATATACAGGGTGGAGTGGGGTGGGGTAGGGATGGTGAGCTCATTTAGATCAACATGAAGCTCGAATGAAATAACGTATGGAATATTTTCTGAAAATATAAGGCATACTTCAGATCTGGTATGAGACTATCATGAGGGTTGGGGAGAGCCTGGGGAGCCTGTACTGATTGTTTGCTTAAAAATGTTCTCATCATACCATGGGGTTGCCTGTCTCCTGCGGCATCTTTGGAAAGGACAAATTCACCACTTCTGGCAGTTAGCATTGATAAACTGAGTCTAAATGCCCCTGGCCATGTCATCATTCTGATTCTGCCATACAATGACAGAGTGTTTCTTGTATCAAGATCTTTTGGTGCAACTGTGAGTTGTATGTGACTTTGAACTACAAAGCTGAAGGCAGGGTCTCTGCACCTGGCATCTAGAAAATATGAAGAATTTGTTCTTGTTGTTAAATCCAGTTTTCTACCTAAAGAAAAGGTGGAGAACAGGGAACCAAAATTGAGTCTTGGGTCCTATTGATTGACAGACCATGTGATGAGGGACAGTGTGCTCTCAAAATATTTTCCTTGGTCTCATTTTCAATGTTGTTTTGGTGTACATATGCAGATTAAGTATTTAGAAAGAAAAAAATCAAAATATGTTGACTAATGAACAATAATAAACAGGGGTGTACAGATAATTACATGAAAATAACAAATTTCAATGGTTTCGAATAATATATTCTGTGATTACTTTACTTGTAACTAGTTATGGAGTAATAAAGTTAGCAATCTTAGCCATATAATATGGTAAAAATTAGCCTCATTTTTCTATGGGTATTTCTTGGACCCTTGTAACATTCAAAGTATTATACAAAGTTGGAAGATGCCAGTCAATTGAATGATAGAAGTCACTATAATAAGTAAGCCTAAAGTTCATTAAACAAGTCAAAACCTATAAAGAGGGATGCTTCAGGACAGACTGAATTAGTGCTTTGAAAGTAGCAAAGGTGCACATGCTTACAGATGTTATGCACTGTCGATTTCATACTGGGGGGAAACGGTGATTTAATGACCACATGGAGAATGAGGGAGGGTTGTCAGAAAGTGGGGGGCACATTGTAGGCAGAGTAAGGCTGCTAACTCCATTCTAGAAAGCTTAGGTAAGAAAATAGCGTGGGTGTGTTCAGAGAACTCAGTCAAACTCTCTTTCTTTAGCACTCAGAGACAGCAGAGCAATGGGCCAAGGGTGTACAAGTCAATGACACTTGTATTGAAGAAACACAAAGGAGCTAAGAATTTCTTTCAATATAATAGTAGGCACCTACGCTTCATCTTTTAAAAAATTTACATGTTGATATTATAAACAGAACAGGTAGGTAGATGTAGGTTTATAAAACCAAACAAAGCGACCAACGATGGAGCTGGAGACATAACTAAGTTATTCATATGAGAAATTATAACCCTTAGGCTTTGATTCATGCTGTCAGTTCAAATAAAAAATGAATTCAAAGTGTATTCTGAGTTTGAGCACTGGAATTTGCTTAAGTAAGACTTATAAGGCGTAAGTTGTGTGAGAATGTATAGGAGAGAAAAGGAAGAGGAAACTGAGGTATAGAAAACTTAAGTTTTATATTCCAGGAATCTTTAAAAAGGAAAGTTAGATATTCAGTTTATGGATGTGATTAAAACTGGAAGTGTAATATACAGGTGAGCAGGGGTTAAATGTCTTAGCCAAACCCTGTTCAAATAAGGCTCTGAATTATAAAGAAAAAGTTAAAGCCACTCTTAGGAATGAGAGTCCTCAGTTACCTTGAGCACTGTGTTCCCAGAACACAGACATGGGGGACCTCTGAATTACCAGGTATTTGCTAGAGGTAAAGTCAAGTGCAGACCACCAAATGTAAGCCTGTCAACATACCTGTCTCTGAGCTATGAAACAGGAAGCTTTTCCCTCATGAGACCACCCCCGGGCAGTGACCATAAGGAGAAGGAAGTGGAGGAAATCCCAGGACATCAATATTTGCCTCTTCGTGATGCCTCAGCACCTCCTGTGTGCAGGGCCATGATAAACCACAGCGTGGCTGATGACCATTCAACAGTTTCCAGGTTCAAAACCACAGTGGACTTGCTTCCTGGTTCAGCTCTTTGTCATTTAACTGTATCATAGATTTAACCTAGCGCTTCTTGGAATGGTGTGTACCATGAAGCAATCCAGCCACCAGTGTGACATACACTTTTCTTTAGATCTGTAGTGAACTGAGCCATCTGCTCTGACACTGGCTGCTGCCTGGTGCCCAACTTGCCTCCACTTTCAGGTCAGCAGAATGCATGGGGATAAGGGCTTACCACACAGGGGCACACACAAAGCTCTCACTTATGTCTCCCACATGTGAGCTGTCCTAGAAAGAGCTTGCTTCACGCACATGTTTGTATTGTTTCAGGCCTGACACTCACTCCTCTGCTTCTCTTTCCTTCTCAGTTCTGGAAACCGGCATACGGATGTGATAATGGACCATGTGTGCGTTATTACCCTCCCTGTAGGTGTCTATGGGGAGTGTGCATTCTTCGATGATTCTAGAATGGAACCGAAATATTGTGGTTAGTATATAACCTACTTGTAACCGAGGAAAATATTGTAAAAAGATTTTATATTCTTCATCTGCAGATTAATGTTTCCTGTGTTTTAAAAGACAAGTTACCCAGCAGCAGATGAATGGTATAAAACATTTAATTAAAGTCAGCCATAGCCTGCTGGCAAGAAATGACCTTACCTTCAACTCAACGCTGGGACCAAAAGCATCTATTGTTTTCATTTGAGAGGAATTTAGTGAGGAACACTGTTTCTTGGTTCAATTCAGAGAACATTTATGGGGTGCTTATTATATACAGGGGTGTTTCAGACTAGGCCAGGAGTTCCCAGCATGGCTATGAAAGTATTGTGTCTAACAAAGGCCCACGGTCTGCTTGTGCAGACGGGCCTGTGCCACAGGCCATGACACATGCCATGGGAGAAAGTGGTAGAGGACAAAGTGTCATGTTGGAGATGACAGGAAGATTTTAGGCATGTCCCATGGCCAGGCCACGTTTTAACTGGGGTGTGAAGAATAGGCTGTGTTTCTAACGGGGAGTAAAGTGGTTAATTTCAGAGAATCCAGGAAACCCCAGGCTTGGGTGTCTGGAGCTGAGTGGCTGACAATCCCACCTCTTCCTCACATACATCCTGACCCCAATGAGGGTGCCATAGAGGGAGACTCCCGAGTCACACCCACACCCCTTGACCCCTCTGTTTAAATCATTTCCTCCCACAACACTTCCTGTTGGTAAGCTCTGTTAATTTCATCCTCAAACACATTTCAAATCCATCCCCCTTCCTTTTTTTTTTTGAAACTTCATCATCTGCCAGAGTCTCACGTTAGACAGTTCTAATTTCATGCCATGAGACATGAAACAAGCTCGCAAGCCGTGCCTCTCTCTTCTAAGTCATACTTATTTACTGAATCTGATGTGGAGCTGTAGCTTTTACTCACAAACATGCTGTGCTCATACGCTACCAAAGTCCAAAGTCCATGATTTTGCTTCCTGGCTCCATCTCAGACTCCCCTCTGATAGACAATGTCCTTTGAAGTCAGGCTCTGTCTTACCACCTTCAGGTTGCTCACACACTGTTGTTGGCTGCTTAGGGTTCAGTGTTCTTAGTTTCGATGTTCTGTTCCACTTCTTTAACTCATAACACACATGTACACACACACACAAAATTTTCCACACAGATTCCATACAACACAATTCTACACACAATTATTCAAACACATACAATTATGTGCACATACATACACAACTATACACGTACTGACACACACAATTATGCATAAAAAATACACATACAACTATTCACACACATAATTGCATACATATAACATGCATATACACATGCACAACCATGCATACACATTTAGGTATGAACATACATACATGCCTATACCCATACTCACAGAGAGATATACATATACACTCAAACACATATATAAGCACACACATGCATGCACACATACATGTACATTTACATGCACACAGAAACACACATGCATGTACATACATAATGTACTCACTAATGTGTGCACTCACAGATTTTAATACATAAACACCATACACATACATAAACACACAGGCATACACGTGCATACTCATGCATGCACACACACAGACATGCATGTTGCATACATGCATATATGCACACAGGCACACACAAAGACTTTGAATGAATGACCCACTTTCTCAGATCTCATGCTTGCCATGTCATTTGGCTGATGTCTCTGACCAATTAGAACTTAACTGTTCATGACAAGGCACTTCAGGCAGGTGGACGTTGGGGCTTTCCTTAGACCACCACAGCACAAGAAACATATCTGTCCGAACACATACCACGTTAGCATCATCTACCTTATTTTGCTTGGATATCTTGACCATCTTGACAGCAGAGTCACAGATTTATCTTAGGCTTTGGTCCACATTATTTGTTTCATTGGGTAAGCACAAAGCTTCTGACATTCTTATCAAATCATAAATGAATGAAGGAGCTCCAGTAGAGTGGCATCGTCTCATTTGCCTCTGGCCCTTGTGTGGATCATGGACTGCTGTGCAAGTCTGAGTTGAGCTACCAACCCAGATCATGCTTTGTCTGATCCAGTCATGTGCAGCAGGACACGAGGACACACTGTACATGTGGGAGATGTGTAGTGGGTCCTGGTGACCATCACAAGGTTACTTAGAGAACAATCGATTATGACAATGACATTGCAGTTTGGACCATATGTTTCAGTAAAGCCTTGGAGGAAGCAGGCTGTTGCTGATAGCTGGACCAACTGGTTACCCAGAAGCAATATAGCTTGATATGCAGAAAAGCCTGCCTCAGATTTAAAGAGGTTGTTAAATCCTCTATACAGTAGTTAGACTTTGACCTATTAGTGTGAGCTAACAGCTTTCTGCTCTTCCACATGTCAAGGCAGGCATATTTTGAAGAGGTATATTTTGTTGAGTTCAGTTTCAGAAGGAGAAAGCCTTTTTCATGGACAGATGTTTATGTCTCTGACATTACTCCTCCATGGTGACAGCCATCCTGACATAAGGTCCACTCAGCATGGCCAAGTTCCCACGTACCCCATATTGCATTAGATTGCTGACTTACCCAATCCATCCAGATCCTCTAAAGCTGGGGGTGCTTGTAATGGGAGGTGGGAAATAGTTCTCTCTGTTCTGAGGGAGAACATCCATGTTACCTGTTATGATCTACAGTAGTGAGGCTGAAAACACATTTAATAGAGGGTTTCATTGTTTTCCCTCTGGTAGGTGCAACAACAAACAGAACCACTGGAGGGTTTTGATACCCACAAATGTTTTCAAAATTAGGTTAAATTATTTACAAATCAAACAGAAACAAAGTAAGTGGTAGCTATGAGACATTCAGGAGCAACTGCAGAGAGTAAACTGTGGCTGGTTGCTCTTCTGTGTACATTGCTTTGAGAATTCCTGGGAGATTTGGGAGAGGAATGCTGGACTGACCCCCTATGTTCAGCTTTGATCACACAGAAGAGGCTTTCCAGTATAACTGAGACTGTGCTTTGCTCTAAAGAATAAAAAGTCAGTGCTGTTGACACGGTTAACCTGCAGAATTGAATTTAAAATTTAAAAAAAAAAAAAAAAACAGAAGGGCCCATTAAGGCAAAGAGATTCCATGGGAACATGGTACTCCTCTCTGATCCCACACGTGACAGTCACTCAGTGATCCCACAGAAGTCACCAGCTTGCTGAGTCAGTCAACAGGAAGCAATGTGTTTCTCTAATGATATTAAAGCCTTCGATTATGAAGACACCAAAATTGAAATCACTGTGAAAAATGAATGCAGATTGTATAAGAACTTTTGCCTGTCCCCTGGCCCCACACTGTCTAATCCTGAAATACACAAATGTGGATCTCCATTTTCTCCTCATCTTATAATAAAATCCATGGTTTAGCCTGCCCTAGAGAATGCTGGAGCGTGCCCCAACTATCATTGTCTTGGAAATCTCTCTCAGATCTGTCATCAACTGAAATTTAACATGGAATATCAGCTTGTTCATGTCTTCAGATATTCTTATTTGGTCAATCAGATCCTAGTGAGTGGGCAGAGTGGGAAAAACTGGAACTGGTGGAAAAATAAATGAAAAAATAAAAGAGTATACATTCATGCAAATGAGCCCACAGTGGGTATTAAATTTTTAACAAAGTATACATATTTGAGTGTTGTTTCTCAGCATTAATTATAGTTTTATTAACCAACATAAAATAAGAGTTGTTACTTCACAGTTTTAGTGTCTGTGTTATGAGTAGACCCACACCAAGTGTTGAAACTGCTAAGCTTGTCTATACCCAAAGACAGTAGCATAGCAACTTGTAGTGGGAACAGATCAAAATTCTAACTGGCAAAATTTTGTGACGCAAACCGTAACTCAGCTCATCTTGCTGCAGACACTGTGGCTGATGGAATCACAAATCCAGTCTCCTGTCCTGTTTCTCCTGACTGTATCACACTGACAGTACAGACATGGGAGAAGACAACAACCCAGAGGTCTGTTCTAAATCCTGTTGCTTCTGCACCCACTTCAACTGCCCCTGTAGACCCTTTGCTGGGCAGCGTTCTTTGGGAGCCCAGCTGACTCCAGATCACTGACCCCTGCTACTCTAGAAGTCTTTAATGGAAACTTCACCTCATGCTAAGATGAAATGGATTTTTGGCAGCTGTGGGAGATTTTGAAGAATAAGAACAATCATAGTTGGAAGAGGAAGAAAAGAAGAATTCAGTACCTTAGCTCCTCGGCTGCTTTTCATTATACACCAAGCCTACATTTATTACAAGGAGGGGAGCCAAAAGACAGACATTGATAGGTCTCTGAGCTCAGAAAGGGAAAGCTTGCACTTGATAAATTCTACTTTTCATCTTGATTTGAGTTCAAATGACCCTTAAATCTGTTCAAATTAAATGGCATAGATCTAGAAGTCACCTCAAGAATACCTCTGTTTTTTTCTCCTTATTAGATTGCTCAGATCTTATGGCTACTCTGAGTCTAATAAAATTTTCTTTCTAACTCATTTAAAGAACTGGACAGTTCTATGAATCTCCAAAGTTATATAAATAAAATTCATTTCAAACAGTTTTCACAATAGGACTTACATATTTACATTTAACAAGGTTGTGTCTAATGTCCTGAGAATTTACAGTGAGTCTAAACAGAGAAAGAGGCTATATCCACAGGCCTGACCCAGGAGCAGTTCTCTGTGAGTTTACTTAGTTTAATTTTCATAAGGAAGAAATAATCAAATTAGAATTCTTCGGCTCATTTATTGTTTCTCCTATTGTGTTGTTTCAAGTATACTTTCTGTGCTGGTGAAATGAATGAAATCCTGACTGTCACGATTCTCTGAAAACATACATGTCAACATAGGAGTACATATTAAATAAGGGCAGAAGGATGGAAGGTCTTCATTTGCATACATAGACTAAGGAAGTCAGTCACAGACAAATAATGCTGACAAATATCTACACTTCAATAAATATTATTTATTCTCATACTGTTAAGATATGTAAACATGCTATATACATAAACAGCAATTTTACATAAAATTACTATACAAAGATCTCTGGAGGCATGGCATATTTGAATTTAGACTTTAACACAGTGGCCAATCTGTTTCTATGACCGTTGGTGTTCAGAGGAACAATACTGATTTTAGATAGAAGACCCACAGACATTTTGATTTATGTTGAGAAATTGGCAAGACAAAGTAAAATTCGTGGCATTAGAAAAAGTCTACTTTATGAAGAAAATCAGCTAATTCAAGTCAATAAACTTCCAATAAATGAAAGAAAAATGGCAGACAGCTGGCCCTGAGGAAGGGGCTGCTTGTGGAACAAGTGTGCCCTGACTGTTTACCTGTGGAGGGAAATTTGGACGCATTTGTCTGTTTAACAGGAGATCTGTTTAGTGCTTTAACTTTTGTTTCAAGGATGGGAAAACTGCTCTAGATCCCACTCAAGAGATTGTGAAATGTGGCCGTATTTTGTGCATGCAAACAAAATATTTGTAAATAATTCTGCTATTAAAATTGTTTGGTTATCCTTATATTATATCTATTACACAGAACTCCTTCCTAAGGATCAAACTGCAGGTATTTTAAAGGTGAGTCCAGAAACTGAAGAGATGTCTTAACAGGTTAAGAGTGGGCCAGGGGTTGGAAAGATGGATCAGTGTTTAAATGAACTCTCTACTCTTGTAGCGTACCAGAGTTTCATTCTCAGCACCCACATCATTGCAACTTACCTATAAATTCCACTCCTAAATTATCTAGCGTTCTTTTCTGGCCTCTGTAGCCATCTTCATATACATGTGCTCATATATTCACATAAAATGCATGCTCAAACATAAACAATAAAATAATGGATATTTATGTTAAAATAAGTAAATATGTTAAAGTTTTATGTATTTCAATGTTTAATACATCTTAGTAGTGATTAAATGCAACACAACAGATTCACAAAGGGGAAAAGTACAGCTAACAAAATGAAGAACACATGATCTTGCTATCCTATGATTTAGATACACTTTCTACCTGTTGTAGTCCAAAGCAACAGAAATGTGTATCTCTTCTCCTCACTGACAGAGAATGGAAAGCCTTTTTGTCATATCCTGCCAGACAGTATTATGAAAGCAACGTTGGTGGAGCTCCATTTGCATTTTCCTTACTAGAACTGAAACTGGAGCTCATCCCTGACAGCTGAAATCTGCGTGCTTCTTATCACGTAAACAAACACTACCTGTCTATGGCTCCGTGCAACCAAAAGATCATTTTGAATGCACATGGCATGGCAGTCAGAGTTCCAGAAAGACAGATGGAGGAACGAGGACTGAGTAAAGCAAATGAGGAACCAGGAAAACATTAGGAATGCTTCCTAGTGATGCTGACCACTGTTCAGAGTAGAGAATCCCAAGAGGCTGAAAGTATAAGAGGCAAGCATGCCAGCCACTGGTTCATGTTGTTAGAAAAACAAACGAGCTAACCAGATGATGATAGTTTGAGGTTTTAGAAATTTAACAAGAGTCACAGGCCATAAGAACATGAGGCGGTGAGAGAATTAATATTCTATACAAAGGAGAAATGCATTAAACAAGCAAATGAATGAACAAAACCCAAAAAGCTGAGTCGATGTAGGGGCAGTTTGCTAAAGGAGCTGTAAATAGGAATGTCTTCAACAAGCCATTGTGGACTAGTAGAGGAGGAGGCAGGGGGACAGCTCTGAAGGCCATGGGGCCCCATAGGTCTTTCCCATCGCTTTCCCTTTCAGCAACACTGACCTTCTAGCTGAAATCAGACTGATTCTGAACACACATGGGGAGAATCGCCTTACATGGGGGTGAATGATCGTGCAAGACTGGAGTCATCTTTATGTTATCTTTTGCAAAATCCTAATGCTTTCTAAGTTTTCATTGTACCAATCCTTACTTCTTGCTTAGCTTGTGTGACAACGTAATCTACTGTATATAATTTATGAGAAGGTCTTCTATGCCGTTGCGTCTGCTTGTTTGTTATTGATTGCACATGTTTATTTACAGCAACCAAATTTGCAAGAATGTGTTTATTTCATTCTTTTTGCTATTTGGCTTTGCTACGCAGTTATTTAGCATTTATATATTTTTTGTACATACCTCTGCCATTTGAAAATACTGACAGTTCACTTTGTCTTTTCAAATTCATGTTCTTTCTTCTCATGTCTGATCTTTGTCTAGGTTACAACACAAGATTAAGTAAACAGAAGACCACCACATTCTCATACCTGACTCTGTTCAGACTGATCCACTCTGTCACACAAGGCAAATTGCTAACATTTGGGGAGAATTTAATGTATTTGATCATTTTAAGAATAAATGTATCCTTCTCTATTTAATTGGATATCTTAGTTTCATGAATATAATATTGGGTTATTACAAAATTGGTAAATGTCTCTGCAGATTTTTCCTGTTCTTTGTGCTTCTAAGCCATTATAGTCACTTGATCACATCATACAAGGTACATCTTTGTAGTTGTCCCCAACCTTGGTTGTTCTGAATGAGTTCTCGCTGAGTTACAGCCATTCCTGGAGAGCTCTGCCGTCTCAGCTCCAACATTTACCAGTCTCTCACGTTCTATCCTGGCTTTCATGATTATCTCACACTTGAACTTTCTGAATCTTGCTGCAGGTGCCACTTGGAGGCTTCATACAAATAAGATCAAAATGGTCATGTGCCAGTCATTCTTCAAACAATTCTGTTAATTTAAAGAGAATCTGCTCTTACTTGGTGCCTTCAAAAATATTCAAATCAGTATGTGGTTATTTGAAAGTGATCAAGTTTATGAATTTGCAGAGGCCAACTACTCCTAAGTACTTAATCAATTGCAATGCTCAGTTTTCGGCTACTCTACAATAAAATGTAAAAGCATGTGTGCCTGAGTCTCAGAACAACACAAAAGCAGTCTTTTTAGCTGGGCGGTGGTGGTGCTCACCTTTAATCCCAGCACTCGGGAGGCAGAGACAGGCGGATCTCTGTGAGTTTGAGGCCAGCCTGGTCTACAAGAGCTAGTTCCAGGACAGGAACCAAAAAGCTATGGAGAAACCCTGTCTCAAAAAATAAAATTAAAAAAAAAAAACAGTCTTTTTGGTCTCAGCATCTTATGCAGAAGGCGGTAGTGAGTGTGGAAGGCAATACCTTGATATCCGCACACACACACACACACACACACACACACACACACACACACATCCATTGTACTCACCTCCATCACCTGCAGCAAGAAAGCCCGCCCCATCAGCAACTATGAGCTTCTTGTGAGATCCACACAGAAGAATAAGTGCAGCAAAATGGCCTTGACTCTGCAGCTTGGCTGGTGGACATGAACCCAGGACTGCACGCTCAGCTTGAGCTACAATCAAGTTCATGAGTCTTTCAGTGCAGGAGACTTGAGAGGACCGCTATACTGGTCTGTGTTGGGGACTGTATGCTTGTGCATGTGGGTGGCAGTGGGTGGGGACAATGGGTAGATGAGTTCAGGACCTTGTACATGCTATGCAAGATGTCTATCCCTCAGCTACAGTATCCGATCCAGCCTTGTGACTTTTATTAAAACTCAGGTGATTTTCATTAGAATTTCACATTTATATTTCAAGCATTACGGGATTTGGTCTTGGTGAATTATACAATTTCTAATGATATTTTTTCTATTGTGTGTGTGTGCACACATTCATTTTTATGGGTGTGTCAAGATGTGTGCTATAACATGAATGTAGAGGTCAAAGAGCAATTGCTGATAATGGCTCTAACTTTCTAGATGTCGTTTGGGACAGATCTCATTTACTCTGTTGTGTGCACCAGACTCCTGGGGATTCTATGCCTGTCTCTATTTCCCCCGGGGAACACTGGGATCAAAGGAACACTTTGGGGAAAGTGTTTTTGATCAGCAAAACTTAACTATGGGAGGACAATGATGGAAACAAGAGGAAATAAATGATTACATTTAAAACCCTGAGAACAACACGATGCTTGCTCAACAAAGAGCTGATCACACTAGAAATATGTATTCACTGGTGAAGATGGACCAAGAAATACACTGGACAGCACCAGAACAACCACAAAGAGCCTGAAAAGATGTGGGGAGATGGAATAGCTATCTGGATGCTGTAGATACTTTGCCAATGTGTATTAATGAGAATGCTTGACAAACAATAAACCTTTTTGAGGAGAGTTTGTGAATTCCATCTTCTGTGTACATTTTCATCACATTTGGTGTACTCTAAGAACCATGTTACAGGCTTTGGGGTGTGTATTTGCTCTTGCTTCAGAGCTGGATTCAATTCTCAGCACCCATCTCAAGTGACTGACAACTTTGATAACCCTAGCCCTACGGAGATAGAACTCTTGGGTCTACGGATACAGACAGACAGACAGACAGACAGACAGACAGACACACACACACACACACACACACATACACTTAAAATTAAAATAAGCACTTTAAGAAGGAGAAGAGACCTCCATGACTTCTACCATAATGAAACCCGTGTTTTTGCATAAGGACCTGCAAACTAAACAGATAAACATAATCTTCCAATGGTTATAACACTTTGGATTCCCACAAGATACAGATGGTATGGCTATCTTGAATTTCTCTCAGACATCCCAATCTGAACGGTAAGATAAAAACAACTGCCATTTATCTGCGGCCGATGCTGTGCAGGTCGACCCTAGTGAATATATCATGTCACTTTGGGCAGACAGAAAGTATCCAGATGGTGGGGATGCCATCTGTGCAATTTCAGGTCACGAAAAGCCATCCCTTCCTTTTTTTAATGTTTGGCATGGTAATTGGTTTGGAGAACTTTCATGTGGATTTTAATTTAATGACAATTTTACTTGCGTGCCTGTCTGTTGGTTTCTGAGTGAAATTGGCAGGCCTCTTCTGTTTATGTAACTTACCATATAAAATTATATTTAGAAGAGAATATGCTTTAGCAATCAGAACATATGAAGTCCTTAGCTTCATCCAATATCCTTTTATTACTAGACGTTCTTCTTGTTGTTGTTACTTTTTACCCTTTACTTTCCAGGGTCCACCACCCAGCTCACAAACAAATACATGGAGACTTATTCTTACCTATGAATGCCAGCTTTTTTAAATTTATCACATCTACTTTTTGCCTCTGGACTTTTACCTTGTCCTATTTTATATTCCTTTATTTCCTTCTTATTTGTGCCTGGCTGTGTTGCTGGATGGATGGCCTCTGGTGTCCTCTTCTTCTCCTTTTTCCACTCCTCCCTCCCGCTTTTTGCCCTTCTTTGGAGCCTAGATTTCACCTCTTATTTATTTGCTCTGTTTCCCAGTCCCACCAATCCTTTTTTCCTGCCTTGCTATTGACCATTCAGCTCTTGATTAGATGAATTAGGTATTTTTTTTGCAGTTAGAGTAACACAGTTTCATAGAGTTAAACAAATGCAACACATCTTTGCATCGTTAAACAAATAATCTACAACATACGTGAATGTCAAACATCTTCAACTAACATTAATATTCAACTCCACAATAAATATATATATCTTAAATCTCCAAGCAGTTAGTATTTGACCAAAATGACCAAAAATCAGTCTTTAAAGCATATACTGTAAGACTTCAATCAAGTACCAAGTGACAATTAACAGGCAAAGCTCTTCCAGGATCCTTTGTGGTAAACAAAAATATCCCAAAAGAGCAAAAGCAAAAACAACCTCACAAACAAACAAGCAAACAAAACAACAACAACAAATCCCACAGTGTCTGCTACTGTCGCCTCTTTTGTTTCTTCTGGATACAGAAGTTACACATTCCATTTTTACTAAATCAGAGAAATTCAGTGGCACAGATTGAAGTTTTCGTTGTTATGGAAAACAAATGACTGGAAATATTTCTACTGACTTCCCTAGAACTAATCAAGAAGGGGAAAAACACTTCAGCTGTGGAAATGAAACCACAAAATTTTTGCAGATTTGGAAAGTAGACTCAGTGAAGGAAGTCAGAAAGAGCATGCATCCCAATACATCCTTATAAGCCCATTTTCTAAGACACAGATATTCTAAAGAATTGCAGCACTTATGACCATAACCTGTACAGTAGCATCAGCTACTGGAGGCCTTGACTACCACAGAAGAGCAGACAGTATCAGGCATGAGCAGAAACAAAGCAGAGAAATCTCAGTGCGGTCCAAGGCTAGAAAGAATGGTAAATGTTGGTGGTAACTTTCTTTTTTTAGTTACTGGTTACAGCATTTCAAGAGTTGAAAGGAAAAAAAACCAACAATTTCTAAGTCATTACACACCACACACACACACACACACACACACACCTGACACACACCTGTAAATTACTTTGTGAATCGAACTAAAAATTATGAAGGAAATGGAAGCTTAGCTCATTAGAATTATCCTATAGACATAGAATCGAAAGATATCTGAGATTCCACATTTGACCAGATAACTTACACAGGTATCTTCATCCCACTTCTCAAAAAATATTCTACCCTTCAAAGATCTCAAATTTAAATTATCAGTAGAGAGAAACGCTAGCTAAAGTGTCTCTGGAGGTCTGTGTGATGTTGCAAACATCTGTATCCTTTCTCCTGAGACCAGCTGGATAAAACACTCCAGCTATGCTTTAAATAAATCACCATGCTGACAAAAATGACAATATGCAAGCTATAAACCCACAAATGTCAGTAATTACCCTGCACATAAACAGAAAATATAGTCAACTGTAGGACAAAACATTTCCACTTAAAAATCAAGCGAGAGAAGCTGTGCAGCCACAGCATTTTGTTGCGAGTTAGTTCAAGCATGAGTGGTGAGCTGAAGGGGAGAGCCTTTGCCTAGCATGCTTGATGCTCTGGGTTTTGTCCCCAGCACCACAGAAAACAAAGAAGCGAAAAGGTCAATGCGAATGTTGAAGGAAATTTAGAGTCAAAGATTTACCTGCTCACACTATAAGATCTGAAACACAAGACCACAAACGACATTGAAAGCCATTGTTCAGCCAAGGATTCGCATTCTTTTCAAATATGTGTGAAGCCTTTGACAAAAGAAATTCTATGCTTTGGCTGAAAGAGAATCTTAACAAATTTCAAAGTAAATCATCGAGGAAAGTATTTTCTCTGATGATTGCAGACTGTACTAGAAATTAAGAAGATCTAAAAAGAATTCAATTTTAACTATAAATGTTCAAATGTCAAGCATTTTGTCTCATAAATTTGTAAACAAAGAATAGGAAAGAGACATTTTATATATATATATATATATGTATATATATAATAAATAATAAAGCAAATGTCAAGATCTCATGATGCCAAGCAAAAGCTATACATAACAAAGACATTCATAAATGAAGCAATCTGCAATCAAAACAAATGAGGAAACTGCCAGGGCTCCCCAGAGGAGCATAACTGAGAGAATGAATCTCTACGTATTAAAGGGGACTTATTAGCATGGCTTTCAGGCTTCGGTCTTGCTACTCAAGCAAATGGCTGTTCCCGTAGGGAAAGACCAAGAATCCAGTAGTTGTTCAGTCCACAAGGATGCCTGTTGGAATTCCGAAGAAATGGGCTACAACACAAGTGAAGGAAGGGACTTTCCAGGGAGAGTGAGGACAAGTAGGCAAAAAAGCAACAGCTTCCTTCTTCCATGTCCACTTAAATGACCTGACACCAGAAGTTTTGACTCAGATTCAGGGTAGGTCTTCCAACTTTAGAGAGTCCAGATTTATGGGAGGTCTTCTCACCTCAAATGATACAATAAAAAAAATCTCCCATGTGTGTGCAAACAAGCACATGTTAAATAAATTTCATACCTATATTCTTTTCAAAAATGAAAATGTGATGTATTTCTATCAGCACTAATGAAGAGATTTAAGATGCTTTGATGCTATAATATCCCGTGATTAAAGTCAACGGGAAACTAACACCCTAACCCAGGCACGATGACAAAGGACACAGACTCTTGAGCAATGACAGTATGGGTCACTCCGCCAAGAAAGGAGCCAGGACCTGTTGAGGAGCTTGCTAAGGATGGAGGAAATGCAGAAGGGGCAATGGAGGAAGGTAGTCATAAATACCAGCTGAGTTCATGTGACCAGCTGCAGAAATAAATATCGTAACTGAAAAAAAATAAAAGTGAGAAATAACATACAACACTTTATAACTTTAAAAAGCAAGACAGTATGGATAAGAAATTAGTGCTGCTCTAACTTCTTTGGAAATTGAGTCAGTCTGCTGCTAGTTCTCTGGAAGTCTATGAAGATTCAACATTAGATTCTTAGAGAGGGCTGGGTGAGGGAAGAGACTATTGTGAACCACACACAAATACCATGCAAACAGAAAATGGAAGATTAGTTCTCAGTTCACTGCTCAGCATCAATAACAAGCTGGGTATACAGCTTGCTTGTATTTCATTTCTAACTGTGGGGATGAGGTTGAAAGATCTCCAGTTTATGTCAGCCTGTGTAGCATTGTGAGATCTTCTTGAGACAGAATGTAGAAAGAATGGGAGGAAGGGAGGAAGAAGAAAAAAGAAGGAGGAAAAGGAGAAGGAGGAGAAGGATGGAGGAAGGAAAGAAGAGAGACGGGAGAGAAAAGAGGAAGACTATAAAATATATGAAAAATTATTAAAATTAAAAAAATTTCCTGTCAGGATGACATTGTAGAACAAAAGGGTTGTGGCTGGGTTATTATTTATGTTTATTTTTTTGGTAGCCAAAAGATTACTCTCCTGTTATAGACACCGTGAAGATGTGCCTTTGCCAAGGCACATTCTGATTGGTTTAATAAAGAGGTTAATGGTCCATAACTAGGCGGGAAGAGGTTAAGAAGGACTTTAGCGAACAGAGAAAACTCTGGAAAGAAGGAAAAGGCAGGAATGCCAATGAAATGAGAGATAAGACGAACACACCAAATGGGAGAGAGATAAAAGCCACATTGTAGAAAATAGATTAATAAAAATATAGGTTAATTTAAGTTATAAGTGCTAGTGGGACAAGCCTAAGCTAATTGTCAAGCTTTCATAATTAATGAGACTCTGTGTCATTATTTTGAGCTGGCAGATCAAAGGCAAATCTGAGTACATTTTCCCAGGTAAAGTTCTAAGTAAGCACAACAGTGACCTCTCCATGTGCAATGAGTTGTGTGGGTATTGTCTTCCGCACTGGGGCCCTGCTATCAGTTTGGGGAGAACAACCATTGTTTAGCAACAATCTAGATTGCTTGGAGATTTCCATGGGACCCCTTTGGCCAACAACTCAATTAGATATAACCAAATAAAGGTCCTACAAATTTCATTTGGTAACAAGAAATGACAAATTTGGGACTCATCTCCCTCATTATTTGGAAACAAAATTAAGAATGCCTTCATATCTTTTAGGAAGATTCTGCTGCACTGGGTTTTCATACCACCCTGCAAATGCCCCTCCCTTCTAGCAATCTCTACCCACATTCTATCCCTCAACCACATTTTCTTCCCCTTCCCCTCCAGACCCTCCCATTCCTGTTTCATCTTAATCCCAACCCACTGATAAAAGCTATTCTATCCCCCTCCCCCAGGGAGAACCTGCCTATTCCCTTCTTCTATACCAAACTTCTCTGGCTAAATGGGTTATAGCCTGGTTAACATTTGCTTATAATCTAATATCCATATATAAATGAATGCATGCCATATTTAATGCGTCTGTGTTACCTCATTTAGTATTATTTTCTTCTAGTTCCTTCCATTTGTGTGCAAATCTCACGATGCCATTATTTTAAACAAATTAAGCAATACTCTGTTTTATCAATGTACCACATTTTCTTTGTCCATTTTTCTGTTTAGGGACATATTGGTTGTTTACAAATTCTGCATATTATTAATAGAAAAGCAATGAACATGGCTGATCAGGTGTCCTTGTGGGAAGATGAAGTATTCTTTGGGTATATGGCCAACAGTGATAAAAGGAGACCCCCATGTACACTAATAGATAAGTTTTGAAAGAATGATCAATGATAGAATCTAATATTAGATCATATGGAAAGTGAGTGTTGTTTGAGGAATTCACACTTGCTATGTTTATGTATATTTATAGGAGAAATGGAAAATAAGAGGAGATATGTGGAGGGTTGGCCGTGGCCGAGGCTCTGAGCTGAGTAGAAAAGGCAAGGGGGACTTTATTAGATGTCAGGTACACTACACGTGTGTGCATTATTCAAGATGTGAATTGTTTAATGGCAAACAGACCTATGCATGGAACTAATCAAGGCATTTTAATTTTTAAGAAATTCTCCTTTAATGATATGCAAGAAGAGTGGAATTTGCTTTTACTATATGCTATATTTACATTGCAATACAAACTCAATAAATGGCTAAATAAAGAACATTAGATTTGACTAAAATGCTTACTGATCTATGTAAAACTGCTGGCAGCTTGGAGGAGGTGGGTTTGAGGTTTCAATCTTTTATCCAGTTTAAAATTATCACAATAGAATATTAAATATCTCAGACAACTAATGAGATTGCATGCTGTCAAATTATTTCTTGGTCTACTGAGGATGACAAAGGGCAGGAAGCAATGCAGTGGGAACTAAGAAAGATGTCAAACTTCTATTCATAGGAGCTAGGACAATTTTTACTTGGGAGAATCTATTAGGATATACAGTAAATGCATGGATAATGACGAGTGAATTTAATAAAGTTGTTTCCAGAAAAAAACTACAAAAATTAGCCATGTTTTAATCACTCTGTAAGTTACAGAGATGGCGTATTGTATCTAAAAAAATATATCAGGCTGCTCCAGTCCTCCGTAAGCTCAGCAATATTGGTATTTAAGTTAGAGACCATTGGAAATGCCACAGGAGAGGACTCCACTCACTTTGGTCTGCAAAGAGGCCAAAAGTGGTTCAGTCGAAAGTCACAGGCTGCTTACTATGAAAATTGAGAGGCTGATTTTAAAACTAATATGGAAATAAAAAATACTATGATTTTTAGTAACCCTGAAGACAAAGTCACTGAAACTGAAGCAGTAGGCAGCGAGGTTTATTTTAATGTTGCAGTAATCAAATTATTGTGATAAAGCACTAACTTGGGCCATTTGATTGATGCAGAAGGATGGGATACAAATCACTGAACCAGTCTATCGTACGTGATTTACAGCAACGGGAACGTTATAAAGAACTGCGTAAAACATGGTCTTTTCATAAAGGCTCCCAGTCATGGAGAGAAACTATAAATCTCCAAGTGTATATAGCAACATACAGAATTTTGGTAACAGATGGATTGTATCTCAAAGTCAAATGATAAATACAAATTCTGTAGACTAAAACCAAACACTTCTGCCGCTCTGAGGCATGCACGGTTGTCTTAACTGGAGCAACCCTGTCAGCAGTCACAAGGGAAGACCGTCATGATCGTCAGCATCAATTAAACCAGGAACTCTTGTCTCCCTGAAGGCATTGCCTGTACGGCATGTGTGTAGTACGTGTGTTGTACGTGTATACAGTATCTCTCTGTACAAAGTGCATACAGTGGCTATGTGGAATAAAGATATATGTGTGTATATATAAGTGTGAAGGGTGTGTTGTATCTGAAGTGCATATGAACTGTTTGCAGTGTGTGTTGTGTATAGTGTGTGTTGTGTACTGTATAACGGAAGGTCTTGAGTCTTGGGAGAAAGTGTCTTCTGGCCAAGGAGAAGGGTTTGGACTCCAGCCTAGGAGTCAGTTACGCCAAGGAAACATTTGTGCCTAAACTCAGCGAGACCTAACTCCGTGTTTCCTGAGACATAACTCTGTGTTTCACAAGCAGGAGTCAGGCTTGGCTGTGAGGGAACATGATAAAAGTGGAGGGGATACTAAGACATTAGGCATGAAGTCACTACCATCCTGTCATCAGAGATGTGGAGAGAGCTCTCCCCTTGGTTATGGCCTTTCTAAATGCCAGCCTCCTCCCTCCCCACGTATTAGCCAAAGGACATGCTATCTCTTCACATAGATTCCTTTGTGCTTCCTCACCACCATCTCCTCAGACACAGGCCTTTCCGGTTCTCTTGGAGGTTGTGATTGTAAGTTTTATAGCTCCCGTCTTCATTCATTGCTGCCATTTGTGTCAAGTGCCATCCGAGAGAGGAATGAGGAAGGCATACAGTTTGGACTCTGAAAGCTTTATGCTTCATACATTTACTGGCATAGCTTTTTTTAAATTTTCCATTATCTTTAGAATCCGTTAACTACAATGAAGCTACTGCAGCTGAGAAAACACGTTTCTCTATGCAAATTGTCTTAAATTAGACACGACATTAGTCTCTGCAGATGGAAGCCACAGGATTGAGACTCGAATGTCCCTCGGATCGGTTCCCAGCCACCTGTCTGTGGGAGGATGTTAAGAAAATCCCACACCGCACTACAATGATTCGCCTTTAAGTCAGGCTCAGCACAGCTAATTGCAAAAATACAGGATACACCACTGATGAGTTCTTTGTAGAATGATAAGGAGAACTCGCTCCCAGATCAGGCAATGACCCTGCTTAGTGAAATTTTGATGAAAGTCGCCATTTCAATACACAGAAATGACTGTTGCGCTCACACATTCTTTCCAGAAGTGGCTGTGCATATTATTTCTCAACCCATAATAGGATGACCCTAACAACACTAACAAGATTTTAAATGGCCTTAATTTGATCATAAAATAAGTCAGTAAATGTTTTAAATTTTTACAAGAAATAATGGCCTGTGGTCTGAATGAGGCACGTCTGGCATTCCAGAGCGTGTGCTGCTTACTGTAAAAATTACTTCCACATGATCGAAGTCTTAAAGTCTAGCTTAATAGTCATTTTTGGCAAGTGGAAATTCATTTTTTTTGAAGTTCTCATTTCTGGCTCTAAAGTATCATTTTTGTATGTCCCCCAAAAGCAGCCACTCTGCTGACTGCTGAGGCTAACGTGGTGCTGGGGAAGAATTCACAATCGAGCTGGGCAGTTTTGTAATGATTTAGACATGATGAAATACTTCCATGTGGGCCACAGTTAGCACACAAATATTCACTGAGAAAACCTGTAGTTGCTTTGTTAGGGTTCAGGCTTTCTTTTCTTCCACAGGACCAGAGGCAAGAATTGGACGCAAGAACCAATTGAATGTGTCCTGAAACCTTATTGTTTATAGAGACTTACAGATTAAAATCTACAACAGAACAAAAATAATTATTTTGTGTTTTTTAAAGATCATAATATATTTCTTATAATTTTGGGTAAGAAAATGACATACATATCAAAACATGATGAAATAGCATGTATGTAGGGCACAGACGGCAAGCTCTGTGCCTTGCTTCTGATGCCTTTTTATATAATATGTGCATGTGTGTGTGTGTTTGATACTATAATCTCATGTTATCAATGTTTATGCATAATCTGTTAGTGTATATGGAAATAATATTTTTATTATTGTGCATGCAATTCCCTTTTACATTTCATATTAAATCTAAACATAAAGAATAAATGATGAAAACTCCCCCTAATTAATTAAGGATTCTTTTAATATATGAATCTATATAATCCTGCTTAATATACTAATTTAATAAATTAGAGATGAGAAGAATGAAAATGTTTGACTTTGAAGTGAGCGTCAGAACAGAGAGCAGGCATTAGGTTAATCTAGAAATCATTATTTTAACAAATATTCTAGTGTTCTTATGAGGAACAGGTCATTTTTTCTATTGTGGATTTAGTCTTTGTATATCTATTTAACATTATCCCAGAAAAGAGACTATTGCCACTATAGATTATATTCTAGGGCAACAATAAAAGAGACAGATGAACTGGGTGGTGGTGATGCATGCCTTTAATCCCAGCACTCGGGAGGCAGAGACAGGAGGATCTCTGTGAGTTGGAGATCAGCCTTATCTCCAAGAGCTAGTTCGAGGAAAGGGTCCAAAACTACAGAGAAACCCTGTCTCAAAAGAAAAAAACCACCACCACCACCAACAACAACAACAACTAAAAACCAAAACCAAACAAACAATAAAAAGCAAAACACAGATGCATAGTATTTATATTGGTTTTTTTTTTTTTTTTTTGGCCTTGATCTTTATCAGCACCCTGTCACATTCACTTCTCAGTCTTCCCAGGTCCACCCACCACCTTTGTGAAAAAAAAAAAAGAAGAAATGAAAAAAAA
Organism: Alexandromys fortis; assembly: GCF_014885135.2. Taxonomy (NCBI): domain Eukaryota; kingdom Metazoa; phylum Chordata; class Mammalia; order Rodentia; family Cricetidae; genus Alexandromys; species Alexandromys fortis. The sequence continues at coordinate 8,427,325 of NW_026067911.1, read as the reverse complement.
TGCCTATTCCAATTTATGTTGTTGGTTACAGTCAAACTCCCAGTGGCTAGCCCATTAAAGGATAGTGAGATAGTAGAGCAACGTCCCAACAGTATCAAAAATTCTGAAGTTCTTTTTTTTCCTTCTTTCTTTTTTTAATTTTTATTTATTTTTTTTATTGAGAATAAGAAAAAAAGTTTCCGCCTCCTCCCAGCCTCCCATTTCCCTC
>NW_026067911.1:8356833-8426919 GCF_014885135.2 Alexandromys fortis | reverse complement strand
ACCTTGGCTTCTCATCAGTCCTCATTGTTCCCCATGATCAGAGAGTCCGGTTCACAGGAAGTTTTTATAGACAATAGCCTATAAATAACTTTAATTACGAACGACAGAAATATGCTTAGAAATGATACTAAGTGGATGGATTTTAAATTGTCATTAAAATGTATTTAAGAGAATTTAAAAAAATCACTAGGTTGTGACCTTTGACCGTGAATAAACTGGAGAAAACTTTTTGCTGTTGTTTTTAAAGCTGTCTCAGTATGGAACTTTCGAGCAGGCAGACAACAGTATGTGTAAGCAGCAGGCTTAGGCTAATTAAACATTAAAGGATGCCCTGTTTGTGAAAAAAAAATTCTGAAGTTCATGCCAATATAGTATTTTAAACACCTTAATGTGGTGGAATATTATTTTAATTAGGCAAAGACGTGCTACATTTGTTTCTGCTGCACAATATTACTTTAAATGTGTAAAAGTGGGCTACCTTTGTTTATGCTGTATTTGTTTAATAGTGTAATTTTGACTGTCGAGGGCACCTGATTGGTCTAATAAAGAGTTGAGAGATCAATGCTAAGCGGAGAAGGACAGACGAGGCTGGCAGGCAGAGAATGAATAGGGGGAGAAATTAGACTCACGAGGAGGAGGAGAGAACGAGGGAGAAAGAGAGGGACATTCCCAGGGCAGGAAGTCACGCAGTGGACAGCTACCAGACAGGAGAAACTGTGAAAGTAAGATATAAAGAATGAAAAAGTGTAAAAAGCTCTAACACAAAAAGTAGATAAGGAGAAACACGTTAATTTAAGTTAAAAGAGTTAGCCAGAAATGAGCCTGAGCTATAGCATTCATACTAAGAAGTCTCCATGTCATGGTTTGGGAGCTGGTTGGTGGCTCAAAAGAAAAATCTATTAAGATCTTTATTTTACATTTACATTAAGATTTTATTTTACAGGAAAAGATGTCAATTCACGAGTGTTTTTTCTTGCTTTATACCAAATGAAAAGGAAATCAGATAACGACCCTGTTTTTGTGATGATCTCTTCCTAGCAGTGTTCTTGAATCAGCTATCTGTTTTTTCTTAGACTGAGCCTTCTTTTTAAAAATGGTGCAACTTACACCAAACAGTCACTGTGTGGTCCCATAAGTGTGGGAGTTCATGGCTCAGAACAAAAGTTTTCTTTTGTCCCTATTTGGGACTGATATATGGAGTTAAAATATGATATTATAACAGCTTTTATTATCTATGAAAGACACTGAGTATAGTTTGGGGCGTAGACACTTTGATATATAAAGAACAAAATTATCAGTTCTAGATATTAATATATCCAAATATAATAATTAACTAGCATTCAGAAAATATTTCTGAAAGGAAGGTCATAAAATATTAGTGAAATAAAAACATGGCTACAATTCAAATATCTCAGAAGTTGTGGTGAACGCAGGAGTTGTGATGCAGAAGAAGCTTGTTGAAGACCGCATGCCCTACGTGATGCCAGCTGAGCAAAGAGCGGCAGCGTTTGTGTGGGAACCCTGTGTCATGAGCTTTGCTGAGGAACAGGAACATCAGAATCCCGAAAGGGAAAGGAAATATTAAACTATAGACCAGTGATGTGTCTACACAATGCCAGACATTTCCACACGTTGATTCTGAGAGGATGCTGGTATCTTCCAGAGTGATCTCTGGCATTTTCTCTTAAGAGGAATTTGATCACAACAGAAAACAATCTCTCCATCGAGTGTAAACTGATAGAAATAAATATAAAGAATTGAAACATCTATAGAAAAATGACTACTAGAGCTGTCCTCTTTTCTTTCGTGTGTGTGTGCAGAACGTATGTATGTATGTGATCATTCTTGAACATATGTGTGCATGTGTATGCATGTGTGTATGTGTGTGTGTGCTAAAGAATGTGGAGATCTGAGCACAATCTTCAGCAATCAGTTCTTTCCTTCCACCATGTACCATGTGGGGTCAGGCTTGGCAGCAAACATCCTTACTCTCCAAGTCACCTCACAATCCATTTAGTTATATATTAATAGCTCAAACTGATAACTTCCCAGATAGTCTAGCAACAATGGGAAATTCACTAGAGGAACATTTGTAAAATATCAGTACCCAAGAGTGAGGAAGCTAGATTTAGACATTTAACAGCATAGATGGAAACCTAATTCCTAGCACTAAGAGAAAGAAATTGCACATGAAGAAATGTGATCCAATGATTTCATTTCTATTAAGCACACAAATAGCCAAATGGTCCTACCAGAAATCAGAAGAGCAAGCAATCCCATGCAGGGCTGAGGTTATTAACGAGGATCTGAGGTAAATGAAGCCTATTCAATGCTGTTGCTATTCTGCCTCCTTGTGCCTTGGGTCACAGAGATGTCTGATATGTTACAAATGATTGAGCTTTAATTTAAGAACTCTAGGGTCTTGTTTTTTCCTTAATGTATGATTTACATTACACTAAAGAAGGCTAAAATACTAGATTCAAAAATAATTCTTGAACTTTATGAAGGCCTCTTGCTGCTCGGTGTACTAATATTTTGCTTCCTTCTAAATGACATGCAAGAGAAGGTTTCTTGTTTCTTGCAGGTTTTCATCTCGAATTGCCTAATCTTACTGAAGAAGAAAACAATATATTCTGCTCACAAATGAGGTTTTCTGTAACTAACAGGCCTGCACAGAGAGATTTAGAGCGCATGCTGGGGCCGTTGCACTTGGATTTCATTTAGAGATGAATTGAATTACTGGCATGTTGCATTCCAATGCTGTTGCTATAATTTTACATAACTCCCGAGTCTCATGTCAAAGTTTGGGGGTGAAAATTTATACTTTGGGGAGCAGTCTGTACTTCGTAACGGAAGATGCAAATTCCTTTCTTATTCTTTTTTTTTTTTCCTTCTTTCTGTTCTGCCCTCGTTCTGCTTATGCTGGGACAGGTAAGGGGTTGTTTCCTGATTCGTGCTATTTTCCAGAGCCCACAGGGATAGAGATGTGCTTGCTGTCTCTAAGCCATGCCTTGAGGCTGCCTGATCTCCATGTGTTCTGTTTGGTTTGAAGTGAGCTTCCTTTTTGATGTGGATCCCATTGTCCCATTTCTAGCAGGGATCTTGTTCGCTGTCACTTTAACTTTCTCTAACAGGAGCCATCCGGCTGGGCTTCTTTCTTAGACTTAAGCTCAGCACACTTTTAATTGAGCACACCCATTCCTTTAGTTATAAACTTCATGCACAAAATCAAACAAAACAATGCTAGGTTTCTGATTTTTTTTTTTTTTTTTTTTTGCCCGAGTTCAATGCAGAGCCGTGTGCTGGGTCCTGCCACAGAAGACACCAACAGGGCCAAAATAAAACTGTGGGCAAATGCCGCGACTCGAATTGACCATTTTCCTCTAAAGTTGAGCTCATACTTTTGACTGATGTACCACTCTTAGTCAAGTCTCATATTAATGTGTTCCTGTTAACAACGAAGGACTAATTCTTCAAAATGGACTGTTCAAAAACTGAAATGTTTATGTTTCCTTCTGAACCAGTAGGTAAAACACATCATGAAAATTAGAAACCTTTCTTCTTTTCAGTCTAGTTAAGACATATATTTAAAATTTTATAATTATATTATACTGCTTGAGGATTCTGACAGTTATAGTGAGATCACACACACACATACACACACATACACACATACACACATACACACTTCTATATCTATGCCTATGTATGTATGTATGTATGTATGTATGTATGTATCTATCTATCTATCTATCTATCTATCTATCTATCTATCTATCTATCATGTGTTGTCATAAGCCACCGCGTTGGGCTGCTGTATGTTGGGAGCCACCTCTTCAGGGTGAACTTTACTGTAATCCTTGGCCACCGCAGTTTCCATTCCAGTTTAGGGGCATGAGGATTAGAAGAGGATTAGAAATGTTAGGTAGGAGGAACAGAGATAACAAAGAATCAGAGACATGGGATAGTTTTGGGAAGGCAACTCAATGAGTTCTGAATGCTGAATTCTTCTGACTTCTGACATCTGAGTTCTGAGTCCATCCATGTTTAATTTTTCATACATTTTTATACTCTGATACAAAAAGGGGAAGGCAAAAGAATGCTTTAACATGATACAAAGAACAACTAGAACAATTACTTGCCCCAGTACTTGAGACATCAAGTCATTAGCTCTTGAGAAAAGCATTCTGCAGTGAACCCACCCTAGACCAAGTAAGTATCCTGAAGTCAGTCACTCCCTAGGTCAATCTCCTATATCAAAAGAAGGAATAGAAGTATACTTGATTTCTTTGACCTTTGGTCAGGGTGGAGAAGATGCACCTCTATGGGCCAACTTAACGTTCAAAACACCAGCTACTCACACTCTAGGTCAGGGTGTGTAGCCACAGTTGTCAACAACGTTTAGCAACCTAAAGCTCTTTGACTTTCAGACAAGGCAGTATAGGTTCACATTTTTGGACCTCAACAGTGTGTGTGTATATATGTATGCATGTATGTATGTATGTATGTAGACAGACAGAGTGGGGAGGAAAGAGAGAGAGAGAGAGAGAGAGAGAGAGAGAGAGAGAGAGGGGAGAGAGAGAGAGAGAGAGTTGAACCAATAGTTGCTAGTTGCTACCAAGAACACATGAGAATCCATCCAGAAACCGATAGACTGACATCTTCATGAAGGAGATATTTAAATGTAAAAATTCTTCTGCAAAATTAAAGAATCTTTTACCATTGTCCTGGAAACAAAACACTGAAAGTATTAAGGAAATCTGTACTCATAAATTTCAAAAACACTGGAGTCTAGTAAGATAAATGCAGCAACCTTTTAAAAGTGTTTTAAGAAACTTAAGAAAGGCAATCTAAGGGAGATGGAGTCTTTTCTGGACTATGAGAAGCTGTTTCTTGATGATGATGGCCACTGGCTTGAATTGCTTGCTGGACAGAGCCCCTTTGAGGCTGTTTCCCTGGCTAATTTCGCACTAATTTCCCTTCCAAGAAAGGACACTGAGGAACTGGTCGCATTCACTCTTGCTTTCTTTGTATTCACAGTATCTCATTGCTAAAAGGGATTTGATGAAAACCAGAGTGATAACTCTTCCTATGTATATATTACTGTTTTCTTATCCACACAGATGTCGAAAGTTTTGTTTCAGGCAATTCTGGCTAAGTCTCTTTAAAGATAAGTTCCTTTAAAGGCAGGGAAATGAAGAAATTTAAACTTTGTTTTGGAAATTAGATTAGGAATGGAGAAACAACAAGAACCCCATTTACTATTTGTCTCAATAACCAGCATAAAGCATGAGCACACGTCCCTTTGAAGTAGACTGTGTACAGTGACATTAAACATTTTACAGTGCAGGCAGTGTAAGCACACATTGACCTCATCCCTCGGCTGTGTTAATAGCTATGTCTACATACATCCAAAACACTTGTTTGATTTGTTTCACTCTTGTGCTGTTTTAAACAACTCCATTGTTTTGGGGCAGTGTTTGCAAGCCAATGCCATAGTAAATGTCAACATCCCTTTGGCAAAGGCTAAAGCGTTGGTAACATCTACTAGCAGATGCTGTTTTAACAGAAACGTTTGATCACATCTACCCTTTGTAGTGATCTACTGCACGGAATGAAGGGATTCATCCTGCCTAGCCGCCATTCTCCATTTGATAGAGCCAAGCAGTCCAGGGAAGGACCTGGAATTTTCCATGAGTTTTGCAAAGATTTCTCTATGTTCTCTATATTGCTAGATGAATACTCCAAACTTTAAGACACAATATTCTTAGATTAAATAATGTAATAAATGTAAGGACACACTTCTAAATAAAAAAAAACCTTACTTATGGCACCTAGATGTTTTGAAAGAACTAGTATGAGCACATAGAAATAAATTAATGAACAAAACATGCAATGCTGTATTCTCAAGCGCCTGATGTAAATCTCATCAAGCCAACTGTGTCCTTGTGTTATGATTGAGCAGAAATTTTGGGGGTCTCTTATGTATACTATACATACATATCATTTGCTTATAGCAAAAGTTTAAATTCTTCCTTTCCAATTTGTATCCCATTGATTTCCTTTTGTTGTCTTACTGTTCTAGTTAGAACTTGAAGTACTTTACTGAATAGACATGGAGAAAGTGGATTGCCTTGTCTTATCCATGATTTAAGTGGAATTGCCTTATTTTTCTCTCCATTAATTTGATGTTGGTTGTCAGTTTGCTGTATATTGCTTTTATTATGTTTAGATATGTTTCTTGTATCCCTGATCTCTCCAAGACCTTTACAGGAAATACTGTTGAATTTTGTCAAAGGATTTTCAGAATTTGATGAGATAATCATGGTTTTTTTTTCTTTCAGTTTGTTTATATGGTAGATTATGTTGATAGATTTTTCTCATGTTGAATCAACCCTGCATCTCTGGGATGAAGCACAGTTGGTCACAGTAGATAAATTTTTTGTGTTCTTGAATTCAGTTTGACAGTATTTTATTTAGCATTTTTCAACAATGTTCATGAGGGTAACGGGTCTGTAATTCTCTTCTTTGTTGCATCTTTGTGTGGTTTGAGTGTCAGGGTGACTGTAGCCTCACGAAAGGCGTTTAGTTACGTCCCTTCTGTTTCTATTGTGTGGAACAAGTTGAGGAGTACTAATATTAGCTCTTATTTGAAATTGTAGACTTCTGTGCTAAAACCATCTGATGCTGTTTTTTTTTTTTTTTTTTTTGATAAAAGACTTTTAAGGACTGCTTCTATTTCCTTGGGCATAATAGGTCTATTTAAGTTGTTCATCTGGTCTTGACTTAACTTTTGTATGTAGTACCAATCCAGAAAACTATTTCTTTTAGATTTTCCAAATTTGTGGAGTCTAGGTTTTTGAAGTATGACCTGATGATTCTCTATAGTTCCTGTCTATTGTTATGTCTCCTTTTTCATTTCTGATTTTGTTAATTTGGATATTCTCTCTCCCTTTTGGTTAATTTGGATAAGAATTAGTCAATCTTGTTGATTTTCTCAAAGAACCAACTCTTTGTTTCATTGATTCTCTGTATTGTTCTTTTTGTTTCTGTATTATTGATTTCAGCCATGAGTTTGATTATTTCCCGCCATTCTCTCCTCCTGGGTAAAGTTTTTTCTTATTTTTCTAGAGCTTTCCAATGTTCTGTCAAGTCACTAGTGCAAGATTTCTCCATATTTTTATGCAGAGACTTTGTGCTATGAACTTTCCTCTTAGCACTGTTTTCATTGTGTCCCATAAGTTTGGTTATATTGTGCATTCATTTCAGTGAAATATAGAAAATTTTAAGTTCTTTATTTATTTCTTCATTGACCAAGCAGCAAATAATATTCAAATTGTCAGTTTTCATGTGGTTGTAGACTTTTTGTAGTGTATGCTGTTGTTGAATTCAAGCTTTAACCTTTGGTGATCCAATAATATACAGGGGTTTATTCCATTTTTTGTATCTGTTGAGATTTGCTTCGTGGTTGAGTATGTGGTCAATTTTAGAGAAGGCTTCATGAGGTGCTAAAAAGAAGGTATAGTATTTTGTGCTTAGACGAAATGTTCTATAGATATCTGTTAAGTTTAATTAATCTCTTAGTTTTCTTATTTCTGAAATAATTTTTTGTATATCAGACCTGTCCATTGTTAAGAGTGGGTGCCAAAGTCTCCCACTATTAGTGTGTGGTGTTTGATGTCTGATTTAAGCTTTGGTAATGTTTTATTTTAATGAGGGTACCCTTGTATTTGGAGCATAAAGTTTCATAACTGAGACTTCATCTTGATGGATTTTCCTGTAATTAATGATTTATCCTGCTCCATTTCTTTTGATTAATTTTAGTTTAATGTCATTTTTCTAAGATATTAGGATAGCTACACCAGCTTGTTTCTTAGATCCGTTTGATTGGAAAATCTTTTCCTAACCCTTTACTTTGAGGTACTGTCTGTCTTTGAAGTTGAAGTATGTTTACTGCATGCTAAAAGGATGGATCCTGCTTTTGTATCCATTCTGTTAGCCTGTGTCTTTCTATAGGTGAATTTAATCCATTAATACTAGAGATATTAGTGACCCATGATTGTTAGTTTCTGTGGGTTTTTTGTTTGTTTTTTGATTTAATGGTGGTAGAGTGTGCTTTGGGATTTACTGGTATGGGATTATCTATTGCCTATGTTTTTTTCAGTGCAGTGAGCTTTCTTGGGTTGGAGTAGTCCTATGACTTTCTGTAGTCCTGGATTTATGGACAGGTAATATTTAAATATGTTTTTTTTCATGTTTTTCCCATATAAATTAATTGAAAATGTTGCTGTGTACACTAGTCTTGACTGGCAACCATGGTCTCTTAGTGTCCACAAAATTTCTGTCTATGACCTTCTGGATTCCATAATCTCCACTGAGAAGTCAGGTATAATTATGATAGGTCTGCCTTTATTTGTTTCTTGACCTTTTTACTTTGTATCTCTTAGTATTCTTTTTATTATGTATGTTTAATATTTTTTCTCATTATGTGGTGAATGGGTTCTTTTTTTGGTTGAGTTTAGTTGGTGTTCTGTAAGCTTTCTGTATCATCATAGACATGCCTTTCTTTAGGTTTGGAAAATTTTCTTCTATGACTTTGTTGAATATATCTTCTGTGCCTTTGAGCTGGAGTTCTCCTTCGTCTATCCCTATTATTCTTAGGATTGATCTTTTTATGATGTCCCAGATTTTGTGGATGCTTTGTGTTAAGAATATTTTGGATTTAACATGTCCTTTGACTGATGAGTCTATTTCCTCTATTGTATCTTCAACACCTGAGATTCTCTCTTTCATCTCTCATATTCTGCTTTCCATTTCCTTGATTTACCAATTACACATTGGTATTGTATTTTCTTTTCTTGCCTCTATTTCAATTTTCAAGTACTGAGCTATCTCCTTCACTTATTTGATTGTTTTTCTTGACTTTCTTAGCTGTGTTTAGAGGATTTATTGATTTCTTCTAATTTTTGTTTATCTTTTTCTTGATTTCTTTAAGGGAATCTCTTTTCCTCTTTAAGAGCCTCTATCATCTTTATAAAGCTATTTTTGAGATCATTTTCTTCTGCTTCATCTCTGTTGGGATGTTCAGGTCTTCCTGTTATAGAACCACTAGGTTCTGATGGTGCCATGTTCCTCTTGATGTTGTTGAATGAATTTTTACACTTCTCTCTACCCTTCTCTTCTAATTGGTGCAGTTAGTGCTGGTATCTCTAGGAGCTTCTGATCTTGTGTGGAATATTTGGCCAGGGGGAGGGTGAAGGTTTAATGGGTATGGGTGGTGGAGTTGTTCTTGAAGGTTACAGTGCCCAGTGTGTGGTGATGGTGGTAGAGCAGCCTGCCAGCATCACTCTTACCTGCTAGCTGTCTGCTAGAGCTGAGATAGGAGGGGGAAGGGCACAGAAAGTACTCTGGAGCTGAGGGCCTAAGTATTGGGGAAGTTTGCCTGGGAGACAAGACACTTACCTCTGATGTGTCATATCATTGGGGCTCACCTTTTCTTGGAGCATTCTAATAACCCATTCTCTGCCCTTTTTTATTTCAAACTGAGTATTAACTCTTAGTATATTCCTGGTTCTACACTATGTTGCACAAGCAAGAAACTGCCAGGCTCTGCCAGTGACAAGACAGATTGAATTCTATTTCTGCTCATGGCTTGTCCGTTGGTGGTATGGTAGTCTGTGTTTGAGATTATTATAGTTAGTTGAAGTAACTGAAGTACACTTAATCAAATCCATGAAGTATTTTTATCCTTGACTATGTGTTAGGAGCATGAATAATAAAATCCCAAAGATTTTAGGTTGACAATCAGAAAATAAAACAGCCAAACCACTAATGTATTCTTCCCTCTACCAAGGCTCAGACAAACAAAAGGGTGATCCTGTCCTCAGTGTGATGGTAGACTGCAATGCTCTCCACCAAACCTCAGACTGGAATGAACTCTTGTTTCCTCATGCCTTATATACCTCTGAGCAAACATATCCTACTCATGTCCACCTCCCTAGTGCTTGAATTAAAAGCCCATGACTCCCGAGTGCTGGGAGCACCTTTGTGTGAATTCTGTTTCTCTTTTTAGACAGATGCAATCTTGGGCAGCCCAGGGTGGCATTGAATCCTGGGATTAAAGGTGTGTACCACCACTCCCTGGTTTCAAGTGACTCACCTGTGTACTCTGCTCTCCTGGCAAGCTTTATTTCTTAAAACACGAATAAAATGTTAGTATAGGACACTTTTGTGAACACTTCTCCTCCTGAAGAGGATAGCCCTCATCATCCACATTTTGACTTAGGTTTTCTGAGTTGGAATTCAGAATTGATGTTATTCTGAGTAATGTATCAATATTATACAAGAATTATGAAATAGATAATGCAACATGAGAATTCCCCTAGTCATCCAATTAGACGTTGCAATGACAAAAATTAAGGGTAGATCAGTTTCTGTTTGTGATTCATGCTATGTAAATTTACCAGAAGAAATTATCTTTTACTCCATAGATCATTTCCCTGGCATTCAATATACTTTTATTTATTTAGGTAATTTTATTACAATATATGAGTTTAAATACATAGACATACTGACAAAAGTAACCTATAGAAATCAAAACAATTCTGACACTAACAGTCTTAATCCATATCAATTCAACATACTCAGTTTGAATTATGAAAGGCAATAATGGGTCGTAGCACGCTCCAACGAAAGATGATAGCAATGTGAGAACTCTTTTGGAAGAGTGGGATTTGGTAAAAGTAAGAATATTCTAATAAAAAGGTATAACAAACATAAAATTTGCCTGTGAGACAATGTATTTTGGAAACTTGAGCCTGTGACATGTAAGCCTAAACTGATGGAGTCTGTAAGAATGATGAGGGGAGGTTGGCAGGCTGTGTCATCAAACTCCAACTTAGTCTTGTCAATTTTATTTCAGTGCTGAGTGTTTCAAAGAGAAATCAGAGCAAACTTAAAGCATCTCAGATAAATGTGGGTACTCCAGACCAAACACCAATGACAGCCTCTGTGATGAGTGTACAAGCTGATAAGTGTGCAAGCTGATGAGTGTGCATGCTGCCACAAATGCAGGCATTTCCTGGGGCCTACACTATGGCAGTGGTCAAAGTGAGAGAATAAGTCAACAAGTAAAGTCAGGGAGGCATAAAGTAGAACGGGGGTGTGATCGCTGTTTGAAAATGAAGGAATTGAAGAGGTATTGACTTTTACTTCTGCCTTGAATGATCAATGGCTATTTAGTCCAGAATGCTGAAATAATGGTCAGGGCTCTTACTAGAAATAACGCAAGCATTCCAGTTACATGTATGTCCAAGCTTAACTCTTGAGCCTGTGAAATGGGAGAAACATGTCATATAAAAAAGTCTTCGTAGCATGCCTCTGATAAGGATGTCTTTGAGTAAGACATAAAGAAAACAGCAATGTGCTTTCTGAGCACGCAGACACTATTTTTCTACTGCCCTGTGTGGATGCATCTGTCTTTGTTTCTGCTGGTTGGAGTTTGCTTCGTGGGTTAAAAGGCCATCTAGGGTTCCATTGTGTTGTTGGAACTCAAAGGGCAGAAACTCTAAAGCTGTTGGCATCGTGAGCAGAAGAGATCGGCAGAAAGCAAATCTGTAGCACGTTGTTTTCTAAACATTCAGGATAGTGGTTTCTCCATGTTTGTTCTCAATGACAGATAAAATTATTTTGAGTGCAACAAAAAAGTTCAGTAATTATCAGAAGCGCTAAGATGTACTAAAATCATAGAGTACAACCCTCCAAGCTTAACTCCTGCAAGGGCCAGTTTTCACCGCTGCCCTGAAGAAGGAAAGCAGTCACAGACAGCATGACTGAGCAAGGATCACTGCATTGTCAGAAAGCTCTAGTCATAAATATATGAGGCATTGTGTATTTTGGACCAGTTTGCAGCAGTTCACCAAATTCAAATATATTAAACTGAGACAATCACCAAGTAACTTTATATTTCTTATAAATCAGCATAGAATTGTTCAATAAAGCCCATGGCCAAGGCATTAAAGCACAGCGTGCTTTTGGCAAATTGTAGTGGGCACCACGTGATGTCTTCATCTCATGACTTGAGAACATGGTGGATTTATTTTCTTAATTTTTACAATATCACTGCTCAAAATGGCTGGTATTATTGTGATATCTTTGTCTAAGAATGGGAGACTATGAGCTCTTGGCACTAGGTGAATGATGAAAGAAAAATGCAGGCTCTCCTTTGTGCTTTCTCTAGACTCATTCAGAGATTAATAAAAATAAGGGCAACTTGGCACTGAGCCACCATTTCCCCAGAACCATTATCAGCTTAGCTTCTGTTGTCTGGGTCGCACCTATGTGAGCTTTCTCTCTGGAAGAGTGTGACAGGAGCCATTTCACAACACATCCATAGCTGATGCTTTGGCACCATATCCATTTCAGAGCTCTCAGGAATGTGGGGTGGAGTTCACCCTTGTGATTGACATCTGGGACATTCTAGGTAACAGGCATAATGTCAGTGACACAGGCCCTGCCAGGGATTCTGCTCTACCAAGAGTCTGCAAAGCCTCTGCAAGTGTTGGTAGATCTTCTGTTGCAAGTGAAGCATCTACCAAAAGCATCTATCTACATGAAAACTCACAGTAGGTAGTCCAAGACAGAGTGAGCCTTCCTCTGCAAGAGAATATAAGGTAGAAAAGAAAATCACAATAGAATTTAAATGGGGGGTGGGCACGGTGGCTGCCTATAATATCAGTCTGGGGAGCCACAGAGCAAATTGTCTAGTTAGCTCAGAAAGAAGATGTGAGCTGTGGATTCAGTGAGAGATCCAGATTTAATAAGTAGAATGATTGAAAAAGATATCCTATGTCGTTAGGACCTTTATAAGCACATGCATACACATTAAGTACACCCTTTTGAACATATGACTTCAGGTTCTCTGTCTCCACATGGGACTTATCAAAAGCCAGCATTCACTGAATAGTGTTTAGGAAAATCAATAAGAATAATATCAAGCAAAACATTGTGCTCTATTTGTAAAGGTCTCAAAGACCAACACTGTCATTATTCCTGTGTCTCCTCCTGTGGCTTCTTCCTGAAAGATTCCTCTTATGAAATGCCACTGTATCATCCCTGCCCTCTGTCTTCTTAGAGTCTATGTGCATTGAAAGTCATTATATTGAAGACAATAAGAGAGTACCCTACAGACAGCATAACCAACTTAGCTAGGTGATCCTCAAACCAATACTTACAACCAGCATTGACATTTCCTGAGCAGTTAGCTGGGGTTTTACTTCCTTTGCTTTCTCTGACCATTTAATGAGCTTGCGTCTGTGGTGCATTAAACATACTCCTGATACTGTTTGTGTCTGATACCATCTCTATATGGGTACCACTACCACCTGCCTCTTTGCTCTCCTTAGCCCCATGTGATAGAGTATAATCCATACACAGTTCCTTGCTGTTATACTTCAAGTTCGTTGCATGACATCCTTTGCATCGACTTGGGAAAGGCTAAATCTTCTTCATGTCCTCTTGGGAAATTTGGCAGGTGAGTGTAAGAGCAAAGGAATGCATTTGTCTTGAATGTATAGGAGGTTTGTGAAAAGAACAAGACATGTCTGGGAATTACTAGCCTTCATGCTGATAGGTTAAAAACAGTTCTCACAAGAGAAGAATACAACAGAAAAGTCTTCTGTGAGTCAAAACCGAATGGAGGCTTTAATAAAAACTACTTTCCTGGACCTTGAACCTGAAGCGAGTCATGACTTATGCAGGGTACTAGGGCTTGCTAATGGAACGAGCCCCCTGGGAGTGAACCACAGCAAGACCTTCTGAGCTCTGACAGACATGAGGCAGGAGTCTCAGGGTCAGCTAGTTTGAGAGGAAAATCTTAGGTACCTCCACAGCGAGGCCATTTTATCTCCTGAGGCCCATGTTCCGTTCTCACTGTGAAGGCCTGCAGGATAGATCGTGTTTCTGCCAGCAAGGTGGGGTATTTAAATAAGCATAATTAAATACATCTGGAGCAGTTGCTTTTACATTATATAATCTATTCTTTCCTCTAGGAGGAAGCCCAGTCTTCAGAGGAGGCAACTTTACCAAAATTTTACAGGACACAGACAAAAGTATTTGGCCAACTATAGTCCCAGTCAAACCCCATTCACATGTTGAGATAAGAGACAGGTGAAGGGACAGATCTGAAGGCCACAGATCAGAGACATGGATTTCTTAAACAGTAAACAAACAACCCTAGCAAAAATATGCTCACAGCTTTGTGGGGTTCTGTTCCCGTACTTGTCTTCTCTACAGAACGGCTTTAGGGCATCAACTGTGGGATATAACCAGGAGTACAGTGTGATGCAGAGTCTACTGAAGAATTTCCAGGGAAATGTGAAGGTGAAAACACAGTGCAATACTGGAAAGTGGCATCTGGCAACGGAGCCAGCCTGGGGGACTAGTTCCTATGGTCTTGTTCAAGCCATTTACAACTTATTCTTCTTAAAGAAAATATTTTATTCTTTGAAATTTAATACAATTATACATTGCATATTGATGTTGTCAATGCACTGTTACCAGCTGCCAGATTCCCCCACAAGACTGATTCTCTCTCCCTTAGTAGCCATTAACTTTCTGCAGTTCTTTCGATAGGAGTGAGGCCTCCCCTCTCTCTATTGGAATTTTGACTGGCTTAGTCACTGGCGTGTGTAGGCAACCACAGCTTCTGTGAGCTGATACAAGAAACACTTGTGTCAAGTACAGAAACAAGCATTTCACAATACCCTTCTTGTCTTAGTTAGGGTTTCTATTGTTGTGAAGAGACACCATGACCATGGCAACCCTTCCTAAAAGGAAAACATTTACTTGAAGGGCTTGCAGCTCAGCAATTCATTCCATTATCATCATGGTAGGACATGGTAGCGTGCCAGCAGGCATGGTGCTGGAAAGAGAGCTTAGCGTTCTACATCTTGCCCAGGCAATAGGACATAAACTGGACCAGGTGTAGCTTGAGCATCAGAGACCTCAAAGCCCACTTTCACTGTAACACATGTCCCCCAAGAAGGTCACACCTACTTCAACAAAGCCACATCTCCTCATAGTGCTTATCTCTATGAGTTTCTGGGGGCCAGTTACCTTCAAACTACCACACCTCCCCTTCTATGTATCTTCTATCTGCCCTTTCTTTTGTGAGGGTCCCCTGAGTCTTGGATAGTAGGAGGTAGTGCAGATAACACATTCACAGCTGAATATTCAGGGCTTTTATGCTCAGCATTTTTGACAACTTGTGAGTCTCTGAATTAACCAATAACCACTTTAAAAGAAGCTCCTCTGACCACAGGAGAGAGAAGCACTAACCTATTGGTATAAATATAAATATTTAGAAAATAATTTGACAGCAGGTTTTTGGCAAAACAACAACTGAAGGTTCCCCCTAGGGACGAGGATCACTTTCCAGTCATGGGCTTTTGACTGGATTCAAAGTATCAGGCAACTCATGAAATTAAAAATTTCTACAGAGAAAATAGGCCAGCAACCTCTGCCAGAGCAGGCCTGAACCAGCAATCTCTGCTGGAGCAGACCTGAGTCAGTGATTCCCATAGAAGCAGGTACAAGGGAGCAACCACTGAGGGAGCATGTCTGAGCCAGAGACCTCTTTGGGTTCAGGCCCAAGCCGGGGACCTCCACGGGAGCAGGCCCAAACCAGAGACCTCTCCTGGAGCAGGCCTGAGCCAGCGACCTCTGCTGAGCAGGCCCAAGGCAATGACCTTAGCCACAAGTAAGCAACCTCCATTGGAGCAGGCAGGGAAACCCCCAGTATTGCAGAGCAATGCAAGGGAGCACTGAGTGACCTCCAAGAGCACCTAGTGACCTCTGAGATGACTGAAAACATGTCCCTGACTGCACCATGAGGAGCAACCATCTGAGCCTTGGATGTACTGGTAACTGGAAAATTGATGACCAGAGACACAGATAGCCCCAGCTACATCAATCAGAGGAAAAGATGGGTAGACAAGGTTAGAACACACTAAACACCACAAAGAGCAACAAGACATGAATAAAAACTAGTGTCCCTACCACAGCAAGACTTGAACAAACAAATATAGATGAAGCAGAAGAAAATGACCTAAAAATAATTTCAAGAGAAAGTTTGAAGCCCTTAATGAGGAAATGAAAAATTCCTTCAAAGAAATAGAAAAAAAAAGACAAAGAGAAATTGGGAAGAAATCAATAAATCCCTTAAAGAAAATCAAGGGAAAAAACAACCAAACACATGAAAAAAAAAACAATTCAAGACTTGAAAGCAAAATTAGAGACAATTAAAAAAGACACAAACTAAGGGAATTCTGGAAAAGGAAAATATGGAAAAATGATCAGGAATCAAAAATGCAAGTATAAACAGCAGAATACAAAAGATGGAAGAGAGAATCTCAAGTGCTGAAGATACAATAGAGGAAATAGACTCATCAGTTAAAGAAAACATTAAATCTAACAAAAGGTTAATATAAAATATCCAGGAAATATGGGACACCATGAAGACTAACCCTAAGAATAATAGATATGGAAGAATGAGAATCAGTCCAACTTAAAACCACAGAAAATATATTCAACAAAATCATAGAAGAAAACTTCCTCAACCTAAAGAAAGAAATGTACATGAAGATACAAGAAGCTTTCAGAACAACAAATAGACTGAATCAAAAAACAAGTTCCTCACCACATAGTAATCAAAACACCAAACATACAGAATAAAGAAAGATTATTTGGAGCTACAAAGGAAAGAGGTCAACTAACATATAAAGGTAGACCTATCAGAATTGCACCCTTCTCAATGGAAACAATGAAAGCCAGAAGGTCATCGTCATGCAGACATTAAAAAACCCTGGATCCCAGCCCAGACTACTATATCCAGCAAAACATTAAATCACCACGGATAGACAAAACATGATATTCCATGGCAGAATCAGATTTAACCAATACCTAACCACAAACCCAGCCCTACACAAAGTACTAGGAAGAAAAATTCAACACAAGGAGATTGGCTACATCCAAAAAACCACAGACAATAGATGATCTCACAGCAGCAAAACCCAAAGAAGGGAAAAACACACACAACATTACCAAAAACAAAAACTAAAATAACAGGAGATAGCAATCGCTGGTCATTAATATCCCTTAATATAAATGGACTAAACTCACCTATAAACAGGCACAGACTAACAGATTGGATACAAAAAAAGAATTCACCCTTCTGCTGCATTCAATAAACACTCCTTAACCTCAAAGGCAGATATTGCCTCAGAGTAAAGGGATGGGGAAAATTGTTATGAAATGGACCTAAGAAACAATCTTGTGTAGCTATCCTAATATCTAACAAAACAGACTTCAAACTAAAATAAATCAAAAGAGACAAAGAAGAACATTTCATATTAGTCACAGAAAAATCCATCAAAAGGAAATCTCAATACTGAACACCTGTGCCCCAAATATAAGGAAGGATATCCTCATATGTAAAATAAACACTTCTAAAGTTTAAATCACAAATTAAACCCCACACACTAATAGTAGGAGACTTCAACACCCTGCTCTCACTACTGGACAGATCAGACAGACAGACAGAAAATTAACAGAGAAATAAGGGAACTAACAGATTTTATGACTCAAATGGAGTTAACAGGTATTTATAGAACTTTCCAACCAAACATAAAAGAATATACCTTCTTTTCAGCACCTCATGGAATGGTCTCAAAAATTGACCACATACTCGGTAACAAAGCAAACCTCCTCAAAAGATAAAAAAAAACTGGAATAACCCCATGTATCTTATAGGATCACCATGGCTTAAAATTAGAATTCAATAGTAACACTAATTCCAGAAAACCCACAAACACATCGAAATTAAACAGTGCTCACCTAAATCATCAATGGGTCAAGAAAGAAATAAGGGAAGAAATTAAGGACTTTCTAAAATTCAGTGAAAATGACCACAAAACATACCCAAATTTATGGGACACAATGAAAGCAGTATTAAGAGGAAAATTCATAGTATTAAATGCCTATATAAAGAATGTGGAAAAATCCCACACTAGTGAGTTAACAGTACATTTGAACAAAAAGAAGCATACTCACCCAAAAGGACTATATGGGAGAAAATAATTAAATTTCATCTGAAATCAACAAAATAGAAACAAAGAAAACAATACAAGGAATCAATGAGACATAGAGTTGGTTCTTTGAGAAAATCAACAAAATAGACAAACCTTTATCCAAAAGGCAGAGAAAGAATATCCAAATTAACAAAATCAGAAATGAAAACGGGACATAACAACAGACTCAGAAGAAATCCAGAGAATCATCAGGTCATATTTCAAAACCTGTACTATACAACATTGGAAAACTTAAAGGAAATGAACAACTTTCTGGATAAATATCACTTACCACAATTAAATCAAGATCAAATAAGCAAATTAAATAGACCTATAACTGCTAAAAAAAAAAAAATAGAAACAGTCAGCAAGAGTCTCCCAACCAAAAAAGGCCCAGGGCCAGATGGTTTCAGCACAGAATTCTATAAGATTTTCAAAGAACTAAAACCAATACTCCTCAAATTGTTTCACATAATAGAAACAGAAGGAGCATTGCCAAACTCTTTTTATGAGGCTGTATTTATCCTGTTACCCAAACCACACAAAGACATTACTAAATTGGTCATCAATAGAACAGATAATCCAATAAAAAAAAACTGGGTGCAGAACTAAACAGAGAACTGTCAACAGAGGAATCTAAAATGGCTGAAAGATGCTTATGGAAATGTTCAACATGCTTAGCCATTAGAAAAATGCAAATAAAAATAACTCTGAGATTTCATCTTACACCTGTAAGAATGGCCAAGATCAAAAACTCTGATGACAATTTATGCTGGAGAGGATGTGGGGTAAGGGGAAAACTCCTCCATTCCTGGTGAGAGTGAAAACTGGCACAACATCTTTGGAAATTGATATGGCTATTTTTCAGAAAATTAGGTAAAAAAAAAACCTACCTCAAGATCCAGCAGTACCACTTTTGGGTATATACCCAAAGGATGCTCAATCATACCACAGGGACATGTGCTCATCTATGTTCATAGCAGCTTTGTTTGTCATAGCCAGAACCTGGAAATAACCTAAATGCCCCTCGATGGAAGAATGGACAAAGAAACTGTGTTGCATTTACACAATGGAGTACTACGCAGCAGAAAAAAACAATGACGTCTTGAAATTTGTGGGCAAATGGATGGACCTAGAAAACATCACATTGAGTGAGGTAACCGAGACCCAGAAAGACAAATATCTTATGTGCCCAATCATAAGTGGCTTTTAGACATAAAGCAAAAAAAAAAACCCAGCCCACAATTCATAATCCCAGAGGACCTAGACAACAATGAGGACCCTAAGATTGTCATACATGGGACCTAGAAAAAGACAAGATCTGAGTAAATTATGAACTTGGGGACTATGGGAGAGAGTGGAAGAGGAAGAGAAAGGAAGGCAGGGGAAGGGAGAAAAATATATAGCTCAATAAAAAAAGAAAAAAATTCTGCAGAGCAAATAAAAGTATCAGTTGAATCTTAACACAGCCTATATAATGGTAAAAAAGAATACATAAAACAATGTACCAGTTCTATATCTGATGGGGAGATTTGTGTCTAGAATGTACCATAGACTCAACATACTAACCTTCAAGAAAAAACAAAAATGGTCTATGGGACTAAAATAAAGTTCCCCAAAACAATAAAAATAAATGGTCAGTTAAGACTTAAAAATTACATCCTTATATATTGAACATCCTGGGGAGCAATTTGGTCATGCAGCTGTCTTGAAGTCATTTATGCTCCTGAAAATAATCCCTCACCCATATTTCCACAAGAAAACTCATAGGTCCAACACATGGGACCTTAGTGGCATCTGCACTTTGGTCTGTCTTCTGTTATCTATTACATGAGAAGTCATTTCTTCTTGTGTCCCCAGGAATAGTGTCACACAACTTGGAAACGAAGCAATGCAGGTGGATTGAAGCAGTTTTGATTTGATCTTATTATTAGTTAATCTAATAGCTAACAGTATGAAATGGTGAGAGCAGGGCTGTGCTTAAAAACATGGATAGGAATGATGGGATGCACAGTTGCAAGAACAGAAGGAAGAGAAACTCTGATTTAGTGAGGGTCAAGCATCCTCTGGGCACTTGCATAATGCTTTATGGGGCTGGTTGTGTCTACAGGTTGAGTCTAAAGGCAAGGATGCAAAATATTGTCATTGAATTATGCAATTTTTATTCCTTGAAAATGTTAAAGAGGTATACAGTACACTTTGAACATTTCAACCCACATTCTCTCTCTCTAACCCCTCTCAATCCTCCACCCCGTCTCTTCCCAGTTTCCTGTCTGTTTTTGATCTCTTGAGTTCAATATAGTTCAAAAACACCAAATTATCATTGGTAGGTAAAAGATGTAAAACAGCAGAACCATAGAGCTTTCTTTCTTTGTAAATATTTTGATCCATGTATTAATTACTTATCTTGCTAGGCAACTTAAAAAAGAAAGGGTTTATCAGACTGCCTGTGACAACACAGTTGACGGTGGTGTCACAGCAGAAGACCTGTCAGGTGGCTGCTCTGTTCCTATCCCTAGGCAGGACACATGGAAAGATGCCACAGCTTTCTGAATTTTTTAGTTCAGTGTCTCAATCCATGGAATGGTGCGGCCAACAGTTAAACTAGGCCTTATCACTGCATCACAGCAGGAAATAAATAATTTTTAAAAGTAGAGAAGAAATCAATGATATTAAAACAGATAAAGCAGTGAAAATAAACGGAATTAAGACTTTTGCCTTTGGAAAAAAAATCAATAAAAATTGACAAATTTCTATGTGAGTTAACCAGGGAGGGGAGGGAGCCATAGAGGGAACACCAGGTGCAATGGAAGATCATTCCCAAGCTCACAGACACTAACTAGTAGTAAATAAACACTATAAAATTACCCATGTCTCTAAATTAAGAGGTTTAGATCGCTGAACAAGTCTTTTTCATGTAAAACCTGTCAAAACTCAGTCAAGGAGAAATGGACCCTCTGAACACTTTAGACTCTTTTAAGACTGTCGGTATATAAAAATCTCCTAAACAGAAAGTGTGGTAGCTAGATGTTTCCACTGGTAAAACCTGAAAAACTTTTGGGAAAGATATTTTCCCAGTTCCATCCTGTGACGCCATTTCGTCATATTGAAGCATTCCCTCCTGAAGGAGAGGCGAGGCTCACAAAATACAGAATACTAATGAAACTTACAAGACTTGGGAATCCTGGTCTGTTACCAGATCCCAGGGCTCTCCCCAAGGTCATGTGAGTCTTGGTAGATGCTAAGGAGAGGAGATTCCGTGGCAGAGCTGCCTGCATGCTGATCAAGGCAGTAGCTTCAGTGAGCCCTACCCCAGGAAGGGAACTCCCACTGCCTGTGACAGGCTTCTGGCAGAGCAGACACAGCCAGGCACAAAAGCGTGACCTCAGGAGGCAACTACATTTGGGCCCAATACATGCAGGTGTTCACCAAGCTAGACATGAATGGGATCTTTTTTTTGCTCTACCATGGAACTCTGAAGAGAGTAAGAGATGCTTACGTCACACCAGATAAAACACACATACATACAATCAGTTCCAAAACACAGAACTCAAGGAGACATTACCTAACTCATTCTGTGTGTTAATGCCCAAACCGTGGATGATGTTACAAGAAAGAGAAACTATGTTGGAGAAGTCTATCTGTGCGAATGTGAGTAGCGTGAGGGTGAGAATGTGTGAGTGTGAATTTGAATATGTGTGTTTGGCTGTGTGAATATGTGAGTGTGTACATGAATTTGAGTGTATGCTTGACGGTGTGAAGTGTGTGAATGTGTGTGTTGTGAGAGTGTAAGTGCTGAGTGTGTGAGTGTGTGTGATTGTGTGAGTTGGTTGAGAAGAGGTATATGTGTGTGAGTTAATGTGTGTGAGTGTATCTGAGTATATTCTTATATGTATGTGAGTGAGTGAGTATGTTTGAGTGAGTAAGAGAGTGTGAGTGTATGGGTGTGAATATGCCAATATGTGTAAGTGAGTGTGCAAGTGTGTGATTACGTGTGAGCACATGAGTGGGCATAGCTTGTGTGTGCTTGCGTGTGCAGGTGTTCATTGCCTACACTTCTCTGGATGAGGAAAAATGATAACATTTTAGGTCTTGAGAAAAATTCTCTTGATTGACTTTAACAATTTTTTATTTTTTTCATTTATTTTTTCATGTATCCAAAGAGCATAATGGCCCTGGGTATCAAAGTGGAAGGCTTTCAGTGAGATGAATAGTGTTTGTGGGATATGCCAAGCACTTGCATTCTAAGTGGCCTGGATGCAGAGTGGCATGCGCCTGCTGTGATGGGGAGCAGTTCATACTGACCAGAGAGATATGGAGGGCTGTGTGCGTGCGTGCGTGTGCAAATACATAAAAGGTCAAGATTTGGATGACAACATTTACACACAGGAATGCACACGTGTGTGTATAATGCATAACACATTACAAACACACAAAGAGACACAGACAGACAGGTAGACAGACAGACAGACAGACACACCTTTCTCTACCTCTCAGAAATATTTGCCAAATGCTGTAGAAAATAAATAAAAGCAGTGAGTTAACTCAAATATTGTTTTCTCAAGGAAATGCATCTGTTTCTCTCTGTGTGTGTGTGTGTGTGTATGTGTGTGTATGTGTGTGTAGTGAATTACAAGTCTTCAGCCACTAAAACCATGAACACACGCCCCTATTTAGCTTTGTCTTCTTGGTACAGCATGAAGTCTCCTGAGGTCAGTGAGGGATTGCTTAGACAAGATTGGCCTGTGGGCGTGTCTGAAGGAGTTTCCATGAGTGTTACCTGTTACGAGAGGCCCAGACCTCTGTGGGCTGCACGATCCCAAGGACAGGAGTCCTTGGCCATAAATGAGAGCTAGTTAAGCCGGAGCCTTCCAGGAAGCCAGGAGCAGCTTTGCACAACCATGGCTTTAACAAGCACCTCCTTGAGCTCCTGTCCTGACTGGACTGTGATCTGGAGGTGTGAACTAAATAGATCCTGTCATCCTGGAAGTTACTTTTGGTCATGGCATTTGTCCCAACAACCGAAAACAATCTAGAATGTGTGTTTTTCTCTCTTAGTGATTTGTATGAAACATTGTGAGTATAGTTTTCCTGTTGTATCCACTGCCGCCTCACAGTGTGTAAGACTGCACTATAGCAGGGTTTGCCCCGTTGTCCATTTATTATGTACCCTTTTTCCCTGTGAGCTGCAAGCCCCTAACAAGGACCATCTTTCGGTGCCGTCAAGGCTCCTGCTTATTGGAGGCCCGTTTCTTAATGCAGAAATTAAAGATTGCAGCTGTTTACCGCTGATGCTTGTCGTATGAAAACAGAGCTGACATTTGTTAACAAATCAGAAAGTAGACTGGAATTAATCACCCCTCCCCAACGTTGTACTGCTTTGTACTCTAACATACATTTAATCCTACTTTTGTTGAAAAGAGAATCCATTTGGAAAGAGAGAGATCGGGATCAGATAGCTGCACTTACATGGAAACACATGTGGCAGCAGAAAGTTTTCATTCCGGAGCCTCACATGGGATCCTACAATCATTCAGAACATGATGGAATAGCCATATACATTAGTATCTTGTTGTATGGTCACCTCATGATGTCTCTACCATTGCCATGGTCCCTTTGAGAAGAAAATGTTTGCATACACATTGGACAGAAGGGTGCAGCATTTTGCATTTTTATGAAAGTGGTAAAGGCTCCATGCACCTGAAGATCCATCTAGCCCTGTTCCAGATGGCAGAGAGGCCACCAGAGACCTAGGAGGAGATGAGAATTTGCTAGCAATTATCCCCCAAGGCGCCAATGGCATCTGTGCGTAAGAACTACCCATGAGTTCTCAGCCATCTCGCATTTGATCCTTATGGTCTGCTAAGAACTACAGAACAGATTTCATAGACTCCTGTTACAGATGTGCAAACAGAGACCCAGTAACACTAACTGAGGGCCTCACACTGCACTGGCAGGCAGGAGAGCCAGGGTCAGATATCAACCCTTCTATTTATAAACTAGGAATTCCTTGGCTACTGGTTCTCATGTGCCTAGAATTTCATGAGTTAGGTTAAAATGATATAGGAAAAAATGAACACCCTTACTACATATATAGAAATATCCATAGATATTTGGAAATGCTAGCAACCACAAAACCTACTGGTAATGAGGCAGATGTTTATGTAGACAAGGCAGAATGAAGGAAGGATTTTAGGTTACCATGTTATAGAAGTGTTGTCTTAACTAGGTCATACCTTCATGCTTAGAGCATGAGTATGAAAATCAGATATGTGAGCCAAGAACTGTTCTGCAAAAGAAAAGAAATAGCCCACAACTTGTGAACATGAAAATATGGTGAGTTATCAAGATTTCACACCAATTTCAGGGTATTAGTCAAGAGTGCGTGACTTTTGTTCCTGTTTTCTCATTTCTGATTATTGCCTGCAGCTGATTGGTTCATGGATCCTGCCTAGGCAAAATGATGCAGTTGTGTTCCAAACATTTCAATCAGTCGTTCCCCTTCCCGACTTCAGCTGCCTGTCAGAGAGTGGATTAGAGAGAGAAAGATATGGGGTGGCATTGGCAGCAGGCTCTAAGCATGTGCCTACCCTGAAGGAATTTTACTCATTGATCCATTCCTCCATTATTGCCCAGCGCCTCAAAGGTCAACGCTCGCATGCAGTGTTCTGTGAAATGGGACAGTTTTCAGGAAAGTCTTCTTCCCTCAGAGTTCCCAAAAGAGCCTCATGTTCAAATTAGATGTCACCAGTCTCTAAGTATAGCTCTGGAACCCCTGTGAAATCAGACAGTGGAACGAGTCATTGTCCCCGCCCCTTGGCTCTAGATCTGTTGACAGGAAAACCAACCTTAGATTTTGGCTCTGACAAAAACAATTTGGCCTTTTTTGAATTTATTTCCACTTTCTCTTTTCTTTCTTAAACTCAGAATTTACCTTGCAGCAAAGACAATAAAATTAAAAACTAATGCCATTAGCCCCTTTCACAAAATGTGGGGCGATTGCTGGTCCTGAGGTGGAAGAAGACACATCGTTGGACACTGGCCTTCATCCCATCCTCTTTTAACCCCTTTCTCTGCTATTGCTTCCCAGGTTTATTTTGTGTTACTTCATATGGGACATCAGCTACTTCATGCAGAATGCATACTGCGTGTTTTGTGCAGGATTTAGTGGCTGTCCATACTTAGTGTGGTCATCAAGTGAGTGATCGTCTGCTTCTAAATATGCGCCACGTGTTTCTATGTAAAGCAATGTGCTTTCGTTCTATGGGTTTTCTGCATGGCAAAACAAAGAGTAACTCAGCACTGTGAAACTGCCTTAGAAACCTTATCAGACATCCGGGTGTGCCCCACAGAAGGGAGAAGGGATCTTTTTCTTCGGGCTGTTGTGTGGCCTGACTTTTCTTGGTGTTGGAAGGCAGGGAGCAATTACATTGGAAACAGAGGCAGAGTTGGGGGTATGCTCTCTCCTTCCAGATACCATGCAGGCCTAGGGTATTGGGAGCCTTATCTCTAAGTTCAGGGTCTCTTGTGTGGGCCTCCGAAGGTCAGGACTTCTAAGTAACTGCCAAAGTTGCTGCTACAACTTCCTTGTATATCTACCTATTGGAGTTCCTGGTCCTTAGTATTGGACAGTGTTACCTTTATAAGGCTGGGGTTTCTGAAACCCTTGGTCCCTGAGGCCTGGCAAGTCTCCTAATCTATTCCAGTGACCAGAGCTGCCTGTGACCACTTCTTAATACCCTTATGACCACAAGAAATGACACTTTAGTGAAGTCATATCAAAGTACACACAGTGTGTTTTTAAAGAGCCGTGTGAGCATTCCTGGTTGTGTTTTATATGTGTCCACATAACGGGCTAGCTCCATGCTGTTAGGACCAGGATCCTGGGTCTGAAATACAGCTTTTGTGACTGAGGTTTGTACAGATGATTGCAGTGTCGAGCGGTGGGGTCTTCTAGACACTTGCCTCTTATACACCTACATGTTGGAAGCCCTGAGTCCTGGCTATGAGTCAGTAAGAGAGTTTAGGGCTGGTTGCCTACCATTTACTTTTCTCTGTAGGTTGCTTTTGAATAAACTGACATTCAAATACATGGCAACCAAAATGCAGAAGCCAAATCAGTTACATATAACTTAGATCACCATTTTTTCTGAGTATGGATCCATATGGGAAACAATAATGCAAAATCGTGAACATCTATAAAACTGACTGCTTCATATAATGGGAGACTTAGGGGAACTTCAGGATTGTTAGATCTAGAAGTTGCTCAAGAGAAAATCAAACAGTAAGGGAGGTCAGACAGAATGTCTACAAATGTGGTACAAGGCCAAAGTTATTAACCACTCTTATGTGGAGCCCAGGTTGGGGTAAAACAGAGAACAGAGCAAGAGAAAAAAAAAAAAAGCTCTTATCAGTTGGGAGGAATGGATGATGGGGTCGCTGGGGATAAGCAAGGGGGACAGAAAGGGGTGAGAGAGAACTATGGTTGGAACGCATTATAAAGAAAAAAAAAAGAAAAGAATTATGTTCTGTGGTGAAACCCATTCTCAATGCGCCATTTAAGAGCGCATTTTAAGGGTACCCTTAAAAGTTAGAGGAGTTATGCCATCACTTAAGGAGGCTTAGGATATACTCTTTTCACAGAGATATCCTCAAAGTGCAAACTGAGTTTTAAAATATAAGAGTGACCGGTCAGATGTCATACAACCTATTAAAGCTAACAGTGTTTTGTTGTTGTTGTTGTTTTCAGAGGAGAACAATATTCTCAGGAATGAATGTTTCATAGAATCCATGGAGTTGAATTTTAAATAAAAACTGAATAGAGGTGTTTCTTCTAACATAATCATGACGTGCAATTAAATGACATATAGAAACTGAATGCAGGGTGAACATGATGGGAGATTTAGAGTGTCAATAACTTTAAAAGTTATAGACGAGATATGCTCTTTCCAAAGACATGGAATATCTTAGTAGAGAAATAGAAACTTCAGCAGAAAAACTTCAACTCACTTGGAACAATCCAGAAAAAAATGTATAGTTTCTAAAAGGAATATCATGTGTATATGTTTATGTATACACACATAAAGAGCATGTTTATACATATTTATACTTTCTGTATCTATATATCTT
This sequence comes from Alexandromys fortis, assembly GCF_014885135.2. Lineage (NCBI taxonomy): Eukaryota > Metazoa > Chordata > Mammalia > Rodentia > Cricetidae > Alexandromys > Alexandromys fortis. The sequence goes on along the minus strand of NW_026067911.1, from coordinate 8,399,665 downwards.
TTAGTTTAAGTGAATAATGAGTATAACAGAAAAACGAGAGCCAGTAAGCTTTAATATAAATAGAAATTATTCAGCCTTAAGATACAAGAGAGAAAAATTATAGAAATAATTGGGGCCTCAGAGGACTAAGGACAGATGTGAACTATCTTTTACAATTGATCAGAGCCCTGTAAGGACATAATGACATAATAAAGAAGATGACTGGAAAACATATAATAACCAAATTACAGCCCCAAATAATGATTAATAGCCACTCTACAGTGGGCACCATTATGTGGTCTGGGGTTTCTGTCCTGCCCAGTTTATGCAGTCATTAAATTCCAAAGAATATCACACAGAGGTCTACATAAGTTATAAACTGATTGGCCCCTTAGCTCAGGCTTCTTGTTAGCTCTTATAACTTATATTAGCCCATTATTCTAGTATATGTTAGCCACATGGCTTGGTACCTCTTTCAATGGGGCAGCTCATATCTTCCTTCTTTGGTGTCCGGACAGGACTAGGGAGGAATGGGCTTCCTCCTTTCCAGAATTCTTCTGTTCTCATTAACCTACCTCTACTTGCTGTCTGGTTGTCCCACCTATAATTCCTGCCTGGCTACTGGACAATCAGCGTTTATTTAAAACATAATTGACAGAATACAGAATTGTCCTGCACCATATACCAATGCTAAAAACCAAGAAGAAATTAGAGAATTTTGTTCAAGAAAAAAAATATTGCACATTCAGGGGAAGCATGTTACAGATGACCATCAATTTCTCATCTGAAATCATGAATGTGCGGAGCAACAGGAGACTATTTGTAGAGTCTCAGCATAGTCCACTACCTACAATTCAATTTCCAGTTTAAATATCTTTCAGAAATAAAAAAATGAGGGTATTTGCGTCCTTTGTGTAAATGAGAAAATAGATTGCCAGTATGTTTGCTCTCCTGTCAATGCTGAGGAATGTTCTTTGGGCGGAAGGCAGCAGTGTCAGATGGAAACATGATTCTGTAAGGAGGAATGAAGGTATAAGAAATGGTGAAAATATAAAGGGAGGTAGAACAGGGGAGGAAGGTCAATGACAAGGGTGTTCTTGTGCTTTCTGTAAAAGACATTGAGTGCTTAAAACAAGAGACCATTGTTGGTTCTGCGTGTCACGAGTTGAACACTAACCTAAAGACAGTAGTGCTGCTATGGTCCGTGTTAAACTGATGGCAGCAGGTATAATAGCTATCACACTATGAAAAACTATACACAATCTCTACACAGATACCAGAACATGGTGAAACAGGACACACATGCGCAACAAGGATTAGATTAGACTCTCGTCCTATCTTCACCCTCCAACGTTAATGGATGTATGAAGAACAGGGTCTTCACTCTCTGTGCTACATAAAATTGCTTTCGAGTTTTGGGAATTCACGATTTCAAAATGAAAAAAAATTATCTTAAATTATTTTTCCTTGAAGTTATTCTCTCTGACAAAATTTTAACTGGAGCAGTAAGGCGATTCAACATTGACTTAAATCTACGTGACCCAGTTCCCAGAAAACAACCTCCCATTAGCCCTAAACTTTCATGAGAAAGCGTGCTTGGTGGTAGACAGAAGAAAGGAGAACGCATTTGTGACAGGGCTATATTTATTTCTATTCTACAGATGAAATCAAGAATGAACGTATTTGAGGACATCATGCCAACTTCCAGAGAAGCTGCTCTTTCCATAGCCCACTTACCCCTGGTTTCCTAAAGACCCAGAGTAAACAACCAGCCGTGCCTGAGGCTTCTCTGATTAAGGCAAGGTCCCTCGCTTGGCAGTCTATCATCTGAATCTCAAAGTTTGAGTGCAGGCTGAAGTTTCTTTTTCTTTAAAACATCGCCGGCTCTTAAAAAGTAGTCTGAGTAGCTGGCATTCAGATACAAAATTCGCTGGGCAGAGATCAGGAGCACACGGGTCCTGTGGCAGGCATGGAGAGGGTGGCTGCCAGGTCTTTGAACTGCAAAAATAAATAGAGAATAGAAGTGTATTGTATTGGCCCAGCCCGGGGCTGGGCCATCTGTCTTGGAGCATGCTCTGGCGTGAGTGTTTGAGTTGGATCTCTTCCATCACATGTGGTGGCTGCGTGAGCGAGAAGACAGAGAGAGAGAGTCGTGTTAGGTGGTATATTTAATAGTATGTTGGCTTTGTGGGGCTCGGGGAGCGGCTGCTTCTGTGTTTCTCTTCTCAGCCAGAGTTTACCTACGTCTTTAAGCGTGCAGCAAGGGGCGCCTGCTTCCGAACACCGGGCTCCATTCACGCACTCTTGCTACTGTTTTTAAAAAGAACTGTACGTGGAGCCTAGAGATGCATGGATACCACCTAATTTAGAGACCTGCCCGTGGTAGCCCATGGGCCAGGGCTTTTCCGATCAGCCGGCTCAGCTCACGGCACCATTTCACTTCTGGCCTGCGAGTTGGATGGATTTTGTGGTAAATGTAGGTTTGTTGTTTTTGGCTAAATTACCTTCTTGTCTGTCTTTTCAAGGCCAATATAAGACAAAGTAAAACAGTGTTCAGTCTCTCCACCTTTGAATGCATCCAAGTTTTTTCTTCAGTAAGAATGGAGAACGTTTCCTTACTCATACTGGGCTCATAATAGAAACTTGATTAAAACAGAATACCTGTGGCTGGGAAGAGCCTGGTTCTCTGCTGTTGTGTGTTAGAGGGAAGTCTGTTTTCACAGCTGAATTATCTCACTCTCGAATCAGGGAGAGTATTAACAAAACCAAAATATGAAATCTTTAAGAGATGTTAAAGAAAAAAAAAAGGAAAACCTAGCTTTTCTGTTAAGTTCTGTGTTGCTGGCAACACTGTTCCCCAAGAGCAGGCAGCACATACTTTGCAGCCTGCATGAAAGGGCATGAAATAAATATGTCAAGGCTTTCCGTGGAAATGCGTTTACGTAGATTGCCAGTGAATGAAGCTGACAGATTTGCCCAGACAGATGGGACGATAAATGTGCAAGCAAAATTATGGAAAAATTATAGCTTAAAGGGCTACACATCGCAGATAAGTGCATGTAAGTATGTATCTATGTAATATCTACATGTCTACCCATCCACCTATGTATATCATATCTTTCTATCTATCATCTATTTATCATATTTATCTATCATCTATCTATCTATCTATCTATCTATCTATCTATCTATCTATCTATCTAGTATCTATCCACTGATGCATGCATCTATGTATTAAAGTTGGCCTTAGTAGAACCTTGAGTTTCATGCAGTTTTTAAAATACAGTAACTCAGGTTGGAGAGATTGCTTGGTACTTAAGAGAACTGGCTGCCCTTAGAGATCCTGGGTTCAATTCCCAGCACAAAAATCTTTAATTTCAATAACAAGGAATCCTGTGCGCTTCCCTGGTCTCTGGAGGCACCCGGCACACAAATATACATGCAAGGAAGGATATATTCCCAAAGTCATTGTTTAACTTGGCTTTAAAAAAATACCATTGTTTTTGAAGTCATGTAAAACAAACCATATAGTTTATTTAGCATGATGCCTAATTTTGGTAACTTTTAATTATGACTTTGACTCCTACTATAATATATAAAATTCTATTAATTTATACCTTTTGGCTTTTCTTCTCATCTACACATCCCTACTTTGGACCCAGTCTTTTCATCTTCCCTATTTGTCCTCACCAATACCGTTTTTATTCTCACTCAGTAGTGGATAACAGAGACTGAAGATGGCCATGGCCATGACTATGGCAGTATTTCTAAACAAAGTCCCCCAAACACCACTCTCTAAAGTTTTATTTCACCAGTGGTTGTCAGGAACACATTTCCCAACATCCTCAGAAATTCACTTCAGCATTTGTCAGCTTCGGCTTCTAGATTTGAAGTTTCCATGCACTCATTGAAAATGCTAAGAATGTAAACTGCTGGATGTCAGTCACCTCTACCCAGTGTCCATCAGGTCTACAGGAAGCACTGAAGGAATGTTCTCTACAAAACAGAGGTGAGCTTTTCCATTAACCCCAAAAATCTTTGTGGCTTTCCAGTCATCCAACTTGGGCATCTAGCTCATGGGCTGACTTTAAGAACTATGACAGGATTAATTTTGTTCAAATACATTCTACAGCAAAGTCATTTGAAAAAGATAAAAGAAACATTGCTTGGGATTCCTGAACTCTGGGTTAGTAGATATAACAGGCTGCTGTATCAAAAGGCTTCACAACTTCAAAAGGGGTAAAAAAAAAAAAGAGATTACCTGGTGGTTTCTGAGTGTAGACACATGCTCTTTCTTTGGTTGATTTTCTAATTAATTGGGGAATTTTTCAAATCTCTTTGAGCATGGGTCAACTTGAGTACGCCTTTTTGGGGGGAATGAAAACAATTTCTGTCCCATGAAAAGGGTGACTTCAAAGGTTGTGCTTTATAGCCCTGTCAGATATTAATCATTATTTATCTACTCAATGATATTGCCACAGACTTTCCTTCTTTCATTTTCCAACCCTTATTTATTTACTTATAAAGATGCTGAGGATCAAACCCAGGGACGCTTGCATGCAAGGCAAACATTCTATCTATGAGCCAATATAGAATCTGCCTTCAATTCTTGGCACATGATGGAATGTTACTATCTTTGATCTACATTTCCAAACCCCCTTTCCGTATGCATTTATTTTGCAGAGGTGGTATCGCTATAGGGTCAGATTCACCTCAAACTCAAGATTGGCCTGCTTGCTTCTACTTTGTTAAGTTCTGAGATTCCAGGAATAAGGTCCCATGCCTGGATCACCTTTTTATTTTTTTGTCTATAATTACTATATCTCTCATATATTATTTGAGTCAGTTTTATTTTATAAGAGCATTTATATTTCATTGTATGTGTCTGTATGTGGGTTTGGGCACATGTATGTGGGTTTGGGCACATGTATGTAGGCACTCAGAGAAGTCAGAAGAGAATGTCAGATCCCCTGGAATTGGAGTTGCAGATGTGATGTGGGATTTCCCTCTGATGCTGTGATTACCATTAATGAATTAAAAAAAAAAAAAACTGCTTTGGACCTATAGCAGGCCAGAACTTCAGTAGGCAGGGGAAACTAAATTGAATGCTGGGAGAAAGGAGGCAGAGTCAAGAAGAAGCCATGGAGCTGCAGCCAAAGACAGACATGCTGAAACTTTGCTGGTAGGCCATGACCTTGTGGTGATGCACAGGTTAATGAAGATGGGTTAAATTAAGATGTAAGAGTTAGCCAATAAGAAGCTAGTGCTAATGGGCCAAGCAGTGATTTAAATAATATAGTTTCTGTGTGATTATTTCAGGGCTAAGTAGCCAGGAACTGACTAGTGGCCTTCTTACTTCACAGATATTTATAGTGGCCAAGTGAGTACTGTCTACTGAACTCGTGTCCTCTGCAAAAGCAATAAATAACCTTAATGACTGAACCATTTCTCCATTCCCTCTTTGAAATATTTTTAACAATCACTAGTTTCACTAAGTCACTAATAACACTAACCAGATAAGTAAAACTCTCTGACACTTACTTTATGTGGATTGAGAGTTTTTATTTCATCTTTTTGCAAAGTCTACTTATTCCTGAGCGAAAGAATGTGTAATAGCCTGGATGTTAAAATCATTAAGGGTTCAAGGGAGCTGAAGGCTCTTTACTAAGGTAATAATGACCCTTCTCACGTTTTTTAATAACAGTTGATTTCATTCCATAACATACACACAGTCTTAAATTGAAAACTACTTTTAACTAGCAAAAATAAACTGGTCTGCGTAACACATATGCACTGACTGCCATTCTTGTAGTGTCCCCAATAATAACTGTACAGTGTTGAGATCATGCTGGAAATCACTTCCACCAAGAAATGCTTCTAGGTTCAGTATAGTCAAAATACATTATTTCATCAAGCACACAAGAATATATTAATAATGACAAAACCTTTTGTTTCCAAAATTATCAGAAAGAATGTACAGTTTCCATTAGGCTACCTTAACCAGTGGTCATTTTGTCTCTTCTCTTTGCCTCAGTTTCCTGAACCCTAAGATGAGACCCACAAGAGGAGCTCTAAGGTCCATTTTCATGTGCTGATGCCCATGTTCACTGGAGTTTTTGGAAGACAGGATTGTGTGACATCATCACTCTTATGCTGATAAAGCTCAGGAAATACTCTTGTTCATTAAGCTGGTCAGGGGAGGGGCTTCCTGTGTGTGATTGAAAGGGATCCTTCCATCAAAACTCAGTTTTGTATAGAAATTTCCCCTGTCAAACTTTCCATGCTAAGTTGCAATCAAGTTATGAAAAGAATTCCAGGGGTAAAGGCTTCTGAGTGGTCACCCATTTTGGAGTGGGGTTTGCCAGTGATGTCCCTGACTTTGAGTCATCCAAGATCCTGTATGTATGTGTCCCTTCACTCAGATTCTGAACGTAACCCCAAGTAATTCATCAATGGAACTGTTACTTTTGATCTGTCATTGGTTTCTCATTAACCTGATCCTTCCATTGGAATCCTTAGCTAGTTAAGCTACTGAAAGCCATCTGATTCTCAATCATGCCCTGAGCACTTATTATCCAAGGAGCTACAAAAGATGAAGCTTTGGACATCAGCCTCCCTGAAAATATTCCCTTTAATCATTATGACATCTTATAAACGCTTCTTTTGGGTAATGAATCTTAATTGATTTTCAGTTTTAGAACAGATGCATGTTTGATGAGCAGAGATGATAAAATAATAACTATTTACAAAACCCACAGAGTCATTCAAGAATTATTTCAAATGTGGGGCTACATGTTCTCATTCTTAATTAGTTAAGAAAATGTTATCTCCATTAAGTCAATTTTCTTTATTCAGAAAAAAATTCAACTTTTTTTTAGACTAACACCTAGCTAAGATAAAAAAAAAAAAAGGTGATAATAAGAGCAATAGAATTCTTTGTGTATATATTATTTGGGTTGTTTCCTGAAATGAGTCATGATAATATATGCATTAAAAATTGTAAAAGGGTTCACGTAACCATAATGACATATGCAAGCAATAATGATTTCGGGGTGGGGTTAGTAGATACATGAGGGATGTCCATGGTTTTCCTTACTGCAATCCACTTATCCAAAATTTGCCCTCATAAGATAATGTAGAGTATGGTTCACCACATTGGAGGCTGGACATTGCCACCACTCTGGACAGAACATAAAAACCCAGAGTCCTTCCTTCCCTCAGCACACCAAGCCAGGAGCACAGCTAATGCGGACCCTATACCTTCCACCTCAATGTCTTGATGAGACGGTTGTTAATGAAAATGTGGTTTTGAAATTCACGCAGTGAAAATGTACATGGGAGTTAAGGATCATCTGTAGGCTACCTCCAAGGAGTGCTGACTGGGGAGGAACTGCCTAGAAGACTGCTTCAAGTGCAGATGCTCTGCTTTCTGAAGCCCTGAGGTGGTAGCCAGGAGTGGTACTTTAACCAAGTCTATGACAGGGAAGCTTACAAAAACAGCACTTGTAAAAGCTTCCTTACACGTTACCCACTCCATTGCACAGATCAGGGAAATACAAAGTCAACATTCTATTTAGGCCGGCACAAGCAAATAATCTGGATACAAAATGTCTTCTTTTCGATGACACACAGAAAAGTATAATCTAAATTTATGGACTTTCATCAGCTTATTTGATTCTTTACAAAGTGTAATTTTATAAGGGTCCATGAGTTTGTTTATTAATGTAGAAGTACCTGCATTAGTCAAATAAATGTACTTAAACCTGTGACTGTATACACATAAACACACACACACACACACACACACACCACACCACAGCACTATTCACAGAGTGGTCAATTGTAATTTAAATTTCAATGACTTTTAAATTGTGCTCTGGAGGAGATGATGATGCAGGAAAGCTGAGTTTGAGGATTAAACTTCAGGTGGTCACTTTAATTAATTTTGGACTAAGCAACTTGCACCTGCACTCATGTGCCCTAAAGCACTGACGGAAGCACCCCACCATATAGCTGCAAGAGAAAGACTGCAGGCAGCAAGAGTGCATCCAGCCAGGAACGTGTCACAAACAACATGGCTTCAGAGTGGGTATATTTTTTCCCTCCAACATTTCAAATTGAAGGGCTTAGGTTCTTTGAGTAACATTGCAGTGTTCATACCTCTGAATCTGCCAAGAGTTACAATTGAGAATATATTTTAATCATCGACCAAAAACGGGAATGCATTTGGTACGGCTTATCTTAAAATATAAACTAAGTTATGACCTAGGAAATGGAAAATGCATTTTTTAAAGGCTTAGGCTTCTTTGTGCTTAAGGTTTTTTGGGGGAAATCATCCAAACTCAGTCATATTTCTAGATCCGGGCCTGGGATGGAATGTTGGGCCTCTTGACATTCTGATTCATGCAGATTTCTTCTCAACTAAAGTGAATTCTTTATTCTGTCATAGTAGAAAAACAAGAGGTACAGCATTGCATTTTTCAATTTAATTTTTTTTTGATAATTTCTTATACAAATACTGTATTTACATCATTTCTGTGCATTCCTCTTGCCTCTCTAATTCTTCTCATTCCCTAACAGCTCCCTACAAACTTCATGACCTCTTCTTTATTAAATATAGTTTTACACACACACACACACACACACACACACACACACACACACACACACATTCCTGAGTCTTTTTAGTGTTGCTCGGATGTATATGTGTTTAGGGATGATCAAGTGGTACCGGATAGCCTATGAGGGGATTCCTCCCTGGAGAAGAGTGATTCTCCCCCTCAGCATCCAACAACTGCATATAGTTCTTCATCTAAGGGTGGAGTCTTGTAAAATTTCCCTCCTCTATGTTGTCATGTCTACTGCTGCTGCCATTTTGTTGGTCTTGCTTAAGTGACCATGATGTTGGGATCTCACAGGTGCAGCTTCCCTGTTATGTCTAGACATTAGGTAGCCACAGTGGGCCTCTGATCTTTGATACTTTTATCTTGTCTTCTGCTATATTATTTAAATCTTAGCCTCAATGATTTCATTGTAGATGTACCAGTTAGAACTATTTACCCCACAGGCATTATTCTCTGAATTTTGTCAATATGTGTAGTAGTCTCTACTGGAAAAACAATAATAGAAACAAACAAAAAACTCTTATTTTATGAGAAGTGAGAGCTACCTGTGCACATAAGTGTATATGAGTATTTAGAATAAAGAAAGAAAATTTTCTTGACTTAGGAAAAATGTCAGAGTATGTTATCCTCTAGAGTCTATGAGTTCTCCAGTCACTGGACTTGGTTTACAGTACCAGGCATAAATTCCCTCCTACTGAACAGGCCTTAAATCAGATTAAACAGCTGTTGGTTACACCAAGACTAAGGTGCCACTATTACACCATTGGAGATGTCTTACTAGAGTGGTCATTGTCATGATTCATAAGTGCCACAGCTGGGTAGGAATATTGATTACTCTCTTTTTACCTTATTGTTTGCAGTTTGGGTTTAGTGGTTATTGTTTTTCTTAAAAAGTAGTAGTGTTTCTTTTTAGCCCATAGTATACTAAACACACTCCTCTGTGTTGTTATTTTTGGACAACGTTCTTATTGGATTGATCATTATTTTTACAGAAACAAACAGTAAAATACAATATTACCTTGCTTATTATTTAGTAAGACATTTTGAATTATTAACAACTGATTTCAAATGATAACTTTTCATGAATACATGAAATTTTTATTGATACCTAAAGTTTATTCTGTTTATTCTCTCTGTTAATGCATTTAGTTTCATGGAGTTTTTAATTTTATTTTTAAGGGAGTCTTTTTCCCTTTTTTATGACTACTGGAACTATGCCTCTTAAATTTAAACCCCCACAAATGGCCATCAGCATGTTCCCATAGCCATCTAGAACCTAAAAGTTAAAGCTGGATGGTGTAAAGTGGTGGTCATAAGAGTGTTTATAATTATGTATTTTATGATACTGTAAACCTTCTTTTAGCATTTTGTGTGTTTTTTTAAAGCTAGACATTTTCTTTATAAAATTGAATTAGATGTATATGCAAGCTGAATTCTACCGGACAAAAAGAGAGAGTGGAATATGTGATAATCTTTGTTTGGCATATACCGGGGGTGGCTGGCAAACCATCTGCATGCAGCCTCTGTGGGAATGAAAAGCAGGTTGGACTGAAGATACACACTTGCAGAAGCTCCATGGACAGGGGGCTCTGTGCCCTGTGGCTACTTCTGCTGTCTCTATGGCGGTTCTGGGGTTCTTCACCCACTAGGGCATATCACGTTGGCTCTTCCATAGCATGGCTTTTACTCTCTCATTTTTTTTAATATAATTTTTTATTGAAAAAAAATTTCCGCCTCCTCCCCGCCTCCCATTTCCCTCCCCGTCTCCCTTTCCCCCTCCTCCTCCCACTCTACTCCCCCTCCCCCCCACTCCACTCCCCATTCCTCTCCAGTCTGAAGGGCAGTCAGGGTTCCCTGCCCTGTGGAAAAATCCAAAGTCCTCCCCGCTCCATCCTGGTCTAGGGAGGTGAACATCCAAACTGGCTAGGCTCCCACAAAGCCAGAACATGAAGTAGGATCAAAACCCAGTGCCATTGTCCTTGGCTTCTCAGCAGCCCTCATTGTCCGCCATATTCAGAGTCCGGTTTTATCCCATGCTTTTTCAGTCGCAGTCCAGCTGGCCTTGGTGAGCTCACAATAGATCAGCCCCACTGTCTCCGTGGGTGGGTGCACCCCTCGTGGTCCTGACTTCTTTGCTCATATTTTCCCTCCTTCTGCTCCTCCTTGGGACATTGGGAGCTCAGTCCGGTGCTCCAGTGTGGGTCTCTGTCTCTATCTCCATCCATCTCCAGATGAAGGTTCTATGGTGATATGCAAGATATTCATCAGTATGGCTATAGGATAGGGTCATTTCAGGTTCTCTGTCCTCAGCTGCCCCAGGAACTAACTGGGGACATCGCCCTGGGCACCTGGGAGCACCAAATCTCTTGCCAACCCTAAGATGGCTCCCTTAATTAAGATGTGTGCTTCCCTGCTCCCCTATCCGACCTTCCTTTATCCCAAACATCCCGTTTCCCAAGTTCCCCCCAACCTCCCCTTCTCACTTTTCTCTCCCCATCTCCCCTTACCTCCCTTCCCCCCCTCCCCCAAGATCCCATTTTTTGCCCGGCAATCTTGTCTACTTCCCATAATCAGGAGGATAGCTATATGTTTTTCTTTGGGATCACCTTCTTATTTAGCTTCTTTAGGAGATCAAATTATAGACTCACTGACCTTTATTTATCTCTAGAAACCAATTATGAGTGAGTACATCCCAAGTTCATCTTTTTGGGTCTGGGTTACCTCACTCAGGATAGTGTGTTCTATTTCCATCCATTTGCATGCAAAATTCGAGAAGTCATTGTTTTTTACCGCTGAGTAGTATTCTAATGTGTATATATTCCACACTTTCTTCATCCATTCTTCCATTGAAGGACATCTAGGTTGTTTCCAGGTTCTGGCTATTACAAATAATGCTGCTATGAACATAGTTGAACAAATGCCCCTGTCATATGATCGGGCATCTCTTGGGTATATTCCCAAGAGTGGCATTGCTGGGTCCAGGGGTAGGTTGATCCCGAATTTCCTGAGAAACCGCCACACTGCTTTCCAAAGTGGTTGCACAAGTTTGCATTCCCACCAGCAATGGATGAGGGTACCCCTTTCTCCACAACCTCTCCAGCAAAGGCTATCATTGGTGTTTTTGATTTTAGCCATTCTGACAGGTGTAAGATGATATCTCAAAGTTGTTTTGATTTGCATTTCCCTGATCGCTAAGGAGGTTGAGCATAACCTTAAGTGTCTTTTAACCATTTGAACTTCTTCTGTTGAGAATTCTCTGTTCAGATCAGTGCCCCATTTTTTAATTGGGTTAATTAGCATTTTAAAGTCTAGTTTCTTGAGTTCTTTTTTTTAAATATAATTTTTTATTGAAAAAAAAAATTCTGCCTCCTCCCCGCCTCCCAATATCTATGCCCCTAATATAAAAGCACCCACATACTTACTCTCTCATTTTATAGGGTCTTTGGAAAGTCATAATTTTGAGTTAACATTCAATTTTCTCAAATGTAAGTATTTATTAAAATTAAAGTTCCAGCTTCATGAAACAGGCAGCCTCACCTCCCTGCAAAAACGCATACTGTTCACTTGTTCCTAGAGATAATTGCTTTTATTTACATTATTTTTTCATTTAATATTTACATATGTAGAGTTATGATTCTTGGTGGCCTTTCTCTCTGGTTAGGTCAGTAGCCCACATTATGAAGACATGCCAATTTGAGTGCTGTGGAGTGTGACTGCTTCTGCTTTTTTTATTTTGTTGTTGTTGTTCTTCTTTTGTTGTTGCTGCAGCTGGTTTCCTCTTAAAATATTTTATTTTAGTGTATGTGTGTGCATGTGTGTGTGTATATTCATATGGGCATGCTTGTGAAGTTGAACTTCTAGGTGCATTCCCTGAAGACTTAGGGTAAGGCACCATGTCATCTCTGTGAAAGGATAGGTACTAAGTTAACAGAGTTACTTTAGACAAGTCAACATCCTGGAACAGATGGAAGATTAAAGATGACAGATACAATTAAAACATAAGCCCAAGTAGCTGTGTCACATAAGCTCAGACAACCTGTGGTCACATATGTGATTGTGACAACCCACTGGCTTTAGTCTGTAGAAAGCTTAGAGCAATCGTTCTCCCTCAGAGAGACAAGCCATATGTCCTTTGATAGCCCAATTCCTGTATCATTTTGATCCTGTAATACCTTGAGGAATGGACTTTTTGCAAGAGTGAGCAGCTGGGCAGGCCTGATATTTTCTTTCACCTCTGAAGAGTAAGTAAGAATGATTATCTCATGAGCAACCATTGTTCAGACAAGAACAAAGGTGAGGGTGAAAACAAATTTTTTACTACCTAGGGAAGAGCAGCCAGCAGCCAGCCAGTGAGAACACAGTCCATCAGAAGACAAGGTATGAAAGGATGAATGGGTCTTCCCATATAGACCCAGACACTCAAGAGGCCCACAGGCCTCTCTTTAGACAGAGCTGCTTGTTGAGTTTCAAACCTGCCTGCCGGCTGAGTTCTAACTTAGAATGTCACCTGTGTTGGTATCCAGGGTGCTCCAATGCCCCTGCTAGTTGGGCCTGCCGGCTTTGATGCCTTACGCAGCAAGAGCAGCTTTCATCCCTGTCTTTGCCCTCTTCCCCATGGCTTCCGTGGTGAGGTCTATGACTTGCCTGCTATGCTCTTTTCTCTCCATAACTTCAAATGGTTATTCTGGAGTTTTCCTGCCTGTCCATTTTTATAGTGTTTTTCCTAAGAGACCATGAACCAGCAAAGGGGACCCTGTGTCCCCTGGTGACAGTCTGTACAGGTTCTCTCGACAATGAGGCAGGTGAAAAGAACACAAATGTCCACTGTGGTGTGGGTGGGAGATGGAACTGTGCAATTTCTCAACACTGTCTTCTCTCTAGGAGTTTCTGTTTCAGACAAAGAGAGAAAAATCTCAATGATGTTACAAAGTTTACAAGTGATTTAGTAAGAAATAATACGTCAAGGAGGAGGAGTAGGGAGTATTCATGGGAAAGAGACCTAGGTCCTGTGGGGGTAGGGAAGGCTGAAACTGACCTTACAGTGTCAGTAAGTGCTCAGAAAACACACTAGGTCACTGGTATTGATTCCTAAAAGCTGTAAAAAAAGCAATTTTTGAGTCTCCAGTGAGTGTCTATTTCTAGATTTATTAACAAACATAGAATTTTTCAACAGACTAAGAGTGTTATGTTTCTATTAATTTATAAAGCAAATTTAAGAAAAAAATGTAAGAAATAAATGTTATTTGTCATTGTATTATGGAAATATATTTCTATAACATAAATATATTCCTATAAATAAAATAGTAATAGTTTACTTTAATGATATAATTTAACATAAATCCAGGAAGGAAGTTCACCAAACTTTTCATTTTCTTTGTTTCCACTGAAGGGATTCATTATTTTGCTCAAAATGTTCATATATGCATATATATACACATATATTTAAATTTGAATATGTATAATGTCCATATATATGTATATGTGTGTAATGCATATATGCAAGTGTTTGTATATGTTTATGTGTGTATATGCACGTATGCATATTTGTGTGTATGAGGGTATATTCATGCATGTGTGTATATGTGCATATGCATGTGGTATATATGTATATATCCATATATACACATCTATATGCACATATACCTGTAAACATTATATATGCATGCATATGTAGACCTATATGTGAATGTGTGTATATGCACATTTATTTAAATTTCTTCACTCATTTGATTTCTGCTCTAAACATACGGATTTTTTTCACTGTCTTCATTGAGAATTCCCCAGATATCTGTCAGTCAGCAAGAGGACCGCAGACCGACACTACACCTTCCCCATACCGAGTTGCTTGGACTTTAGTACTTAACACTTTGTCACACTGCTTATGTACTTTCAGATCTGGAATTCCAGGGAGAATTTAGTGTGTGTCAAAGGCCAAAGGAGAATTGCAAAGAAAGTAATGAACAGTTTCTGACCTGGAATCGGTCAACAAAAGCCAGCACAGAAACCATTAATATGAATTGAGGATTTTCGGTGTGAACGTTCCAAAAATCAAGTCTGATTTCTAACTCAGGAGACCAGGCTATTTACAAGGAGATATGGCATGAATAGTACATTGTCGGCAGGAAAAAATGCTACCTGGTAATACACCCATGCATACATATAAACATACACTTATACATACATATATACATATACACACATGTGTACTTAATATATTTCATTTTACAACATACATTGCTATAAAAAGAAAGTCCTATTGTGATTGCAAGCAAAATTAAGACCCCCTGAATAGGCTCTGATGTTAGTGAAGCGGGTCATAATAGGCAGCCTTCAGACACCAACGCTGCTACCACTGCAGCGAATCTGAACTTGCAGCAAATGTACACTCAAGAGCACTGGTCCCACCCTGGCTTGTTTATTGTCAAGGAGTTGAGTTGCTGATGAGCGCTGGCAAAGCCTGGAGTATGCTGGAACGCAGCACAGCTGAGGCTTGGGTCAGACTTTCCCTTTCTGAACACTCTAATCCCTTCAATATTGCAGTAAATATGTTTTCAATATTTATCTGGATAAAAACTGTGCCGAATGCTGCAATGGCTTAATTCTGACATTTGTCACTCAGGAAATCTGGAGAAGGCAGAATGTGACCGCCTTTTGTGGAAACCTAACGCGGGCCTTTCTCTCGCATTCTGCTGGAACGTGGAGCAAGAGGTGAGTAGGGACCTCAGCGTGCTGCCCCTAGACCTGAGCCTTCCTGCTCTTCTGAAATGACTGGACTGACCTCTTGCTGGCTAAGGAACTTCACGCTCCTACAGGCCCCATGGGCATACAGCACATAGTAGAGGATAATAAATGGTTTTGGGACTAACAGTGCACTATTCAGTCCAAATCCCCAACAAGCCAGGAATTGATATAATTTATTATCATGTCACATATCTTTTTATGAGGTTCCCTGTGTAATTCTAGAAACTTCTGTCAAATGTTCTCTTAGATAGTACTTTCAGGGAGTCACAGAACTTGGAAGAAAGATTTTTAGGTTATTATCCCAGATTTGAAATTAAAATATAGAAAGAGAAAGCTCTGTCATCTCTCAAAATGTCAAGTAGACACAAATTTCTCTAGAATAACAAGTGTATTAGCTGCTAGCTGTGAAATCACAGTGTCACATGACCTTTGCTTTAGATTTGTTTAGTTCTTATTTATATTAGCCTTTCTTTGTGTGTGTGTGTGGGGGGGGGGTGAGCCACGTGTGTACAGTGACTGCTAAGGCCCAGGAACTCTATGTCAGAGTGATTGTGAGCCACCCTGTGTATGTTGGGAACCAAACTCAGGTCCTATGAGGATGTAGTAAGTGCTCTTATAATTGTTGAACCATCTCTTTCTCCCTTCTATGGCTATGGTTATTAAAAATGCCTTCACCTTCTAATCTACATGGGAAGTAGTAAAATAAAAGATTTCCTGAGTATATTGGGAGCATGGGGACCATGAGAGAGGGTTGAAGGGGAGGGGAGAGACAGAAAGAGAGCGGATCAAAGAAAAATGTATAGCTCAATAAAATCAATAAAAAATGTTTTCACTTACAAATAGTTTAATTGAATACTATCTTACAATTGCAAATAATAATGTGTAACTAAGATTTAATATTCACAATTTAAACCTAAATATTTTAGTTATAAGATTAAGTTTAGAGCATCACACCAAATCTGAGAATTTCTATTCTCTTCCTAAAAATTGGTCATAGGAAATACCATTTAATTAGATTTTCAATTAAGGAAACCATATGGTTGTATAGAGGGTTAAAACATTTTTATCATTTCCTGGACTTTTACTAAACTTCACTTTCATACTTGTGGGCGACAAAAGGTACTGCATATTGGTGCGGGGCTTGAGTATGTACAAATGTGTGCAGGTCATTGCATGCAGAGCAGTGTGTGCCAGACATTGCATGTAGGATACTGTGTGCAAGATAATGTATGTGCAGTGTGTGCAGGACAGCGTGTGCAGGGCACTATGTACAGGGCAGTGTGTGTAGGGCAGTGTATGCAAGGCAGTGTGTGCAGGGCAGTGTGTGTATGTCACGGTGTGCAGGAATATTCCAGGTAGGCCAGGTATGAGTCTCAATACAGTCCAAATCCAAATGATAGTCATTATCAGAGAATATTAAAGCTTGAAAGATTTTTGGAACTTAAGATCTGTCACACTAATATTGCCAAAAAGGAAAATGAAGTCACCACAATCATGGTAGTACTTGTCTATCTGTGCCTGTCTGCTCCAGTACTGGTTGTGATACTATAAACAGTGGGATTTTGATGTGGGTTCCCTCTCTGCATGCTGTGATTACCATTAATGAATAAAGAAACTGCTTTGAACCTATAGCAGGGCAGAACTTAGCTAGGCGGTGAAAACTAAACTGAATGCTGGGAAGAATAAGGCAGAGTGAGAGAGAAGCCATGGAGCTAGAACCACAGACAGATGTGCTGAAACTTTGCCATGACCTTGTGTTGATGCACAGATTAAAGGAGATGGGCTAAATTAAAATGTAAGAGTTAGTAAATAAGACGCTAGAGCTAATGGGCCAAGCAGTGACTTAAATAGTATAATTTCTGTGTGATTATTTCGGGAGTCTGGGCATCCAGGAAATGAACAAGTGGCCTCCCTGTAACAGGATTTGATTATTTTTATGACTAGATTGTACTGCATTGTGCACATGTAACCACATTTCTTTGTTCATTATCCAGCAGGTGGACATGGGATGATTCTGTCTCTTAGCCTTTAGAAGCAGTTTTGTAATGATTATAGGTGTGCAGCAGTCTCTTGGACATACGAATTTGTACTTATAGGGTGACCAATTACTTATTAGTCTGTGCAGATGTTGCATTCTTCTCTATGAGATAAAAGTTAAATAGAAATGAAAATAGAAGCTGCTATTAGGTAATTGTGGTGATACTTTGTTTGTGCTTTAACAAATAAAGCTGACAAGCCTCCTGCAGGCAGGCTGCCCCAACACTCCCACATCAGACCTTGCAATCTACAAGTCCCACTCTATCTCCAAACACACCTGTCCCCCATGACCTCAGTGGCTCTCTGAAACACAGACTGTGATTGAAGAGAGTAGACCAAGAGTTCTTTGTGACACAGACTGGAATTGTACAAAGTGGATCAAGAGTCCCACTTTGCCCCTAAATCCACCCATACCTGGAGATCTTAGTGGGTCCCTGAGACACAGACAGAAACTGCAATGATCAGTCAAAGAGAGAATCCCTGAGACACAGACACCAATTACAAGGAACGAACCCAAAAAGAAAGAGATTGCCTACACCAATTGGATAAAGAGATAGATAGGCACCAATTCAGGAATACCTTAAAAAACCTAAAGAGTGATGGAAACACCAGAACCTAGTGATCCTAAAAGAGGAAGACTTGATCATCCTAACTCAGAAGGAGCAGAGGAAAATGACCTTAGATATAACTTTATGAAGATGTTACTGACTCTTAAAGATGAAATAAAAAATTCCCTTAAAGAAATGAATGAAAAGATAAACAATAAACTGAAAGAAATCAATAAATCTCTTAGAGAAAGCCAAGAATAAAACAATTGAACAGATGAAGCAAACAGACAAACAGTCCAAGACTTGAAAATTGAAATACAGGCAATAAAGTAAACACAAACTGGGAATACCTGAAATGAAAAAGCCAGGTAAATGAGCAGGAACTACAAATACAAGCATAACCATTAGAATACAAGAGATGGAAGAAAGAATCTCAGGAGTTGAAGTATGATAGTGGAAATAGATTCATTGGTCAAAGAAAATGTTAAACCCAACAAATTTTTAGCACAAAGCATCCAAGAAATCTGGGACACCATGAAAATACCAAACCTAAGAATAATAGGGATAGAAGAAGGAGAAGAATTCCAGCTCAAAGGCATAGAAAATATATTAAACAAAATCATAGAAGAAAGCTATTCCAACCTAAAGAAGAATATGTCTATGAAGGTACAAAAAGCTTACAGACATCAAATAAACTGGACTAAAAAAGAAGTCCCCTTGCCATATAATAATCAAAACAGTAAACATACAGGATAAAGAAATAATATTAAGAGTTGCAAAGGAAAAAGACTTAGTAACATATAAGTCAAAACCTATTAGAATTATAGCCAACTTTTCAATGGAAAATTTGAAAGCCAGAAGGTCATGGACAGATTCCTGTAGACACTAAGAGACTATGGATGCAAGTCCAGACTATTGCACCCAGTAATTTTTCAATCACCATAGACAGGAAAAAAAAACAAGCTATTCTATGAAAAAACACGATTTAAACAATATCTATCCAAAAACCCTTACAGAAAGTACTAATAGAAAAACTCCAACCCAAGGAAGTTAGCTGTACCCATGAAAATATAGGCAACAGATTACCTCACACCAGCAAACCCCAAAGAATGGAAACACACAAATACTTCTACTGAAAATTAACAGGAGTTAAAAATCACTGGCAATTTATATCTCTTAATATCAATGGACTCAATTCACCTATTAAAAGACACAGGCTAACAGAATGGATACAAAAACAGAATCCATCCTTCTGCTGCACACAAGAAACACACCTCAACCTCAAGGACAGACATTACCTCAGAGTAAAGGGTTGGGAAAAGATTTTCCAATCAAATGGACCTAAAAAACAAGCAGGTGTAGCTATATTAATATCTAACAAAATAGACTTCCAACTAAAATCTATCAAAAGAGATAGAGAAGGACACTTCATACTCAAACAGGAAAGATCCATCAAGATGAAGTCTCAGTTTTGAAAATCTATGCACCAAGTACAAGAACACCCACATATGTAAAAGGAACATTAATAAAGCTTAAATTACCTCACTCAAAATAATGGTTTCTAGCTCCATCCATTTTCCTGCAAAATTCAAGATGTTCTTATTTGTTTCTGCTGTGTTGTACTCCATTGTGTAAATGTACCACATTTTTCTTATCCATTCTTTAATTGTGGGGCATTTAGGTTGTTTCCAGGTTTTGGCTATGATAAACAATTCTGCTATGAACATATTTGAGCACATGTCCTTGTGGCATGATTGAGCATCCTTTGGATATATACCTAAAAGTGGTATTAATGGGTCTTGAGGAAGGTTGTTTCCTAATTTTCTGAGAAATCGCAACAATGACATCCAAAGGGGCTATACCAGCTTGCATTCCTGCCTACAGTGCAGAAGTGTTCCCATTTCCCCACAACTTATCCAGCATAAGTTGTCATCTGTATTTTTGATCTTGGCCATTCTTACAGGTATAAGATGGAATCTGAGAGTTGTTCTGATTTGCATTTCTCTGATGACTAAGAATGTTGAACACTTCCTTAAGTATCTTTCAGCCATTTGAGATTCCTCTTTTGAGAGTTCTCTGTTTAGGTCTGTACTCCATTTTTTTTTTTTTTTTGTTTTGTTCTTCTTTTGAGGCCAATTTCTTGAGTTCTTTTTTTTTTTCCGAGACAGGGTTTCTCTGTGGTTTTTGGAGCCTGTCCTGGAACTAGCTCTTGTAGACCAGGCTGGTCTCGAACTCACAGAGATCCGCCTGCCTCTGCCTCCCGAGTGCTGGGATTAAAGGTGTGCGCCACCACCGCCCGGCTTCTTGAGTTCTTTGTATATTTTGGAGATCAGACCTCTGTCTGATGTGGTACCACTGGTCTGGGACATCAAAGTTAATAAAATATTTAAATGTTCAAAATCACCCTCCAAATTAGTCAAATCTGATTGATATTATCAGGATTCTTCTGACCATGAGAGACTCAATTAGAAAAGAAACAAACAGTCAAATATTTTTCAGTCATAGTTTTCAACAGAGCAATTCATTTTTAGGACTATCTCCAAAGAGAATAAATTAAAACAAAGAAAATGTATGTAAAGAAATCTCTATTTTCCCAGTATCATGAAAATATCAAAAACCGAAGACTTATAAATGCTGAAATGCAGGTAGTAAGCCTATCAACAATTTTTCTTGATTTAATATCATTTTATCATATGTATAGAGAACATATTAACTTAGGAAAGGGAATATGCAACTGATTTGTCTGATCTTTAAATCTTTTAATTTGACAAAATACTGTAAAAAGATGAAGTTATGAAAACTATCCAGAAACATCTATAGAAATTTAGTGTGTGAGGTCCTTTTGTCTGTGTGTTGCTTTTATTGGTTAATGAATAAAGAATTGCTTTGAGCCTATGGCAAGGGCAGAACAGAACTAGGCAGGAAAAGCTAGGCTGTGTGCTGGGAAAAAGAAGGGTGAACTTAGAAGAAATGGATCTGCCTCCAGAGTCAGACATACCAAAACTTTGCTGGTAAGCCACTGTCACATGGTGATACACAGATTAATAAAAATGGGTTAAATTAATATGTAAAAGTTAGCCAATAAGAAGCTAGAGCTAATGGGCCAAGCAGTGAGTTGATTAATATGGTCTCTGTGTGATTATTTTGGTTCTGGGCAGTGGGAACCAACAAGCAGCTCTCTACTCCTATAGAAATTAAATCACACAAATTCTGAGAAATATGGGAATATAAATGGGTAGAAAACACAAATATCCAATGCCTATTTAGTTGTTTCAGTTCCTTGTAACTCAGTTCCCTGTTAACAAGAACACACACACACACACACACCAACAAGATAAACAGATTCTCCTGAAGGAGAGGTTGTGGGGCTTGTCTATAAGAATTGTTTCCTGATTGTGCAGTAGGCAGATCTGTGAGAAACGTCAGCAGCACTAGTCTGGGCAGTAGCTGTAATGGCTGTCGTTCTTGGACAGGACCCCGTCTGACTGTGTTCTGTGCTGCATCATGGGACTTGAGTCTTCGCTTTTCTCAGCTCTCCCTACCTTTATCTTTCCATGGCATTCAGACTCGATGGAAACATCCCTCAGCAGACAGGACTCTAAACAGTTTGTCATCATCCCCAATGGTCAAATATAAACATTCTCTGAATTGGATGCGGAGACTTGCAGCAACTTAGTGGGATTTACTATAGGGCAAACGCTGTGCGAGTTTGAGGCTGAATAATTTGTTCTGTGGTATAGCAGAAATATTTACTTTGGCTGGGCTGCAGTAATCTGGGAGGGAGAAAAATGCTGAGCAAGGGGAACCAGTGCTGGTTCAGAGAACAGGACGCTTGAAGTCTTCTGCTCTTTATCTTTATTGCAAAGTATTATCTTACACTCTGTTTTAGGGTTTCTCTTGCTTTCTTTTTAGAAAGGCAAAGATTACACAATTCATTGCCAAGTAAACTATCTTGTTCCTCAGGCGGATAGACATAAAATGAAAATAAAGTAAACTGAAGTTCCATAATGTCCACTTTTTACCGTGGACCTCACATGGCTCACACACTGGTGTGCAAATTACGAAATGAGAAGAGGTCTCCTACATTATCTTTCATCCTATTTTTCTGTAAGCAGTAACACATGTAGTGTTTATTATTTTATTTATTATAGCCTATTTAATTATTAAAAATTACTAAGCTGTTGGGACTGCAAACCACGCCCATGTTTGTGTCTTCCCAGCACACTCATATGTGCATCTGCACTATTGCATAATCCCTACAACATAACTTCATGTCCCAAAGTTAAAGCACAATGAGAAGCAATTCTTCAGAAAAGCCATGACCTAATATCACTTTATATGGCATCTAATTGCTCAGCCTTCAGCTTCATAAAGAATGTCAGAAAT
Organism: Alexandromys fortis; assembly: GCF_014885135.2. Lineage (NCBI taxonomy): Eukaryota > Metazoa > Chordata > Mammalia > Rodentia > Cricetidae > Alexandromys > Alexandromys fortis. The sequence continues at coordinate 8,377,350 of NW_026067911.1, read as the reverse complement.
ATCTCAATTATTTGAGTCTGATGAGTAAAAATTGTATCAAGTAGCATATTAACCTAGGATTCTATATGAAACATGTTGAGAATGTAAAATCCAGCAGATATTTATTTTATTATCTAAATATATGAGAAATAGGTGATGCATATGAAAGATGATAGATAGATAAATATGTGCATAGATAAAAAACAGATAGAGAGATATAGAAATAATTGATGCTAGATCAACTGTAGTTAAATTACATATACTTAGACAAGAAATACATAAAAGACAGTTAAAAATACATATAGATAATATATAGATATAGAATTGATAGGTGATACCTACATGGTAGAAAATAGACAAATAGAAGGATGGAAAATCTGTAGATCACACATAGATGATAGATGGTAGATAGACAAATAGTTAAATGGATCGATGGATAGATGAATAGAGAAAAGATAGAGGATAGGTAATAGGCATATAAAGAGAGATAACAGGTGATAAATAAGTCATTGGTGAACACTAAATAGAAATAAATAGATTATAGCTACTGATTATATTTGTAACAATATTATAATATTAATTACAAAGAAATACAATAAGCTGATTTTATGGGTTGTGTTTTCTTCAGTGCCATAAGGTTATAATAAATTAAGACAATGGGATTTTTCAGTTTGAAATACTTTGCTTAATTTGCATTTTAACTTAATCATCCTGGTAGCCTGTGGTAGGGCCATCCCAGGATGGTCCTAGCGTGAAAAAATGCAGGTCAACTCTGACTTCACTTCGCATTTTCTGTATACACATAAGAGGACTACATGCTGCCCAACTTGTTTTCCAACAACACTAAGTTATTATTTCTCTAAGTTTTGAGTTGTTTGGCTTCAGTTTAACCAACATCCCATCTCCCAAGCCAATATTATATTCTGGCAGACACTAAAAATCTGTGAGTGGAATGGTAAACAAGGTTTAATTATCTATTTATTTACGAAGCATTTCCTTCTTTATTTTCCCTCTTAATCCATATTTTATTTAAACCCAGAATAATAACACAAGAATTTTTTTTTCAAAATTTCCATCTGGAGAAATTTCTAACGAAATCTTTTGTTTGAATTAGCTGTGGTTGGAAATAGGCTGGAGTGTAAAGAGATGCAGCGAGCTTGCTGAAGGGGGGACTAGATCCGTGCATAAGAAACTAAGACAAAGACATGTCCTAATGAGCTAAGCACAGAATAAACAGAAACAGACATGCTTAATTCTCTTTCAGGACTTCTGCATGTGTTTTGTTTGAGATATACCAACATTTAACAAAATACGTTTTAATTTCTCCTGCATGTTGGGGAATCTAGCGCCCTTTACTCTACCCAAACTACCTTTCCAGCTTTTTCTTTGTGGAAAGAGCAGAGCTGCCTCCCTTCCCCTTCCTTCCCCTCCCCTCCCTCCCCTCCCCTCCTTTCCCTTCCCTCTCTCCTTTCCTTGCTAAATTCTCTCTCTCTCTCTCTCTCTCTCTCTCTCTCTCTCTCTCTCTCTCACACACACAACACACACACAAACTTTGCTTTCCACCCTGTCTGCACAGTTCCATCTTCAGATGTCCAGCTTCTTATAGAATAGCCAGTGGTTCTTCATCCTTCATTGCATATAAAAACTAGAGTCATGGCATTCAGGGTAAGAATACACCCACTTTTCACCATGAGCACATCAAAACGTTTACAATGTCCTATTAGCTGTCCTCCTCCACTCCAGTGCAGGGGTCAGTGTGCCCAGTTATCTCATGTCGAGTTTGAACGGTTGCTGCTACAGTCTATGGATTATGACAGACCTCGTGTTTCTGTGCAGAAGAGTAGGTTCACAGCTGGACAGGTGGGTTATCAGAAGCATTCTACAGAATCAGCAGATGCTCTGGGCTGAGTCCAAGATCTCACCTCAAGCTTCACAAATATGAGAGACAGGCTCCCTCTCGCTGTGAAGTGTTCAGCACTCACTCTCAGAAAAAGGGACTTGGGACTGCACTGCCCGGCTGTGAAATCTTCCTCACTAAACAGCTTCCTCTGCAACTATCAGAGTCTTAACAGAATTTCTGAGTATACAGGGACAGATGGTGTGTGCCCAAGACAACATTCCATCCCCATTATACCAACTGCGAATGTAAACGTACTCCATTTAGGCCAAGATTATTTCAGGGTGATCCGAATACAGAAAATGTAAAATTAATCAAAATTGTAGGGACCCATTTTTGGATTCAAACTTTCTCAGCCATTGCCTGGGATAGGATTGTCTGAAGGACTTGGTTTCAGCAATGCGTGAATTAAAAACCCATCTCAATGTTCTTTTGTTCCTCCATTGTGCATTGTGCCAAATCTATGCTTCTCAAACTCCCCCAGGAGGTAGTAAGAATCCACAGAAGAATTCACTCACCTCTTCTTGCTCCACATCCCCTGACACTACTATAGTCATGAGTTGATACTATGGAATTTTATTCTAATAGTGATACTTTGTGATAATACCAGGTTAAAAAAACTGGAGTTTTCGGAGTTATGGGGCAATTATTATTTGTTTATGTTTATAGCTCTCTCTCTCTCTCTCTCTCTCATGTCTGTATGTGTTGGGAGAACTGTGCTGTGGCAAGTCAGACAGTCAGAGGACAACCTCAGGTATTGATCCTTGCTTTGGCTACCTCCTCCTTTAAGACAACGCCCTTTTGTTGCTTGGTACTAGTACTTGTACACCAGACTAGATAGCCTGTGACCTGCTGGGAAGAGTCCTGTCTCAGCCTCCGTACTGCACAGGAGCCCTGGGAGTAGACATGGGATGCTGTACCTGGCTTACAGCTCAGGGATAATGCTGGGGAAGCAAGCATTTTAGCATTTTGCTCATTAAGTCATTTCTTCAGTCTCCACCCCTACTGCATTTCTAGATGTCCTTTCACTCAGGTCAGAGGCAGGGGGGCTTTGCCTTAAGACTGAGGTATTAGAAAAAGGCTTTTAAGGAAACAGCATCCTCTAACAAAGACCATAGAGACCCTAAGACAAAAAAAAAAGGAAGTTCTCATTCTGTCATTCTGTAGAGATTGACTCCAAATTCCTCAGAGAATTTTTTCCTGCACAAGACATTCCTGCAAGCAATAATCTCATGGAGGGCTAATAGAAACCTCATTACTAAAGCAACTGGTTTATTAGCCTGCAAATGCCAGACACACGCCACTGACATTTCCCAACGCGTTTCCATGGTTTTCTCATCTGTTTTTTTTTTCAAAAATGCAGTTTTTCAAAAGACAATTTAAACCATTTCTGAAAGCATTCTCTTGTTCATATTATCCTGCCTTCAAAAGGCCACGGTGGTATTTTAGCAATTTTTCAAGGTGTTTCTCCCCTCTTACATGTGTCTACAAAATAAGCTGTAGAGTATTCATCCCTCTGGGTGTGCCACATTATAAGCACAGTTAAATCAGAATTGCTCCTGTCATCCTGACATCCTCTGCTATGGAGAAAGGCACATAAGCTGTTGAAAAATCAGAAGTAACATATGTTCCTAGCATACATTGTGCATCTATTTATTAAAGACTGTGCGTGTGCCTGTGTATTTATGTGCATGTGTGTGTGTGTGTGTGTGTGTAGGTGCATATGTGAGTACACATAGAGATAATAAGATTATCAGACCAGCCAGCCAAAGCTGGAGTTACGGGTGCTTGTCAGCTGCCCATTTGAGTCATGGGGAACTGAACCTGGGTCTTCTGTAAGACCACCAAGAGTTCTCCCAGCTGAGCCATCTGTCCATCGCCTGAACTATTACTTAAATAAGGTCTAGTCAATTTTTGTTCATTTTCACAGAAATTAGCACGAGGGAAGAGAAGAGATGTCATAGGTGTCCATTGGTCCTGCTTTCAGAGCCTAATCAGAATGATGCACTGCAGTTCCCCATGGTTCCATGGGGAACCATGCTCTTGGCAGATGGGTTTGATGGTTGGCACCACAGTTTGTCTATAAAGGCGTTCGACTTTCTCAGACACCTTGGCCGTGCATGAACAAATCTTCCAATGCCAGCTTATTAAAAAGGGGATAAAGAGAAACAAAACACAGACACTAGACACAGATAGGTTTGCAGACAGCCCCCTTCCTCTGGAACTAGAAAGCTGCAGCCAGTGGCGGATTGAGCTTGCCAGCTTATTCACTTCCCCACCCTTAGTGAGGTCTGGTGTTACTCCAGACATCACAGCCAACTTCAGTTGGCACTCTGGGTGGGATGGTGACGCTCTCAACAATCCCACAGTCTCTTTCCACCACATTTTCAGCAGGTCCAGTTGTGCTGTGTTGCAACAGAGTTTCTCCAGGTTCACACATGGTCCACTATTCTGTCCTAAGAGTTGGCATCTCCTTCATCTAAAATTTGTATTTAGAACTGACTGTATGTGCGGGTGGTTCCAAAGAGCAGGGAAATTTAGATGGGCTTGGGTCATGAAGGCTTTATTCTCATCCGTGACATTAGTAATCTTATGAAAGAGGCTGAATGGGGGTGTACATTCCCTTCTCACCACGAGAGGCTGCACAATATAGAGAGGCCCTGTCATCAGAATCTGTGCAGTGATGTCTGGTTTCACTGGACCCATGACTTTGAACAGGGCATCTCCTGTGTCTATGAAGCTGCCAGTCTATGTCCTTTGCTATTGCTGTGTAGACATGCTGTAAGTTCAGTACCTAAGTCTAAAGTGTGTTCTTCAACAGAGATGTTCATTTTGATGTTTAGACCTAGGTCCCACTTGGGAAGTAGCCACTCAGTCAGTAATGCAGAGATCACTACACACTAGCCATGACCTGGTGCCTCTCCTGGCCCATCTACAGGGTTTGCTTTGTTCAGTCACTTCACAGCTTCTGAACTGTGGCCCTCAGAAAAGTTCTGGCTGTCAGATAATTTTGCAGACTAGTATTAAAACAGAAAATGATAAAATGTAAAATGTATTTTGATTCAAAATTCTAAAACTGTTTATATTTTAAATCATACTAATGTGTCACCTCTATACATAGTGCACACTGTAGGAATTGCAATTTACTCTTACACCCTCTTTATGGTCATTGACTATAACTTTATTTATTCAACTTTCACAGAATTTCTGTGACCATCGCAATTCCATGCTTTGTGTACAGTGCACCCTATTACACTGTAAAGTTTTTGGCAGAGGCTGCATTCTGGGACTTGAGCATTGAGACTGGAAAAAGACTAGAAGCCTCATTCTGTCCAGGTCATTGTACTATTTCTAAGATGTAAAAACTGTTTAATTAATTTTCCTAATGCTAATTAAGATCTGGGGAGGTGGATCTATTGAAATGATGAAACTGTAGGCTCCAGATGGTATAATGCAACATATTTCTAGCTAACGTCTAAACTCCCTAACACATGTGACTTCTGCTGCATGGAAACTACACGACTCGTCAACAGTAATGCGATATTTACTTCACCCTCAGATACTTTAATTTCTTTGACTAATGCTCCAAGCCTCGTTCTTTAAAGTGAGACTCTTTCAGTCACCCAGCTAATAAAAGCAGCCAACGAATTTCAAAGCAAAACCATGTAGAAATGAATACAATCTGTCAAGATCTTCCCCAGATCAAACCAACATTATGATTTCAATGTGTGATGACAAGCCAGGGAGCTGATAAAGGGCTCTGGAAATTTCTCCCAGTGAAAACGGAAGTGAGAAAGCAGAGGCAGAGTGGTTGATGGTGTCATCTACTAGTTTCTTCATGTCTTTGCTGGGGAAAGTTCTTACATTGGGGTTGTAAGGAGACTGTCAAAGAAAATGGCATGACTATCAAGTGATAGACGGCCACTTTGTAGTTTGTCACATATTCACTGATTATACCACAAAACCCTACATATTTAGATTGTTCTGAATATATTCATGCAAACACTGTGAAATACACAACTTTGAAACCTTTGGAACCAATGCATCCAGAAATACAGAGGCAGTGCATTCGAGCTGAAAGTGTTACAGTTGGGGTGAGGTTGATGAGCCTACATGTGTGCTTCCCTGATGAGGCCACAGGTCTGAGGGAGATGACCACTGAGGAAGCTAAGAAGAATCTACACAGTGTTGGAGTGTGGAGAAAGCAGAATGGGCCAGAATCTGTGCTGCCTATACTAACATCAGAATGGGACCACAAGGATGTGTCGTTAGACCTGCCCCACCCACTGTCATATTCTAATACTTGCTATGTCTGAATGTCAATTTGCTGAAACTGGGGAGTTCCTAATACAGTATTAACAGTTAAGAAGACTTTCTGGGAAGGCAAGGGGTGTGAGTTAGGTCAAATTCAATGCCCCAACAAAATGCTTGAGGCTGGGTAAATTACAAATGTCAGAGATGGATTGCCCACTGACCTAGCATCTTGGAAGTCTACCATCAAAATATTGGTAGCTGCATGGTCTCCTGAACAGGTGGTTCTTGCAACTAGCTTCTTCTTTCTTCCTTATATGAAACAAACCTCTTAAATAAAAACAAGAAACCTCTGGGTGAGAGTTCTAAGCTCAAGACCCAATTATTTTATAAGATCATTGCTTCTTAATGTAGTTGCACTGGGGAATCAGGTTATCAGGTTGGGTTGAGGTTAAGAGAACACCAGTTCCTGCCTACAGCATACCCTTTCCGAATGTAACTAGAATCCTTGTCCAAAAGAAGTGAGGTTGGAAATAAATTAGCACCTGAGGAGAGTGCAGACACCTGGTGCACTCACGTCCACGAAGGCAACACCCCTCCATGTAAAATAACAACCCACAAGTCATGAAACAGACAGCGGGAGTTGTAAGATAGGGTGGCAAAGCTTGGCTTTCCCTAGAGAGGCATGAGATGGCATAGACTCTCCTGGCAGAGGCTGACTCCGCCTACCTTCTTCCTTGATTTGTCAGCATTGCCCCGGTATTTGAAAGGATTTTCTGAAGCAGCAGCTCTCAACCTGTGGGTCTCCACCTTTCATAGTGGCCATGTATCAGATACCTTTTATATCAGATACTTACATTATGATTTATAACAGTAGCAAAGTTACAGTTAGGAAGTGGTGATGGAAATAATTTTATGGTTGGGGTTACAACATGAGGAACTGTATTAAAGGGTCACAGCATTAGGAAGGTTGAGAACCACTATTCTGAAGAAACAGAACTGAAGAACTGACACAATGAATATATATGTATGTGTGTGTGTGTTGTGTACCTATCACAACACACACACCTATACATAATTTATGGGACTGACTTACAAGCTGTGGTCTGTGCATGCCCAAAATAGCTATTTCATGATTGTAAGGTTGAAGCCTGATATCTTCCTGTGCAGCTCAGGCTGTCCTTGAATCCCTAGCTGACTTTAGCCTGCAATGTCTCACTCACCCTTCTGCCTCATTCTCTTAAGTGGCAGTACTCCATATAGACACCACTAAGCCCGATTGGGTATTTATTTTGTACGTGCTTCTTTATTACAATGAAGACTTCTCAAAACATTAATTCCATTCTTATCAACATTCATCATGCATTGGATGGAGAAAAGAAAACTATTATTCTCTTTGTTTCTTGGGAACTTCAAAGTGTCTTGTCCATGCATCTGAACACTCGCGACCTGGCAGTACTAGTTTAGCGAGAAGTGCTTTGAGGAGCCTGGTCATTGTGTCCCTTGAGGACAGGTGCACAGGCCGCACAGAGGCAAAACGGAGAGGGGCCAAACTTAGATGGTCACATGCTTCCCTCACGTGAAAACAGCACATCTGCAAGCGATAACATCATTAAACATCTGTGCCCGTGCCCATTTTGGTTAAGAGGGGGTGGCGCAGGCCACATGGTCTTGGGATATGCACATAAATTTGGTATAATTACTGGAGATTTTGTAAGGTTTCCTGACACATTTCCAAGAAATTAAATTAAATCTTCTAAGCTGTGCAATGTGAAAAAAAATAGAATCTAATCAGCAAATGATAGAACAATAGGCAAAACAAAAAGAGGCACTTGTCATTGGGATATTAGCTATCTACAGGCAACAAAGGAATAGCCTGAAGATTGCGGAGCTCTGGTTTGAATTACTGACCCGCTATTCACCCTTCAGTGGTTGAAAGGGCATCACTGTGCCATGGCTGCTTGTCTCTGCAGATGCTTCCATTATGCGGCACTGTTTGGTATGGCACTTGCTTCAACTTTATAACCCAGGAACAAACAACAGCAAAGGTCTTCCAATAACAGCACTAGAGTTACTGGAAGCGTGAATATGCCTTCCCACATCACTAACTCTAGGGAGAAGTCAGACTTTAATGTACATAATGATTTCTGACTATTTAAAGAAACCGCCGGAGGAAAGTGTCTTCTTCTAACACTTGCTGGCTGGAGAGTCTTGGGCAATATTTTTCATGAAATTGGATATCAGAATTGAGAGTTGCTCAGGGCATTAGACTTCAAGGTTATCCCTCCCATGAGACCCCTTTCTTCTGCAAAAATAAACACCAGGTTGAACAAAAAATAAGACTTCATATACTTAACAATAATTTAAGTCACCGATTTTAAATGCTACCACCCATCTTGGAGTTCAATATTTTGTTTCCACTTATTTGCTTATAGCAGTGCAGGGAGATTTATATTTAAAAATAAACTTAACACATAATACAACAAATAATCCTATGATTCCCAGAAATACAAATGGTAAAAGCAGACACACAAACCAATGGCTTACCTCATGACATTGGCAGTTCATTCCCCGGTGCTGCCTACTAACTTGTCTTAGTAAATATACAGGTGGATTTTCTAAGTGTCAAACAACATCTCTATTTTCAGAAGGATGGCATCCTGGAAAGGACATGTAATATCAAAGCTTCCAAGTTAATCAAGAAAATTCAGAAGATGGTGGGCAGATCCTCAAATGGAAGAAGTAGCCCCAGTGAAGCCTGTTCCCAGATGATGGCAGAAGTCGTTCCATCCCCAGTGTCTTCTGCTGTCCAGTGAGGAATGGCCAGTCTAGCATTCTGGGCATGTCGAGGTTGAATGCCATGACAATTATTTCTGACTGACAAATACATTGGGTATAGATTCCCCACAGACTCGAAGCTCTGAGCATATCTGAGGGATACTAGAGCTTGGCTGAGATGGGAAACCCACCCTAAATATGAGCAATGCTATTGTCTGGACTGGGGAGCTCACTGCAGATAAATGAGAAAGCAAGCTGAGCCCCAACATTTATGTCTCCACTTTTCTCCTCACAGATTCAATGTGACCCACCCTCCTGGGACCAGGACTTCCCCACCATGATGAACTGTGGTGTCACGTGTGAGACAAACTCATCCTTCGTTTCTTATGTTGCTTTTGTCAGGCATTTTGTTTCAGTGGTAGAAGTAACTGATGCTTGAGCATTTAGGCCATCCTTCATCATGTGCCACAGATGTGACAATACACTGAAAGCTCACAGGAAGAGGAATGTTCTGGTGACCATCCTGAAGAAGACTGGGTGTCAGTGACATCGCTCTGCAGAGGTGCTGTGGTCAGCTCTGCACCAGCATTGTCAGAAAACCACAAACTTGAACCACATCGTGTACTTCTGAAGGTCCATCTGTTCTGGATGGAAGCTAGTGAGTGTTGTGAACATCCTTAGAGTTAGAGACCTTGGCCTTAAGCTATTGATACTCCCTTTGGTGAGTAGAAACAGTCCTGGGCAGTATTTTGAAGTGAGACCCAGTACATGGAGGCTTCATTCATGGAAATATCTGAAAAGATAAACAGAGCAGGACACTGCGAGGCCATCTTCTCACAGTCCACAGAGCAGGAGAGATACCTTATGTTGGGATGAGGCTCTTTGAGGAGCATGGCCTTTCTGCTTATGAGGCTTTACCTTAGCATTGGGAGGGGCCTACTTTGGGACTTAGCCTTAGCAGTTCTCACAGGGAGGCCCACTGTGGGAAGACTTAAGACTTGAGAAACTTTTTTTTTTTTTCTCACTCAGAAAGCTCCGCAGTGGACCTGGAGAGAATCACAGTGAATGATACCAACAGGCTGGAATACTCTGGTTCTTCTCTTTCTGATTGCCCATTAATATCAAATATTTCATAAAGTTGTCTGCTTTGTTGTTGTGCCAAGAATTTTATTTTAGTATTTAGTTTTATGTTCATCTTATAAACAAACACTTATTTTTTTATTAATTTGTTTTCTTTTACTTGATCTTTTTTCATTTAATTCAGCCTTTTAACTGCCCCCTGTAGTTTCAAAAATGACAAAAAAGATGAGTGCTCTGCCCTCTTTAGATGTTTAATAGAAATCATTAAATTTTTTATCCCTCATGTTTAGTCTCTGGCCTTCAGAGGAAGTAGGAAATGAATGGCTTATTTTTTTAAAAGTTAATATTTTTCTCTTACTTCACTGTTTGTGTATTTAATTTTGCTTCTTTGCTTCTTCCATCACATAAAACTGAACTCAATTTGAGAAAATATGCTTTTAAAATATCAATTTTATGTTGAATTTTCTTAACATCTCTGATCATGATGAATAAAATATTTTCTTATTGTTCACAGACGTAAAACTCAGATTTCTTAATTTGCATTTGTTACACAATGTCTTTTTAGAAAAAATATTGCCAAAAGGAAAGTGAGAAAATTTTTCCTATTTTGAACATCTTTTCTTATTAAATAAAGTGTTTTGAATAATCCTAATTACCATGAATCACTTCAGTAAACATCTTCCATAAATTCTAATCTTAATTCAGCAACTTAGAATAAAAATACTGTTTTTAAATGTTTAAGTCACATGAAGATGAGTCCCCACACTTCTTGTTGGGAAACATTCTTTGAAATGAAATTTGGGATGATGTGCTTTGTAGGCAGAAGACTCTTTTCCATCCACTCTTCTACCCATTCATTATGCACCCATCCATTCTTTCCATGCATCAAACTGATGTTTTCATCCATAATCCATCTACCTGTCAAATTCACTCATCCAGCCATTATCTATACATCTACCTATGTTTGTATGCAAACATAGGAACATATATCAGTATCTGGAGACAAAACATGTAGCTGATAATGCAGTAATAGATCTTAGGGGTCCAAGACTGAACCACAGGAAGATGACCTCTTAAAAGTCTACCATGAGATTTCATAAGCCCAGTAAAAATTGTGATAATTAAGAAAACAAATGATAACAGATGTTAAAAAGATGTGGGGAAAGATGAGCCATGTTCACTGCTGCTGGTTGGGTTATAAACAGTTCAATCACTATGGAAGTCAGTATGGAGGCCCCCTACCCTGCACATACATAAAAGGTTCTGTATCTTCCCACATGGACATTAGCACAGTCATGTTTAGTTGCTATACTATTCACAATAACAAGGAAATTGAACCAGTTGATGATGTTAACCAGCAAATGAATGGGAGCAAATATGGTATATACACAAAGAAATACTTTACTCATTCACAGAGAGAAACAAAATGGTGAAACTTGAGGAACATTGGTGGTTCTGGTATTATACTGAGAAAACCCAGTGTCATAAAGGCAAACTCCATATGATCTTTCTCTTATATTGATGACAACATTCAATGTTTGGATATGTGTAAAAAAGTGACCACGATTGACTATACTATAAATTGAGATAAGAGAACTCAACTGTAGGAAAAAAGGAATTAAGGAAGGAGGGTAGTGTTTATGATTAAAAACAGAAATAAGGCTATTGGATTAGAGAGAGCACAAAAAAAGGATGGATATTTAGAAGAAGGGGAGAGAGAAAACATAAACAAAATGTCTTGAAAATGAAACCTAATTCTTTGTAACCAGAAAAAAATAAGTAATAAGCAAATGGAACTTATTTTCTTGAAAAATATGTTCCTTATGGAAATAAACAACAAAAATATGAATTTAGTTAAGATACTTAGCATGAGAAATTCATAAAAGCATAGAAGAAAGTGATGTGGTCCAGCTACGGTGTCAAGAAAGACATCTCTTAAGAAACAATGGTGGGGCTGTGAAAATGAAATGGGTGCTTTTGATGACAAATGCTGGGGGGAGAACTGTGTATAAAGAAAGGTGCAGAAAAATGCCAATGAAAGAAGGAACCCCATTCATAAACATCTTATTGAATACATGAGATTGAAGCCCAATGTTAGATCAACTTGACAAGGAGAACTTCTGTCTTTCTCCATCACAGGCATTAAAAAAAATAACAAAATTCTAAAATAATCCATGAGAACAAAACCTTGACAATTAAGAAGATTTTCTGATTTATTTCAAAAAATTCTTGCCCTGGGATATAGTCAAGACCAAGTGTTGGGGGAGGCCGCTTGTCCTTGGCCAATAGTTTAAACATATTTCTGGCTTACTCTTATATCTTAGATTAACCAATCTCTATTAATCTGGGCATTGCCACATGGCTGTGGCTTACCAGCAAGGTTCTAGTGCATCTGTCCCTGGTGGCGGCTACATTACTTCTCATGACTTCTCCTTCTTTATCCCAGCATTCAGTTTAGTTTCCCCTGCCTAATTCTACACTGTCCTAACACAGCTTCTTTATTCAGTAACCAATAAAAGCAACACAAATACAGAATGATTTTCCACACCAACCAAGGTTTTAGTTTCTTTCAAAAATTACTCTGAACCATCTCTATGGATAAACACTGAGCTCACCTATAGTTCATTGATTGAAAGTTGGAGGTCTACTTAGGAAATATTTCACTTGTCAAGCCATCGTTTAGTTACACAATTCACTTCTCATCTGTTTGTCCAAATAATAAACTCTTGTTACAGTTCAATATGTGCCATTTTTTAATAATTTTCCTGACTAAAAGATTCAGATTTCAAATCATGACAAACTTTCTCCCCTGGCATTCTTCTAGGGCATGAGAGAGAATGTCTTCCTGGTTTACTCCCATAGCATAACCCCTAATTTCCTTTATTGAAAGGCTATCCTATTTGTTTGATTTAGTAGGAGGTGGTTGCTAAAGAGATTTATAGTTTATATGAAGACTTTAATTTTTAAATTCCCCCTTTGAGACACAATGTAAAACTCTCAAAGTGGTTTTGCTGAGGAAGGGCAGGGGGCACATGGAGCATGCTGTGATGAGAAATGCAGGGTTAAATGACCACTCTTGCTCCATTGCAGCAGGCTGCCTGGTAAGCACCGAGGGGAGCCTTGAACTGGGGCGATAAATACAATCTTGGGGCTAAGAGATGATGCCAATGTGGCTTCTGATGATGGCAGGTGACATGGTGAGAATGGAGAGGTTCCAAGCACTCTGTGACCCATAGTATGGGCAGGAGGAGGAGGAAAGATGAAATAGCATGGGTATTCAAGAGAGGAGACCCTGAGCAAATCTCTCTTTTCTCACCGAGGTGCCTCTTATTTCTAGAACTCTTAAGTTGTTTCTCTAAATTACTGGAGTATCACTTTTGAAAAACTGGCAATCAAATATTGTGGATGAAATTCCTGGGCAGTGCTCTAGGTCTCCAGTCTGTTTCAGTTTATAGATATATTTTGTGAGATACTTGCTATCCAGAAAATTAATGTTATTATCTTTGTATGGGTCAAACCGGTTTTCAATAAAAAAAGAAAGTAGACATGCCATTTGCTGCAATCTTGGCAGTTCCATGTGACTACAGAACTCAGGTTTCTCAACTTTGTATGATATTTGTGTGTATTTAAGATATATGAATATCAAAGCATATATAAGATATATGCATATGCATTAACATGGTGTCTATAATATCTATAATATATAAGAATAACTTTTTGCTTAAAATATTATATATGAAATATGTTATTCTTTAATATATGAAGTTATTTCTTCACATTAGCCTGACCCTCAGTGTTCCTAGTTCTAGACTGGTTTCCCCAAGCATGTGTGTCTGTGCGTATGTGTATGTGTGTGTGTGTGTGTGTGTGTGTGTGTGTGTTTGTGAGAAAGAGACACAGAGAGATAAAGAGACAGAGAGAGATAGAGAAACACACAGACACACACACATAGAGCAATGATATAGTGTGTGGCTTACACACTGGGCTCTGTATATAGAAGAGGAATTTCTGACTTGCTAGGTTTTGAGTTCTATGCATGTTCATGTGAACACATGTCCATAAATGAACATACGTTGAATTTTACTCAGTACCACCTGGTTTCACTCTAGGAAGGAGATCCACACACTCCTATCAAATGCAGACACAGGAGGAATTACATTCTGTCACATGCCTCTGAATTCTTATTGTTTATATTTTCATAATTTGGAGAGAGAAGGTGATAGAACTATTTTATTGAATCAGATTCCCAGTGAGTTAACACAGGTACGCTACATATTAAAGCCTTGTCACATAAGCTCTGCTCACATTTTGCCTATACTTCCTTAATTGTTCATTGCTCACTTACAGTTCTGGCAGACCTCCTCAGACCTCTAGCCTGTAAGAATCACCTCTCAATCTGCTTGTTCAGTTTTGTACCTAAATATCCATGTCAAAGAATTCTGCTTATTTCTTACTCTGTCTTTCCTCCTTCAGACAATCACATGTTTATGGTTAAGAGGCACACAAGAGAGTTCACTATTGCCTATTGGGGCCATTTAACAGGCTACTGACTTGGAAGCAGCTAAGATAGCAATACCATCAACACAAAGCAATCTGTGAGCGGGCCCCATGAGTCTGCATCCCTTACCCACCACTAGCCCCAAATCAGCAGGCTATTTTCATATCATGACAGTCATCATTTCTTGAATGTCCCATGCTGCTGTCTGTTACCCTCGCACAGCATGGAGACTTGTGTGAATAGTTGATTATTGTTGCATACTCTTCCATGGGACAGACTGACACAGTTTAAACATTTGTCCATTGAAGAACACCCAGATTATACTCATATTATTTATTAAAAGTAAACGTAGAATGGACACAATTTTCAGGAAAAAAAATCTACCAGAAGAGAGGGTTTGAATTGCATCCAGGATCTTCTCGCTTAGTTTCCTAAACAGGCAGCAGCTCCCATTCAGTAGGACTGGGTCTTTCCACACTGCATTCATTGTTCTGCAGTTGCTATTCATCTTTGAATCTTTGATAGCATTCTTCCTATATCTAGACAGTAGGCTCAGTTTCAAATCAGAGTCCTCATTCCAATGTGTTGTCTCATCATTTATAACTATTGTCACTTATCAACAAATGTGACAAATGATAAGGAATGCTTGTGATAGCTTTGAATCTTAAAAGGCATGTATAGCCCTCATGAATTAAAAAGTAAAATACAGGCAAGATCACCCAAATCTCCACTGAGCAGTAATCAGGGGGAAAATATTCTTCTGCTCATCACTCTGTGTTTTTCTTTAAAGCTCATTAATGGTTATTGTAACTTGAAGAAATCCAAAGAGTGGTATAAATGGAGACATAAAAGACCCTGACATTCATCTCAGGATGGTGGAGAGTTACAAACCACACCAGTGTTGGTTTGTTTGTTTATTTGTTTTCTCAAAAAGTTCCTAACAAAAGTGGGTCGCTGGTTATTGAAAAGTTTCAACATCATAAAAGAAACTTTTGGCACCATGTTGGGAGCTGCTGTAGGAAGCAGACACCATCCCAGAGGAGCAGATAAGTCAGGACTGAAGGGGTTCTTTAATTTGCAAAAGGGGACTTGGTGCTCCAGAGCTAAACTTTGCAGGATGCTGGTTGACAGGGGATATTGTCTTAGACCTTAGGAGAGGGGAGGGATGATGATGGATCTCTGCTAGCATCATCAGTACATTACAAACACCATTGCCAGACACACTCCAAAGCCTTACAACTGCAGTGAGCCAACAATGCCAAGTGGAACATAGGGCTGATGTGTCAGTGAGGGCAGAGCACACCAAAGCAGGCCAGTGCAGTCTAGTTAGAATCCAACAGATAGCAGGCTATGTGCGGAGTCCCTAGTCCCAGGAAAGCATATTATGGAAACCTAGTTAGGAACAGTTGACCTTGCTAAGGGAGGGTCTTTGTTAGGAGTACCCCCTTGAAGGTATGTAGTAGTCTACACGGAGGTTACAGAGAGCCAATATGTTGAAATGACAGGAGCAGAGAAATGGTTCAACATCAGCAAGGAACTGGCCACAGTGCAAACCTGGGAGGCTGGTGCTTACTAGGTAGGCTGGGCAAGCAAAATAATCAGATTCTGAGAACAAAGAAAACCCAGCAGTTTGGAGATGCACAAGGAAATGATGACTAATTATAGACTAATTCAAAAGAGAACTGTGAGAATGAGTTATGAATTAGTAAAGTAGAAAGAGTAATTTTTCTAAAGAGGCAAGAGCTATTTAATAATTCAAGTCATTTATATTTTATCATCAGTTTTTACTAAATTCATATAAGAATTTGCACCATACAAGAGACAACAGATTATCCTGGTTTTTTTTATCCCTACTGCTTGTACTGGCTCTTTGTGAATCCATTCTCTTTGGATGTATACCTTGCTCACCTTAGTTATAGTAAGGAGAGCCTTGGACCTACCCCAAAGCAATATGCCTTACCTTCTCTGAGGAGTGGTTGGAGGGGGAGTGGGGAGGAAGGTGGAGGGGAAGGTGGAGGTGATGGGAGGAGGGGAGGGAGTGAGAACTGGAACTGGTATGTAAAATGAAAAAAAAAGATAGTTTGTTTTCTTTTAAAATAAAATAAAATAAAATGAAGAGACAACAGATTAAACTGAATAAACAAAGACAGACTGGGAATTAAATATTTTTGGAACAAAAAACAATTTGATCTCAAGCACAAAACTTGTAGAGATTGTGAACACACTTCTGAAGGGACCTACCAGGGGCGTGCTGGATGCTTGTGTGAAACTGTTTCCCTTCAAGCAATGTATCACAAACTGAGTCTGGAGACCATAGTAAGCCACCAGTAGCATGTCACCATCAATATTCTGAGGCCTTCAGAGGCTTCCCCTCCACCTCTGCTCACTGTCTGCACCCACAGGAGCTGGGAAATGAGTGAGAAACACTGGGCTATGCCGAGGGTTCAGCATTCAACAGTTAAGACTGTGTAACCTCCCAGGGCAGTTGAATACTCACTGTTGTAAACCCTCTTGCTTTTCATCTTGGCATTGGTTATAGACAAGATGAATAAAGGTATTAAAGACTGGGATTTTTTATCTCCCCAAAGAAATTTTAAATGGATTTGGTAGAAAAACACACTAAAATAATGCTTGCTAATGTGCCTATAAAGCTACGATTGGGATACGACCCCATGCTGAAACCAAGTAACTGCATTTGCTGGCTAACCTCATTCTGAATGTTTTTTTTTTCTTTTTTTCCTAGGGGAGGCATATATGAAATGTAATCATCTTTTCATTATGAGGATGCTGGCTTTATGTCTCACGATTCCTGGAGCCCTGTAGCTGAGAGCAGACTGCAATGTGTGTGAAATTGCCCCCTCTCACCGGAGCCTCAGTACAGTGAGGGGAATAAAGGTTCCAATGAAAGGGAGTTCTACTCTGCACAGCAATTTAAAGGGCAGAGAGTTCTTAGTTCCTTTAATTGTTGCCAGGTTTGTACTGGGGATACTCTTTGGAGAGTTTGCCTTCAGAGATACTTTGTTTTCTAGTTCCCTGTCCCTTTGTGCTTTTCCCAAGTCTCTGGAATATTCCTTCACAACATTATTGTTCTCTTTGCTCTGTTTTGTCTTGTTTTTTAACTGTTAATGGAGCAGTTAACTCTAAAGGCTGTAGGCCCTCACTGGTGTGTGTATGTGTGTGTGTCTGTGTCGGTGTGCAGTTGCCCCTGCAGGTAAGGTTTGTAGGCATGTGTGTACAGATGCAAAAGTGAATGAGGTATGTATGCATCTGTGTGCAGTTGAACCTGTGTGTGTTCATGTGTGTGCAGATACAATTGTGTGTGTTCATGTATGTACAGATGCATCTATGTGTGGGGTGTGTATGCATGTAAATACAAATGCACTTGTATGTGAGGTATGTATTCAGTGTGTGTGTAGTGGGGGGGTATATGCAGTAGTTCCTGTGGGGGGGTGTCTAGGCATATGTGTGCAGACACACCAGTGTGTAGGGTGTGTATTTGTGTGTGTGCAGATGCACCTGTGTGTAAGGAGGTATGTGTGCATGTGTGTGCAACACAGCTGTGTGTGAGGTGTGTGTGCATGTGTGTGCAGATGCACCTGTGTATGAGTTGTGTGTGCATGTGTGTGTAGAAGCACCTGTGTGTGGGGTGTGTGTGAATGTGTGTGCAGAAGCACCTGTGTGTGGGGTGTATGTGAATGTGTGTGCAGATGCACCTGTGTGGGGGGGTGTGTGCATGTGTGAGCAGATGCACCTGTGTGTGAGGTGTGTGTGCATGTGTGTGCAAATGCATCTGTGTGTGAGGTGCGTGTGCATGTGTGTGCAGATGCACCTGTGTGGGGGTGTGTGTGTGCATGTGTGTGCAGATGCACCTGTGTGTGAGATGTGTGTGCATGTGTGTGCAGATGCACTTGTGTGTGAGGTGTGTGTGCATGTGTGTGCAGAAGCAAATGTGTGTGAGTTGTGTGTGCATGTGTGTGCAGAAGCACCTGTGTGTGGGGTGTGTGTGCAGATGCACCTGTGTGTGTGTGTGTGTGTGTGTGCATGTGTGAGTAGATGCACCTGTGTGTGAGGTGTGTGTGCATGTGTGTGCAGAAGCACCTGTGTGTGGGGTGTGTGTGAATGTGTGTGCAGATGCACCTGTGTGGGGGTGTGTGTGTGCATGTGTGAGCAGATGCACCTGTGTGTGAGGTGTGTGTGCATGTGTGTGCAGATGCACCTGTGTGTGAGGTGCATATGCGTGTGTGTGCAGATGCATGTGGTACACAGAAGACAATGCTGCTGCTGTTTTTAGCCTCTATCTCTTTTCTCTTTTGGAAAAAGAAGCCTGGGCTGACCAATAAACATACCCCAAGAGTCTGCCTGATACTAGATTCCAGCTGGCCACACTCTGGTCCTATTCCCTCATAGGCTGTACTCTGAATTTGGGATCTGTGGGGGTTTACCCTGATTAGAAATATTTACTGTAAAAGTCCCCAGTGCTGGGGCTAAAAGAGCACACCACCACACCTGGTTTTGGACTTTATGCCTCCAAGGTAAGCGGTTTGCCACCTAGGTTGGCACCAACCACACTACTCTGATCTGCAGGAGTCAGCCAGCCTTTGTGGCCATCGAGGGAGAAACAATGGGTGACATGAATTATGAACTGATAGCGATCACTCATTTTTAAAGACAATATTGTATATAGCATTTGCTTGTCAGCAGAGTATGAGATTTTTAATAACGGAGGCCATTTTCCATTGTTTCCCAGAGATTGCAAAGCAAACATGAAGTAACTAGAATTTTCCTTAGAGAAATTCAGCTTGTCTCTTTACAGTTTCCTTGAAAAATCTATTGAGTACCTGGAAAGACTGTTCATCTTAATTAGATGAGCATTCTCTGGAAGACTATGAGCATCTGACAAATATCACAACAAATTCTTCAGTCACATAAACTAAATAAATTTTGCAATAAACAAGACGATGACTGTCCATAGAACAAAGACCTTGTCAGTAAATATTTCTAATCAGGGTTAACCCAAATACAGACTACAAAGTATGAGGGAACACGGCCAACATGTGACTAACATGCCCCTTTTAAGGGGCCAGGAAGCTGGACTGTGGTGTTGGGCACATGCCTTTGTTCCCAGCACTCTAGAGTCAGAGGCAGGCGGGTCTCTGTGAGTTTGAGGCCAGTCCTGGTGTACAAAGTGAGTTCTAGGACAGGTTTCGAAGCTATTCAGAGAAACACTGTACTGAAAAATCTCCCACCAAAGCTGAGGGGCAGGAAGGACAGGAGCTGGTCTCTTTGGAGCAGTAAAGGAATCCATAAAAGAGAACAATATTATTTTTTTAATTCATTTGTTGTATTGCATGAGTGTTTCATCATGAACTGTGCATCATGAACTGTGCATGCCCTTGGAGGCCAGGAGCTGGAGTAGTGGGCAATAGCTTCCACGCTAGGGTTGGGACACCAAGTCCTCTGCAGTCTTAATCCTGGAACCATCTTTCCAATTTCTCTAGCTGCCATAGGAGAGTAGTGTAAGAGGTGCCCAGGTTGTGATTGGTAGATCTTCCTCAGTCCTGCTGTAGTGGGCGTGGAGTTCAACAACATCATGGTGGTTCTAACTCTTCTTGGCCTTGGCCTCCTTCTTCAAATTCTCACTTAGCATTTCTTTCTCTGTTCTCTCTCTCTCTCTCTCTCTCTCTCTCTCTCTCTCTCTCTCTCTCTCTCTCTCTCTCTCTCTCCCACCCTCCCACACACATACTTAAACATCACATAGTCAGTAGACAAACATAACACTGCTATCTTTTCAAGGAATAAAAAGTTGAAATCTTGGACACTTCATATTGAGTTAAGGCAGGATTTGAGCTTTCACATGATATAAAATAAGATTTAACCATGCCTTGCTTCTTTTGTGGGTAGACTACATTTTACCTCACAGCCCTGTCCTTACAAATTCCACCCTCAGTGTCTCAAGAGCAAACAAAACTGTGATTGCAGGGACCCTGGGTAATCTGAAACTACACCAGCATTTTAACCAGGAACAAAGGTCATT